>NC_059165.1:97829170-98134472 GCF_019923935.1 Bubalus bubalis | reverse complement strand
TACTAACATCAGAAATAAAAGAAAGGAGAAATAAGCATGAGAAAGGATTTGACACCAACCAACATCCATTTAAGATAACAAACAATGCTATTTGCTGAGCAAGTTTAACAAATGTACTACAGTCAAATAAGAAATAAAAAACAATATAGTGCAAACTGTGGATGCAGAGGGGTTATGTATACTTTCTGATACATTTCTCTATGCTTCCTAATCAATTTTCCTATACACTTAAAACTGCCCTAAAAAAACTGAAGTGTACTAGAAAAAAAAAAAAGAGATGAAGACAAACTCATTATCCCTGATGACTGACCAATGACTGAAACAGGATACCTTTCATCCAACTGATTTGCATTTATTCAATAAGGCAGCATGGTGCTCCATGAGCCTAAGACCAGTAAGAGAGGTGAAACTTCCACTGAATGCCCTGTTGGACAGAACTGCACAGCATATTCAGAAGTGCCATGGTTACTATCAACTTCTCTAGAACTCTAACGTGGATGAGAAGTGTCCTGGCAAGACCGTGAATAGTGGACCTAGTACATGTACAGAAGAGTGTTACGTTGTGACTTCCCTGGTGGTCCAGTGGTTAAGCATCCACCGAACAATGTGTGGGACATGAGTTCAATTCCTGGTCACAAAACTAAGATCCCATACACCTACTGAGCCCACACATCGCAAAGAAAGATCCCACCTGATGCAATGAAGATCCCATGTGCTGCAACTAAGACCCAATATAGCCCAAAAAATATATATATTTTAAAAGTATTACCTTGATTTGTATTTTGGGTTATCTATTGAGTTCAGATTCTTAAAATTCTTTTACTACAAAGGGGGAACTCTTAGACAACTGTCCAAGAATCTGTGAATACAAGTAGATAAGGCCAGTTTTGGGCCAGTATCAAGACAACTGCCTGATGTTTGGGTACCTGTGTGACCATGGGGTTTGGATTTTTTTTATCATGGATATTGCAAATAAGGGATGAAGAGCAGCAATTGTCTTCTGAACTTGTCCTGCAGGAATATATACTGTCTTTCTTACAGTTGTGCATCCATACCAGAACTGTGCCTTCAATTAACCCCAGGTAAGACTCCATCTGGGAGAATGGGGACCTTTCCCAACACCGCAGCAACTTTTAAGGGAATGAGTAGAAGAGGCCTCCTTCTGCAGGAGACTCAGGCGAGGACAGATGTGACACCATCATGTCACATGGAGGTGTTGGTAAGCATGCTGACCCGATGGGGTGCTGTTTCCAAGGTCACAGGCATAATGAGCAGTTCAGCAGAGGATCACATGCTCAGTGCTTGCTGCTGCTGCTGCTAAGTCACTTCAGTTGTGTCCAATTCTGTGCGACCCCATAGATGGCAGCCCACCAGGCTCCTCTGTCCCTGGGATTCTCCAGGCAAGAACACCGGAGTGGGTTGCCACTTCCGTCTCCAATGCATGAAAGTGAAAAGTGAAAGTGAAGTCACTCAGTCGTGTCGGACTCTTAGTGACCCCATGGACTGTAGCCTACCAGGCTTCTTTGTCCATGGGATTCTACAGGCAAGAGTACTGGAGTGGGGTGCCATTTCCTTCTCCTGCTCAGTGCTTATGTTCTCGAAAAACACAAGTCTGTGTGCCTGATGCACAGTGAGGCCAAACAATACTAAAACACTGGAGTTTGGAACAGAGAAAAATTTATTACAGAGCTATGCAAAGAGATGGGTGGCTCAAGAACCCCAAAGTTACTAAAAGCTTTCAGCAAAGCCCTTTTATAAGAAAGGTGAGGGAGAGGCCTGATTAGTTGTTGCAAACTTCTTGGTGTCAGATCCTTTGTCCCTGAAGTTAGGTCACGATCAGGCAACAATCTTCTTGTAAATCTCTACCAAATGAATGTTATTCTTTCTTCTGACAAGAAAGAGCAATGTCCTAAGGCAAAGCTTTCACCCTCTGGGGTCCTGGTCCTGGCTAAGAGGAGGTAGATCTTAGTTGGCAACTTGGGGCCAGGTTCCCAGACTGCCCAAATGTCATCACTGAGGGAGCCAGGCACCGAACCCAATGGCCCTCAGGGTGCCCAAAGAGTGGGGAGACAAGGTCCCACAGACTGTGACCTAGGCAGACTGCCACTGCTACTATTAGGTCACAGAGGCTAGGAGGCGGGAGAGGTTCACTGCTGCCTCAAGGCCTCGGCCAAGACTAGCTTTAATGAGTGGCTTTAGTGAGGGTCTAGAGCCCCACCAAATGGATTCATGGGATTAGATCTGATAGACAGAGTGCCTGAAGAACTACGGATGGAGGTTCGTAACACTGTATAAGAGATGGTGATCAAAACCATTGCCAAAAAAAGAAATGCAAGAAGGCAAAATGGTTGTTGGAGGAGGCCTTACAAATATCTGAGAAAAAGAGAGAAGCAAAAGGCAAAGGAGAAAAAGAAAGATATATCCATCTGAATGTAGATTTCCAAATCTACAAGAGAGATAAGAAAGCCTTCCTAAGTGAACAATGCAAAGAAACAGAGGAAAACAATAATGGGAAAGACTAGAGATCTCTTCAAGAAAATTAGAGAACAAGGGAACATTTCATGCAAAGATGGGCACAATAAAGGACAGAAACGGTATGGACCTAACAGAAGCAGAAGATATTAGGAAGAGGTGGCAAGAATACACAGAACTATACAAAAAAGATCTTAATGACTCGGATAACCACGATGGTGTGATCACTCACCTAGAGCCATCTTGGAGTGTGAAGCCAAGTGGACTTTAGGAAGCATCACTATGAACAAAGCTAGTGGAATTGATGGAATTTCAGGTGAGCTATTTCAAATGCTAAAATGTGATGCTGTGAAAGCACGGCGCTCAATATGCCAGCAAATTTGGTGAACGCAGCAGTGGCCACAGGACTGGAAAAGGTCAGTTTTCATTCCAACCCTAAAGAAGGGCAATGTCAAAGAATGTTCAAATTACCGCACAATTGTACTCATTTCACATGCTAGCAAAATAATGCTCAAAATTCTCCTAGTTAGGCTTTAACAGTATGTGAAGTAAGAACTTTCAGATGTTCAAGCTGGATTTAGAAAAGGCAGAGTAACCAGCAATCAAACTGCCAATATCCATTGTATTATAGAAAAAGAATTTCAGAAAAACATCTGGTTCATTGACTATGCTAAAGCCTTCGTTTGTGTGGATCACAACAATCTGTGGAAGATTCTTAAGGAGATGGGAATACCAGACCACATTACCTGCCTCCTGAGAAACCTGTATGCAGGTCAAGAAGCAACAGTTAGAACCAGACATGGAAAAATGGACTGGTTCAAAACTGGGATAGGAACACGTCAAGGCTGTATATTGTCACCCTGCTTATTTAACTTACATGCAGAGTACACCATACCAGGGGAGATGAAGCACAAGCTGGACTCAAGATTGCCAGGAGAAATATCAATAACTTCAGATATACAGATGACACCACCTTTATGGTAGGAAGCAAAGAGGAACTAAAGAGGCTCTTGATGAAGGTGAAAGAGAAGAGTGAAAAAGCCGGCTTAAAACTCAACATTAAAAAAACTACGATCACGGGATCCAGTCCCATCACTTCATGGCAAATAGATGGGTAAACAAAACAGTGACAGACTTTATTTTTTGGGGCTCAAAAATCAATGCAGATGGTGACTTCAGCCATGAAATTAAAAGACTCTTGCTCCTTGGAAGAAAAGCTATGACAAATCTAGACAGTGTATTAAAAAGCAGAATCATTACTTTGCCAACAGAGGTCCGTCTAGTCAAAGCTATGGTTTTTCCAGTAGTCATGTACAGATGTGAGAGTTGGATCACAAAGAAGGCTGAGCACCAAAGAATTGATGCTTTTGAACTGTGGTGCTGGAGAAGACCCTTGAGAGTCCCTTGGACTGCAAGCAGATCCAACTAGTCCATCCTAAAGGAAATCAGTCCTGAATATTCACTGGAAGGACTGATGCTGAAGCTGAAACTCCAATACTTTGGCCACCTGATGCGAAGAACCAACTCATTTAGAAAAGACCCTGATGCTGGGAAAGATTGAAGGCAGGAGGAGAAGTGGATGACAGAGGATGAGATGGTTGGATGGCATCACTGACTCAATGGACATGAGTTTGAGGAAGCTCCAGGAGTTGTTGGTGGACTGGTAAGCCTGGCATACTGCAGTCCATGGGGTTGCAAGCAGTTGGACACAACTGAGTGACTGAACAACAATTGGAGCCCCACAGGACACAGCCTCCAGCCTGTTCCCTGGGCCCCAGCTCACCTGCTGGCCCAAGGCCCAGTGAGCTGAAGGGCTTCCAGGAGAAGGCTAGGATCTGCCTCTTACCTCACTCTCCATCTGATGACCACCAAACCACAGACCGATGGCTGAATTCCTTCCCTTTAAGTTAGTTGCCAAGTCACATTCGACTCTTTGTGACTCCATGGACTGTAGCCCACCAGGCTCCTCTGTCCATGGAATTCTTCAGGCAAGAGTACTGGGTGAGTAGCCATTCCCTTCTCCAGGAGATCTTCCTCCCCAGGGATCCAACCTAGGTCTCCTGCATTGCAGGTAGATTCTTTACCATCTGAGTCACCAGGGAAGCCTGAATTCCTTCCCTGCTGCTGCTAAGTCACTTTAGTCATGTTTGACTCTGTGTGACCCCATAGATGGCAGCCCACCAGGCTCCCCGATCCCTGGGATTCTCCAGGCAAGAACACTGGAGTGGGTTGCCATTTCCTTCTCCAATGCATGAAAGTGAAAAGTGAAAGTGAAGTTGCTCAGTTGTGTCCGACTCCTAGCGACCCCATGGACTGCAGCCTACCAGGCTCCTCCATTCATGGGATTTTCCTGCTCAGTTATTGGTCAGCACTGCAGAGGGCCCTGCCCACAAGTAACAAACTGTCAATAAGGGAATTCTTTCCCTCAGTTCAGTTCAGTCGCTCAGTCGTGTCTGACTCTTTGCGACCCCATGAATCGCAGCACGCCAGGCCTCCCTGTCCATCACCAACTCCTGGAGTTCACTCATACTCACGTCCATCGAGTCAGTGATGCCATCCAGCCATCTCATTCTCTTTCATCCCCTTTTCCTCCTACCCACAATCCCTCCCAGCATTAGAGTCTTTTCCAATGAGTCAACTCTTCGCATGAGGTGGCCAAAGTACTGGAGTTTCAGCTTTAGCATCATTCCTTCCAAAGAAATCCCAGGGCTGATCTCCTTCAGAATGGACTGGTTGGATCTCCTTGCAGTCCAAGGGATTCTCAAGAGTCTTCTCCAACACCACAGTTCAAAAGCATCAATTCTTCGGCGCTCAGCCTTCTTCACAGTCTAACTCTCACATCCATACATGACCACTGGAAAAACCATAGCCTTGACTAGATGGACCTTTGTTGGCAAAGTAATGTCTCTGCTTTTGAATATGCTATCTAGGTTGGTCATAACTTTCCTTCCAAGGAGTAAGCGTCTTTTAATTTCATGGCTGCAGTCACCATCTGCAGTGATTTTGGAGCCCAAAAAATTTCCTTCCCTAGTGGTCCCTTATTGACAGTTTGTTACTTGTGGGCAGGGCCCTCTGCAGTGCTGACCAATAACTGAGCAGGACTACTAATGGCTGCTCATCCACAATTGGTTGCTTGTAGGCGAGGCCCACTGAAGCACCAACCAAATGCTGAGCAGAACTGTTGCCTGGTAACAGGGTGAGCAGTAATGACAAGCACAGCAATGGCTGTGTACTAAGGGCTGTGCTCACTGCATTCTATTACACTTGTGAGAGTCTTAGTTTTCAAGAGAGCCTAGTACATGGTGATAGTTGCACTTCTAAGGCGGTTCTTTGCACCAGAAGCCTATAGACAGCTTAAGGCCATCATGGGTCACTGTAAGGTGCATAAGAGGAGGCCATTGTATCCTCTATACTGAGGGAGACTCCAAGGGAACTAACAGGAGTGCCTGTTGTATGTATGGTCATTTAAACACAGTCCAGAGCCTTTTGTAGTAGGGGTTCTCTCAAGGTGGGGGCCAATTTCCAAGTAATAGTAAAAATGGGCTCAAGTAAAATTCCTAAATAAGGAATATGTTGTCTCCCCAACACCAAAAGAACCCTAGTAGGCCTTGTGGGTGCGGAGAATGACTACAAGTATTTCTTCCCATTGTAAAGGAGGGAGCAGTTGATTACTGAAAAACATACAGAAACTTAACTAAGGGCCTCACATTGCGTGGGTTAATGGCCCATACTTTTTGCGAGATCCTTTTTTCCATATTTGTGTATTCTGAATGAAAATGAAATGAATGTGCTCAGAGGACGATGTCCTTAGTGTGATGTCATACCTGTGTTCCTGAAGCAAAGTGCATGCAGTTCAAATCTTCCTGCAGAGACTGTGGGATGGCAAGACTGCTGAGATTCTCTGAGGGTAACCAGATAGAGATGTCCCTTCAGAGGGGAAGGCCTCTGCAGCTGAGAGAATGTTGAAATAGATACTCAACATAACAGACTTATCAAGTCTGTGAGAGCAAGATGTTTACTGAGTGGATGAAGTAATTTCCATAATGATAGGGACTAGGAATAGGGGCTAATTTGATGTAACCACAGCTTAAGGTTGTTGTAATCCACTACGAGGTATCATTCATTCTTTCCAGGTTTAAGAACAGATCAAATAGGCTATTAAAGGAGAAAATTGGGGGCTATCACTTCTCCCTTAATATGTTTCTTTATAATGTTTTTCAATATAATTCAATGTCGTGGTCCGTGTGCGGATTGGAAAAGAATTTTCATACATGAGGCAGAATGAGAGGGAAATAAAGTTTATTAGAGTGGGAGGTGCTGTTAGACCAGCAGGCCAGCTCAGGGGAGAACGAACGTTGAACAGGGGTCCTTAGTATACTCTTATACCCAGGGTACAAGGGGTGGGATAGGGGTCTTGCGGGTCATTTGCTGACTGGATGAGGTATGTATTCTGGGTGGGGTAAGAGTAAGGCAAATACCTTCTCCCTGTGAGGTAGGAGGGAAACAGGTTATATTGCTCAGGAGGACCTGAAATCCGTTAATAGTTACAACACGGAGGAGGGAAGGACAATAAGCAACTGGCTTTTCTGTTCCTGCATTCCAAGACCCTCCTTGGTTTTATTTGCTCTTTTGTCTTTGGGTTATCACATTCAAGGCCAGTTTAAAACTTTAAATCAGGCCACATTAATGAATTTAACTGTTGGGTAATGTTTGTGGAATCTTATTTTGTCTTGCCAATTTGGAAGTAGAAGACAATTTAATTTTACTTAATGAATCATGGGTTCAGAGCTTCCCTGCTCATTATGGGATATTTTGGGACAATGAGTGATACAACCATGAGAAATTTAGGCAAGAAGAGAGGTCTGCTGCTGAAGGCAAAGTATACCTATTTGTCCTTTATACTCTATTCAGTCATTCCCCTGAGATGATGAGGTAAACTGCTTGAATATCGTGGGATCCCCATGAATACCTGCAATTTGAAACCTAGTTTAATTACATGAAGTTTCATGAATTAGAGTGCGGTATACAGGAGATGTTAATATTAATTTAAATTCGTATTACAGAGGACCAAAAGTCAGGCAGGCCTCTTCTATCTTTTTACTATGGAAATTCTTCTAGCATATTTTGGATTTACAATTGAATGAAACTGTAGTCCTTTCTTTCAGTACGTTTTTTCTCTGGTTCTCTCCCTCCAGTCTTTCTTTGTTGTGTATTTTAGGTCACTGAATATACTCTGGGGGAGAGAGTGTCCTTTCTACCCTAGCACTGATAATTTTTTTCCTCTAGAGAGCCTCACACCAGTGTCATCAGGGTCAGAGGCTTCCTTCATGACAACTGGTTAGGTTATAGAAATTAAGTACCCCAGGCTTAAATTGGTTTAAATAAACCCCTTTTCTGTGCCACAGTGAGGCTATAGGTGTTGCCCACCTAACTCAGAGGGTCAGCATCTTTGTTGCAGGTGCTTCTAGCAGGTGCAGCAACAGCAGAGGTACTGAAGGGTCCTGGTGAGCCCTCTGGTATTAGGAATGGACTCAGCCTGCCACCTACTGGCTGCCTTTACTCTCTCTTCTCTTTCTCTCTGAAATAATCTTTTCAGAGTGATGATCTGAGGGGTTTACCTCATTCACAGGGTATAATCAGCCAAGTAACCCCCGAAGATCCCTCCCCTCCAAGGTCTGGGTGAACCCAGCCTCAGTCATACCTGCAGTAAAACACAGACAGGTTCCATCCAAGCCATGGACTAAGGATCACTAGGAGGGTCCCATCCTCATTCTACTCCCACAGGACACGGCATTAACACACACTGTCATCTTGGTGTCCTCTGTATATAGAACCCAGGTTTGGTGGGGGTCAATAATGCCACACAGGGCAGCACAGGGCACAAGCAACCGGCAGCTCACAGAGCAGGAGCCCCCAGGCTTTCTTATCAGCCTGCCCAGGTAAGACGTACTAGGGGAATGGGAGCGGTGAGGCTTATCTTTCAGTACTAGTCAAACATCAAGTATGTGGAACCTGACTACTCATTACAAGAATCAAACCCAGGTAAGAAAAACATGCATCTGCACTGGATTGTTTCCATATAAAGAAACATCAACAGGATGATCAAGAAGTAATTATAACTGGGTATTTGTGCATGGGTGGAGTAAGAGCACAGGAGTGGAGGAGGACATGTGGGCTAGGAGTCCTAAGCTAGTTTACCATTTTAGAAATATTTTTAACCTTCACATGCATTATTTAAAATCAGGAGAGAAACTGATATACATCTTATCTTCCTATGCTTAACATTATTTTAAATTAAGTTTTGCTTTTTAAAATTAATCCCAATTTTTCTACATAGGAAACCACTCTAAGATTTAATCCTTTAAATGCTAACAGATATAAAACTGCACACCATAAAAGATTTACAAATCCCCTTCTAACTAAAAGGACAAGAACATTATAGTTTGTCCCTCCACTATATTTCATACTAGGGATATTTTCAGGAATGAGCGGCATAATATAAAATATTAGGGGTTTGGAATTAAACCCAGAAATAGACTTAAAAGATGTATATAAGCTTTAAAGTGTTTTCTTTATATCAACAAAAATATAAATTCAATGGCTTTTCCCTCACATTCATTAAAACAAGAATTCATTTGCTTTAGGAATAGCATGGCCTTCTAAATGTTTAGGGACAGGAGGGCATTATGCTAAGTGAAATAAGTCAGACAGAGAAAGATAAATACTTTATGACATCACTTACATGTGGAATCTAAGAAACACAACAAACTAATGAATATTACAAAAAAGAAGCAGACTCACAGATACAGAAAATAAACTAGTGGTTATGGGGTTGATGGGGGCAATGCAAGTGTAGGGAACTGGGAGTCACAAACAATTTGGTTGTAAGACAGGGTACAGGGATATATTGTACATCATGGGGAATATAGGCACTATTTTGTAGTAACTGTGAATGGAGTATAACCTTTAAAAATTGTATAATAAATTTTTTTAAATGGAAAAAACATTTGAGCACTTAAACACACCCATCTCATACTGAGGCTCTCTTTGCCCTAATGGAACAAAATTCTAGTTGGTTCCAGAATTTTCTTGCTTTACTCACATCATATCTCTCAATTAACTTACACATTAAAAGCCCCAAAGCTAATGGAAACTAGAATTAAAGGACTGCAACATTTAGCTAAGAAATAAACATATATTTGAAATGACTGATTTTGAGAAACCAGTATTTATGTGAAAATTTAACAATTTTTGAAAAGTGCTTGGAAATGGAATTGGCTTATTAAACTTCGTTACGGTAGAATTGTAGAGTTTTTCATGCACTGGAACTCTACCCGGCTTTGGATCAATCCCAGAACAAAGGAGGACCACCTCTCACACACACACACATACAACCTCCCTGATGCAATAAACCTGGAGAACTTGCAGGAGGAAACTCATTTTAAAAGGAGAAATGGTAAAGTTGTTTTTAAACTTTTTATTTTCTATTGGGGTATAAGCTGATTAACAATTTGTGATAGTTTCAGGTGAACAGTGAAGGGACTCAGCCATACATATACATGTATCCATCAGGAGAAAGTATATAGTTTTAAAAACATATTAGGAACTTCCCTGGCAGTCCAGTGGTTAAGACTCCACACTTCCGATGCAGGGGGTATGGGTTTGATCTCTAGTCCAGGAACTAAGATCCCCCATGCCATGTGGTGTGGCCAAAAAAAAATTAATTTAAAAAATGACATATTAATTTTATAAAATAATTTATTCTGCTAAAAATCACCATTAAAAACATTTAATTAAAAATTAATTTATTTATTTTAATTGGAGGCTAATTACTTTACAATATTGTAGTGGTTTTTGCCATGAATCAGCCACGGGTGCACATGTGTTCTCCATCCAGAAACCCCCTCCCACCTCCCTTCCCATCCCATCTCCTACGGTCATCCCAGTGCACCAGCCCTGAGCACCCTGTCTCATGCACTGAACCTGGACCAGCGATCCACTTCACATATGATAATATACACGTTTCAATGCTACCCTCTCAAATCATCCCACCCTTGCCTTCTCCCACAGAGTTCAAAAGACTGTTCTTTATATCTGTGTCTCTTTTGCTGTCTCTCATATAGAGTAAAAAAAACAGTGTTTTAATTTGGTATACACAACACTTTTGGATTAAAAATTGTCACAAAAGTAATTAAAAAAAAACAAACAAAGAAAATACTGGGAGCAAAGCAGATAAGTAGCCTTCTTGCTACAGTTCAGAAGAAAAATACACTTTCAGAAAGATGACCAAATTCCCATACTTGGGGTCTAAAATATAGTTCCTAGAGCAGGTTAGTCACTGGAGAAGAAGGGTAGGGACAGTTGAGCCACAAGAATGAATTCTAGGCTCTACATGCTCTCCCGTGTCCCAAAAGCATGGAAGCACAGAATCTACTAGGTTCTAGTCTCACAAGTGAGGAAACTCTATGTCTGATTCAATTTAAGATTCTGATCCAAATTCATAAACCCTTTGTCTGCAATACAGAAGACATGATAATAACAGCCTCTTTCAATGTGCATAAATTACACTGAGTGTACCTACACTGTGAACGCAAAACTGAAGTTCCGAGTTTTGCGTCCACAGTGTCCAACTCTTTTGTGACCCCATGGACTATAGACTGCCAGGCTCCTCTGTCTATGGGATTCTCCAGACAAGAATACTGGAGTGGGTTGCCATTTCCTTCTCCAGGGGCTCTTCCCAATTCAGGGATTGAACTCACACAGGAAAGTTTTGGGCCTCCAACCTCAGAAATGAAATCAGTCCCCACCACTGTGTGCAGTTGCATCCTCAGCTTTCCAGGGCTCTGTAGCACCTCTCAGTATAAAGTCTCCTTCCATTGTGGGTTCGAACATGTAAGACACCTGCCGGGGCGGGGAGTGGGAGTTGCTTCCCAGCAAAAATAACTGAGTCTGCAGCTCGTTCTCTTTACAGGAGCCTTGGCATGGATCACTGACTATAGGCCTCTGCTCTGCACTGGAGTATCTTTGGAACACGCTTGATGTTTTAATGGACACAGACATAGTGTTTGAACAATCCAGCAACACAATTTAAACCTATCATTTATGTGGAAAGGAGGAAAGAAAATTGTAGGGCATTTTCACTAGTTCAACCAGAAAACCTGAAATAACATTTACTCCTTTCAGGAAAAAAAAAAAAAAGATGTCAGTCAGTGATTATTTCTACAGTGAGAAATAGGTTTGTAAATAATTAATCACACCTGAACACTTGGTCTGGACGTCTAAGCAGATACCACACAACCAGAGAATTTCATTTGAAATCACCTAAAAGTAAAGAATAGTCCTGAGGAACTTACTACACATGCTCCAGGGGAGAAAAAAACAGCAGAACAAAACTTTTCAAATGAAATGTAATCCTGGAATTTTTTTTTCCCTAAAATTCACCTTTTTTGCCTCTTGGGAAATATGTTATACTATCTTTTAAGCTGTATTGATTAAATGCATTTTACTCTGATTGAAAAAATGGCATTTAAATATGTGAATAAATCTTTTAAAGGTGACAATCTTTAAATCTTAAAAGTAGGGGCAACCCTGACAGGACACATGACCCAGAAAGTTTTAAAAGGAACTTCCACACATTAGATGTCTGTGCCCAGGAAAGAGTATGGGAGGAGAGGCACCAAACTGTTGAAAAAAGTAGTTTCAAGTGGTTATTTTTTGCTTTCTTCTGGTGGAAAACATTCACAGACCAAAAAAAAAAAAAAAAAAAAAAGGGAAAAAAGAGCCATCTAAGGCTCTGGGAGGAAAATGATAAACAGTTAAAACACTGCGTCTGTTTGAAATGCACCACGGAGGACAAATAGTTGATAATGATGCTGTGAATCTGAGAGGGAATTTGGCCTTGGGGATGTAGGGTGAACTCCGAAAATTTAGGGAACTCATTGTCAGCTCTAGAAAGAGCTAAGCTTGAGCGGACAGGGGCGTAGAAGTCTACTCAAATAACTGGGAAACAAGAGAAAATGGGTGCCCCCTGGGAAAAAGTCAGGGACTGGGGACCCCACACACCAGAGCTCCTCCCACGCACGAACCACGTAGACCGAGTCACGAGGGTCCCTTGACAATCCTCCCCGGGGTCACAACACAGTCTGAGGAGGACGCGGGGCTGCGGGGTCGAAGCCGAAGTCGGGGCGCGCAGTGACTGGACAGGACGCCCGGGGTCCTGGCTGCCGGCCCCGCCCCCCCACGCGACCGGAGGGAGGAGACTGAGGTCCGAGCAACGCCCCTCGGGTCCTCAGGCTCCGGGGTTGACAGCGGGGAGGCCCGACACCACCACAGCTGGTCCGAATCCACTCCCACCAACGCCTCCTCCCCTCTCGCTCCAACTCTGCACCCGGATAACGCACACTCACCATTTCTAGGTTTCCTGGGTCTCCCTGAGTCCCTCCTACGACTCCCACAGCAGATCACAACAAGACAGACTCTGAGGCAGTGCCGCTAGCTTCTCTGAGAGGTGGGAAACCGGATCACTAGCGGATCCTGAGGGAGTGAAAACGGAGCCGAAGCGGTGCGTCGCCCCACCTACCTGCCCAAGCGGCGCTCCTGATTGGACAGTTCTCAAAGCCGCACCTCCTAGTACTTGAGTGACAGCTGGGCAGAAGGACTTGTGTCTCTAGGGAACTAGCTTCCTCGGACAACCCCCAAGAGGCGCCCAGACCCGCGCTGAGGGCAGTGGGTGGAGCAGAAAACTGACCCAGCCCGACGCGGTTACTTGGAAACAAGTTTTTGCAAGCCTGGAGCGGCCTAGCTGGTATTCGCCCAGCTCTTTGTGCACACGTGAGGGCGGGGAATTTCTCATTGAGTTTCCAAAAAACAGAGCATGAGGTTGACATGGCTCTTCTTTTGCTCTGTGCATCCCCTACCAGTACACCTGGTACACCAGTACACCTACCAGTACACCTGCTCACATGACTGCTCCTCCCTCTATATCTTAGAGCCCAGACACTGAGTTGCCCCAGGCTACTGATTGTTCTACTCTTTCGATCAGAGTATCTCCACTTGCATACTTCATCAAAGGGGTGTTAAGGGGTGTATGCCTCTGCTGGTTTCCTTGACAACTGATGAGCCAATTTGAGGTCAATTTTTCTCTATAGCTGGTTGCTGCTGCTGCTCCTGCTAAGTCTCTTCAGTCGTGTCCGACTCTGTGCGACCCCATAGACGGCAGCCCATCAGACTCCACCGTTCCTGGGATACTCCAGTCAGGAACACTAGAGCAGGTTGCCATTTCCTTCTCCAATGCGTGAAATTGAAAAGTGAAAGTGAAGTCGCTCAGTCGTGTCCGACTCTTGGCGACCCCATGGACTGCAGCCTACCAGGCTTCCCATCCATGGGATTTTTCCAGGCAAGAGTACTGGAGTGGGGTGCCATTGCCTTCTCTGCTATAGCTGATTATTCCCACCCAATTTTCTGTATAACTTTTCCTGCCTGACATCTGACCCTTTTGCTTCAGATGTGTAAGATAAGCATTGATGCCTCTGTCTCTGAATCCAGACTCTTTCTTCAGTCTTGGCAATTATTGAGCTTTTGAACCTGCAGGGTGCAGTCCAACACCCCAACACAGGGCCACACTGTAACAAAAGGGTCTTATTGTTGCAGAGAGAAGCCAGTTCTGACTCCATGTTGGAACTGTTTCTTTGACGTGCTTTTTGTTGTTTTATTATTACAACCATACAGAATAGCCTGCCTCAGAGGGCCCTGCACCTCTACCTGTTAAACTAAAGGATCTTAGTTCTTATGTCTTAGAGACATAATCTGACCCTCCCCACCTATGAATAATTACAACAAAAAGAAGAGTTTAACACACCCTTCCAAACGCTGGCCCTTCCTGGAGATGTTTTACTGAAGACTGAAGACCCTTTTTACTCTACTTCCTCATTGCATCTCCCTCTTGTTCTGCCTTTTGACTTCAATTCCTCATTGCTTCTTTCTGTCTGACTCTATAAAAGAACCTGGCATCCAGACCCTGGACAAGATACTTTCAGACATTAGTCTACTATCTTCTTGGTCAGCCAGCTTTCCCAATAAAGTCATATTCCTTGCCTGAACACCTTGTCTCTCAGATTCATTGGCCTGTCATGTGGCAAACAGAGCGAGCTTGGACTCTGTAACATTATGTCCTCTAGGGGTCAAGGTGTTAAGGGTGAATTTAAGGTATTTTCTTGATCACCAAAGCAGAGAGCTTTAAGTAAAGTGAAATTTTATTTAAGCAAGAGGGAGAGCAGGTAGGCATGTGAGGAGCTGCTGTTCTGGGTTTCTTTTGAAGCTGGTTATGAGAGGCATATAAATGAAGGGATGGACTATGTCAGGCGAGTGTATGCTCCTCAGTTCTGTCTCGTCACAACAAAGATTTGGAGTGACGGACATTAAAGCCCTTGGTGCATCATAGCTCTCAGGTCTTGGACAAACCATGTTATAGCTCTTAGACAAATCAGTGTTACAGCTCTATTTTATTTAGAAGATAGCAGGAGAATCCACCCTCGAAGCGTGAGAGCATGCCAACCCAAAGACTCAAAGAGAAGAGAGTGGAGGAGCGTGCCAACGAGTGAGGCGGGGTGGGGGGGGGTGGTGAGAGAGAGAGAGCAAGGTAAAGAGCACAAGCACGCAGTGGGGAGAGAGAGAAAAGGGCTTTGGCGCCTCCTTTTATATGTTTTTTCCTCCCCCTGGGCCTGCCCTATGTAAATTGGGTTAGCCAGGAATGCTGTTTGTTCTACCTGAGGTCCTTACTCCAGTCCTTGGACCTTCCTTTGACCTTCCTTTGTTCTATTTTCATGGGCTTTTCCCTTCCTTGTCTTTTAGCCACCGCCATTTTGGACTCCTGTTTCCTATTCTAACTACCTAACAGACTATTAAGCAGCAGCAGCAACAGACTATTTACTGGGGAAGGAGGAATTTGGGGGTCATCTTCCTTGATTTTCATCCCAGCTCCACAGTCTCGAGGGGAGAAGGGATTTTCATCCTCATTTAGCTTAGATCAGAAGTGTCTGGGTGTTGCAGAAACCAGTACTTGAGATACCAAGCACCACACTCGGACAGTTGGAGAACTCAGGTTTATTATGCCAAAGGGCCCAGAGGAGTTAACACTCTAAGGTTTGAGCCCTGAGCAAACAGGTTACAGAGTTCTTATAGACAGACTATAGTGGGCAACACTAGCTGCTAATAGGCTGGTTTAAACTAAGGGGTTTTGCGTGAGTGGGAACAGCAGTCAAGATGGGGAGAGGGATGCATGATTAAGCAGGTTTGCAGGGGCTGGGCAATTGCAAAGAGTAGGACAAGGGTGAGATAAGCTCCAGCTTCTAGTATTCTAAGTCCCCACTTTCTGAGACTACGCGACCTATGTGACCCAGACTTTGCAAGGGGCAAGCTGAGTTACAGAGGCAGAACGAGCAGGTTATGTAAAATTTTAACTTTTCCTCTTCATGGGGGCTTCCCTGGTGGCTCAGTGGTAAAAAAAAATCCACCTGCCAATGTAGGGGACATGGGTTTAATCTGTGGTACTGTTGCAGGCAGGGGAACCCCTTCCAGGGCCCGAGAGTGGGGTCTTGTCTAACACTTGGAAATGAATTGTCCATGAAGACATTCATGCTAACAAAGCAAGAGACTTTATTGGGAAGGGGCACCCAAGTGGAGAGCAGCAGGATAAGGCAACCCAGGAGAACTGTGCTGCCACTGGCTCACAGTCTCAGGTTTTATGGTGATGGAATTAGTTTCCAGGTTGTGTTTGGCCAATCACTCTGACTCAGGGTCCTTACTGGCAGCGCACTCATTGCTTAGCCAAGATGGTTGCCAGCAAGAATAATTCTGGGAGGTGGAAGACATGTGGTGTTTCCTTTTGACCTCTCCCGAACTCTTCTGATAGGTGGTGGCTTCAGTTCAGTTCAGTTCAGTCACTCAGTCGTGTCCGACTCTTTGTGACCCCATGAATTGCAGCACGCCAAGCCTCCCTGTCCATCACCAACTCCTGGAGTTCACGCAGACTCACGTCCATCGAGTCAGTGATGTCATCCAGCCATTTCATCCTCTGTCGTCCCCTTCTCCTCCTGCCCCCAATCCCTCCCAGCATCAGAATATTTTCCAGTGAGTCAACTCTTCACATGAGGTGGCCAAAGTACTGGAGTTTCAGCTTTAGCATCATTCCTTCCAAAGAAATCCCAGGGCTGATCTCCTTCAGAATGGACTGGTTGGATCTCCTTGCAGTCCAAGGGACTCTCAAGAGTCTTCTCCAACACCACAGTTCAAAAGCATCAATTCTTTGGCGCTCAGCTTTCTTCACAGTCCAACTCTCACATTCATACATGACCACTGGAAAAACCATAACCTTGACTAGACGGACCTTTGTTGGCAAAGTAATGTCTCTGCTTTTCAATATGCTATCTAGGTTGGTCCTAACTTTTCTTCCAAGGAGTAAGCGTCTTTTAATTTCATGGCTGCAGTCATCATCTGCAGTGATTTTGGAGCCCCAAAAAATAAAGTCTGACACTGTTTCCACTGTTTCCCCATCTATTTCCCATGAAGTGGTGGGACCGGATGCCATGATCTTCATTTTCTGAATGTTGAGTTTTAAGCCAACTTTTTCACTCTCCTCTTTCACCTTCATCAAGAGGCTTTTTAGTTCCTCTTCACTTTCTGCCATAAGGGTGGCGTCATCTGCATATCTGAGGTTATTGATATTTCTCCCGGCAATCTTGATTTCAGCTTGTGCTTCTTCTAGCCCAGCGTTTCTCATTATGTACTCTGCATAGAAGTTAAATAAGCAGGGTGACAATATACAGCCTTGACGTACTCCTTTTCCTATTTGGAATCAGTCTGTTGTTCTATGTCCAGTTCTAACTGTTGCTTCCTGACCCGCATACAAATTTCTTACTAGATCTGTATTCCTTCCCAGGCCCTTCTGTCATAACATAACTCACGTTATAACATAACTCAGGTTACTACAGTACCTGGCCAGGTTGGGTGGTTTCAGTCAGTGTGCTTCCCCTAAAAGTCCGGGAAGACCCACATGCTATGGGACAACTAAGCCTAAGAGAAACTACTGCAGTGAGAAACCCACGCACTGCAACTAGAGAGTGGCCCCTGCTCACTGTAGCAAGAGAAAGCACAAGCATATGCACAGCAATGAAGACTCAGAGTAGCCAAAAATAAGTAAATCTTTAAAAAAAAAACCTGTTTTATTTGCAGAGTGGGGACAGAATCACTGGACTATGTAAGTCAGATGAGGTTCTTGGCTTTTATTCCTCACCTTTGGTCTGATCAAGAACCTGAAGGGTCAGTGTGTTGTCTCACTGCTCGTTCCCCAATCAGATAAGGTTCAGGCAAATTAGTTTTCCTTGAGGAAAGGCCTAAGTTGCAGAGAAGGGAATGCTTTGTGTGTATATCAGAATGTACCCCCCACACACAATTTCCGGCATGGAGCGGGAGGCCATTGTTCTCACTCCTCACAGTTAGAGCCTGCTGGAAGAAGGTTCTGGAGGAAAAATTAATAAATTTCGGGAGGCTCCAGAAGACTGGCTCCTCGTAGAGCTTTTAAATGTCAAGTTAATCTGTACTGTGTATCCAGCAAGTCTTCTATCATACTTTATGTGTTCCTAGAAGTTGCTGGCTCCCATAGCTTCTGCTTTCAGTAATTTGCTATAGTCAGCTAACTCTTGTTTGGAGGGAATTGGTTTACCATATAACCTCAAATATCTTATGGAGGGAATTCCCTGGTTGTCCAGTGGTTAGGGTCCAATGGTTAGGCTCCACACTTCCACTGCTGGGGCCACAGGTTTTATCCCTATTTGGGGAACTAAGACTCTGTACGTGAATAGCATGGCAAAATAAATAAATAAAAAACATTAGAGCCACTAGGTAGTTACGGATTACATGCACTCACAGCCAAATTTAATACCGTTAGATCTCAGGCATAAGTATGTGGTCAGAAAGTCCAGTAGGTATAGTGCCCTTAGCAGTGAAATGAGCCTCTGCAGATTGATGTTAATATTGATGTGAAGAGTAAGAGTGGCATTGATTTGTACTTGTATATTGCAGGCTTCCTCGATGGCTCAGTGGGTAAAGGATCTGCCTGCAATGCAGGAGACACAGGTTTTATCCCTAGGTTGGGAAGATGCCCTGGAGGAGGAAGATGGTAACCCATTCCAGTATTCTTGCCTGAAAAACCTCATAGACAGAGGAGCCTGGTGGGCTACAATCCATGGGGTCACAAAGAGGCGAACATGACTGAACAACTAAGTATACTGTAAGGCAAATTAACTTTGTAGAGTTCTTTATGCCTGAGGAGGAAACCTTGAATAAAGAGTTGTTGTTATTGGTAGAATCAGACAGGTATATTGTGGGCAATAGACAAAGGATCCGTAACAGTGGAATTGATGCTTTTGAACTGTGGTGCTGGAGAAGACTTTTTAGAGTCCCTTGGATTGCAAAGAGATCAAACCAGTCAATTCTAAAAGAAATCAGTCCTGAATATTCATTGGAAGCACTGTTGCTGAAGCTCCAGTACTTTGGCCACCTGATGCGAAGAGCCAACTCATTAGAAAAGACCCTGATGCCGGGAAAGATTGAAGGCAGGAGAAGGGGATGATAGAGGATGAGATGGCTGGATGGCATCACCGACTCAATGGACATGAGTTTGAGCAAATTCTGGGAGATGGTAAAGGACAGGGAAGCCTGGCATTCTGCAGTCCATGGGGTCACAAAGAGTTGGACACGACTGAGTAACTGAACTGACTGACTGATGTGTTTGTTTAGCTGTGCTGAGTATTAGTTGTGGCAAGTGGGCTCTATCTCTGACTAGGGATTAAACCCGGGTCCCTTGCATTGAGAGCACAGAGTCTTACCACTGGACCACCAGGGAAGTCCTGAGTTTGATTCTTGGCAAGGAAATTCTCTGCTAGCATGATTGATTAGTTTGACTAATCCATCTGATTCCTGGGTCGTCTGTCATCCCAGAAGGCCTGTTTGCTCTAGAGACAAAATGCAGCATCTTTGCAGTGGACCCCATCAGGTGCAGTGGCAGCACACTGTATATAAGGTATGTGAACACTCTGGTCAGCCGTGTGATGCCAAGTGACTCCCAAAATCGCCAATGTGTCTAGAAAAGAAATGACCTACTCCAGAACAGATAGCATCCATCATAGGAGAGGTCAACACACCTCCTCCTCTAGGTGGGATATACCAGAAGCACCGTGTTTGGCTCTATTCTATAAATGCCAATATATATTCAAAGAGAAGGCCTCTGGTTAGAAAGCTTGAGAAACCCTGCATTTATGACCCAATGCCAAATGGAAAGCTGAGTTTAAGGGATCATCAACTCAGACACTGGGAACTGGAAGGTCCTCCATTACAAATAAACTGTCAGTTGCCAGCAGTAGCATCAGTAACTGTGTTCAGTAACAGCTGAGAATAGTTTCTGGCATAAGAATGCTTTGGATAGTAATTCTCTGCTGGCTTGGTGGTAAAGAATCTGTCTGCCTCCAATTCAGGCGATGGGTTTGATCCCTGATCCAGGAAGACCCTATATGCTGCAGAGCAGCTAAGCCCATGCGCCACAATTATTGAGCCTGTGTTCCAGAGCTGGGAAACCATAACTACTGAAGCCCGTGCATCGTAGAGCCCCTGTTCTGAAACAAGAGAAGCCACTGCAATGAGAAGCTGGTGCAACACAATTACAGTAGCCCCCCGTTCACTGCAACTAGAGAAAGCCTGCATGCAGCAGCAACGACCCGGCACAGCCAAAATAATTAAAAAAAATATAGCCACAAAAACGGAGTTTCCCCAGGGTGGAAAACAACAGGGAAAGAAAGCTGCTGTAACTGGGAGCACAAGGGGTCCCCCAGAGGGAGCCACAGCTCAACAGCTCTGCCTTAACCATGGCCTCCCCTCCCTCCCTCAGGTGTGCAGGAGTCCCTGTCCCCCACCCGTTTTCCCTGTAGGTAAGTGTCATCAAGAATCAGTAAGTTGCTTCAGGTGTGAGAACACGGCTCATTCAGGACTCCCTCCCTCCCCATTATCCTTCTAGTTTCCACACACTGGACCAGTCTGAGGAGCTCCCTGGGACCGGGCAGTGGAGGAGCAGCTTGGTGCCCTGACCACCCAGTGTCTTGCTCTGGCAATGGAAAGCCACTCTTGTCCTTGTCCCAAGGTTATGAGACCTTGTCCTTTGCTTTGATGTCACATGATTGGAATAGGGTCCCAAAGCCCATGTGATTACTTCCCCAACATCATTTTCTGGTATCTGCAGGATCCTGCTTCTTGCAGGTGGGGGAAGAGGGCTCCAGGGCTGGCCAGGAACATCTCCTGAAGGAAGTGGGAGCTTCTGGTTCTAAGGCCCTGGTCTAGGTCTCTCTCCCAAACCCCAACCCTAAGGATCAGGCCTTGGGCCAAATCTGCCATAGTGGGGGTGGGGGTGGGGTTCTGCTAAATTTTCTGACTAAACAAGCAATAAAAAGTTCTAGGCTAACACTGTTTTGAGGACCCTTTCTGCTCTCCTTTGGGTCTCCTTGTCTCCAGGTGCAGGAAGAACCAGCGCCACCTTCCTTCCTCTCAGGCTTGTCCACGTGTCCTGAGGGAGTCATGACCAGAGCCCAGGATGGCCTGGTGGGAGGGTTTCTGCTGCTTCTGCATGAAGCCTGGCTCCACAGGCCTCATTCTCACCAGAACCCTGCAGTTCCTCGCTAGAAATGCTGCACCCCCCAATCACCCCCTCTTCCCTTTTCTGCAGAGGCAAATAAGTCTAAGCAGGGTTCATCTGTGTGCATCAGAGCCAGTCTGAAGTCATTATGTGCTTTCTGGTCTCCAGTGTCAGTGTGTTAGGAGCAAGAGATGATTGCAAAACTTGCTCCTTAGGGGTATCAGGCCAGACTCAACTTTGGAGGAGGGCAAGATTGAGAAGGAGCCAGTTCACCACAGGATCTGTTTCAGGTTTCCTACCAGCCCTTCCTGTTTGAGGCTAGTTTTTGGGAATCAATAGGCCACCAGGTCTGGTAATGCCAGTTCAATCTAGTGTCTGCCTGCTGGTAACTACAGCCAAACCCCAGGGTGGTTGGCTGGAGGGTCCAAGGTGTCTTGGAGCTGGTGGGTGGGGCTGAGGTCTAAGGGGTCCTGGAGTTAATGCTAGATCACTGGAGGGTACAGCCAGATCCTGGGGTCTTTCACGGCTGTAAGCTGGGGGTCTCAGAGCTGGTGTCAGCCCACTGGTGAACAGGGCTTATTTCTCTCACAGATGGCTACAAGGCCTGTGGGTGTTAGTCACTCAGTTGTGTCCGACTTTGTGACCCCATGGACTGTAGCCCACCATGCTCCTCTGTCCATGGAATTCTCCAGGCAAAAACACTGATATGGGTTGCCATTCCTTTCTCCAGGGTTGGCATTCCCTTCTCCAGGGTATTTTCCCAACACAGAAGATCAAACCCAGGTCTTCCACATTGCAGGCTAATTTCTTACTGTCTGAGCCACTGGGGAAGCCCAAAAAGGTCTAGGGTATCCCAAAGCTGATATTGCCCCACTGGTAATCGGGGTTCGGCCCCAACAACTGGCTGTGGTGCTACAGGGGCCCCAGGACAACTGGGGACTCAAAATGTCTTCAGGCAGCTGGTCATATGGTGCGTGAGGCTGTGACCTTGCCTGATTAGCTGCCTGGCCTGAGGCATCCCAATACTGGTGCCAACAGGCTGATGAGTGGCACAGGTCTCTCACACTAATACACTAGAAGGACCAGCACCATTGTCCTTGTGGTAGAATGAGCTTTCCAAAATGGCTGTCATCAGTGTCTGTGTCCCAAGGATAAGCATCAGTTGCCTCCTGTTTCTCCAAGAGTCTCCAAGATTAGCAGGTGGGTCAGACTTATGCCCCTTTCAAATTACTGCTTTTTCCCTAAGCATGTGAGATTTTATGTGCATCCCTTAAGAATGAGTCTCCTAATTCTTTCCTATAGCCCCCTTACTCTCCTGTAAGTAAGCGCTGCAGTCTTCAAAGCCAAATGTTTTTGGGGCTCATCTACTCAGTGCAGGACACCTAGGCTTGGGACTAAGATGGGGGCAGGGGTTGGACCCCCTTGCTCCTTGGGACAACTTCTGCAATTATGACTATCCTCCTGTTGTGGGCCATGGGTCTTGACTATAACTTTTATTTACCCTTCATACTGGTCTCACTGTGGGTCCTTCTTCCTCTCTTCACCTGTAGATCTTTTCTGCTAGTGTTCAGGTCTTTCTCATCAATAGTTGTTTGGCAAATAGTTGTAATTTTTCAGCAATCAATGCAAAGAAATAGAGGAAAACAACAGAATGGGAAAGACTAGGGATCTCTTCAAGAAAATCAGAGATACCAAAGGAACATTTCATGCAAAGATGAGCTCGATAAAGGACAGAAATGGTATGGACTTAACAGAAGCAGAATATATTAAGAAGAGGTGGCAAGAATACACAGAACTGTCCAAAAAAGATCTTCACGACCCAGATAATCACGCTGGTGTGATCACTGACCTAGAGCCAGACATCCTGGAATCTGAAGTCAAGTGGGCTTTAGAAAGCATCACTACGAACAAAGCTAGTGGAGGTGATGGAATTCCAGTGGAGCTATTCCAAATCCTGAAAGATGATGCTGTGAAAGTGCTGCACTCAATATGCCAGCAAATTTGGAAAACTCAGCAGTGGCCACAGGACTGGAAAAGGTCAGTTTTCATTCCAATCCCAAAGAAAGGCAATGCCAAAGAATGCTCAAACTACCACACAATTGCACTCATCTCACACGCTAGTAAAGTAATGCTCAAAATTCTCCAAGCCAGGCTTCAGCAATATGTGAACCGTGAACTTCCTGATATTCAAGCTGGTTTTAGAAAAGGCAGAGGAACCAGAGATCAAATTGCCAACATCCGCTGGATCATGGAAAAAGCAAGAGAGTTCCAGAAAAACACCTATTTCTGCTTTATTGACTATGCCAAAGCCTTTGACTGTGTGGATCACAATAAACTGTGGAAAATTCTGAAAGAGATGGGGATACCAGACCATCTGATCTGCCTCTTGAGAAATTTGTATGCAGGTCAGGAAGCAACAGTTAGAACTGGACATAGAACAACAGACTGGTTCCAAATAGGAAAAGGAGTTTGTCAAGGCTGTATATTGTCACCCTGTTTATTTAACTTATATGCAAAGTACATCATGAGAAACGCTGGACTGGAAGAAACACAAACTGGAATCAAGATTGCTGGGAGAAATATCAATAACCTCAGATATGCAGATGACACCACCCTTATGGCAGAAAGTGAAAAGGAACTAAAAAGCCTCTTGATGAAAGTGAAAGTGGAGAGAGAAAAAGTTGGCTTAAAGCTCAACATTCAGAAAATGAAGATCATGGCATCCGGTCCCACCACTTCATGGGAAATAGATGGGGAAACAGTGTCAGACTTTATTTTTCTGGGCTCCAAAATCACTACAGATGGTGACTGCAGCCATGAAATTAAAAGATGCTTACTCCTTGGAAGGAAAATTATGACCAACCTAGATAGCATATTCAAAAGCAGAGACATTACTTTGCCAACAAAGGTTCGTCTAGTCAAGGCTATGGTTTTTCCTGCGGTCATGTATGGATGTGAGAGCTGGACTGTGAAGAAGGCTGAGCGCCGAAGAATCGATACTTTTGAACTGTGGTGTTGGAGAAGACTCTTGAGAGTCCCTTGGACTGCAGGGAGATCCAACCAGTCCATTCTGAAGGAGATCAGCCCTGGGATTTCTTTGGAAGGAATGATGCTGAAGTTGAAACTCCAGTACTTGGCCCCCTTATGCGAAGAGTTGACTCATTGGAAAAGACTCTGATGCTGGGAGGGATTGGGGGCAGGAGGAGAAGGGGACGACAGAGGATGAGATGGCTGGATGGCATCACTGACTCGATGGACATGAGTCTGAGTGAACTCTGGGAGTTGGTGATGGACAGGGAGGCCTGGCGTGCTGCGATTCATGGGGTCGCAAAGAGTCGGACAAGACTGAGCAACTGATCTGATCTGACGGGAGAAGGTGAGCTCAGGGTCTTCCTACTCTATCATCTTGGACTCTTCAGTTTTGAGGATATTCTTGACTGGCAGAGCAAAAAATGAGGAAAATAGGCTTGAAGCAAATGCCTGTAAAAGCCCTATGCTTCTTGTCTCTTTCCATACAGGTGGCTCCAAATCTACCTGATACTATTTCACTTCTGCCTTTCAAGTTACCTGTCTATTCAGGTTTGGTGAATTCTAACATGGGACCATAAAAGCAACAGAGTCTAGAAACTGTAGTTCACGTTACTCACATTGACAAAGCAGTTAAAAAGAGTCATCTCCAACTCTAGGTTTTATTGTCATCACACAGGTCTCTCAGTATTCCAGAGCCCAAATCCTAGCCAGAAGGAATGACGAATAACAAAGGACAAAAGATGAAAAGAATAATTCACATGAGACTACATGAGGAACTCTGCATACTTACAAATACATGCCCAATTCTTTATTACATTTCTGTTAGGAAGGAAATGGAATAAAGCTCTTAAGCCAATGAAAAATTTGAATATAATGTAAAAGGGATGTTGAGTACATGCCACAAGAAACAAGTACCAAAATGTCATTTTTTGTGTTCCCTTATTTACACAAAAATTACAAAATTATTTAAAAATGAAACCTACTTGCATATTAGAAATACACTTCAAATCACCCATGGATCAGAGTCTTAACAGTAAAAATTAAAAAAATTAACTGATAAAAGGTTAAATTACTTATTAAACTTAGGAATGACAGCCTAAAGAGTATCTACAGAATTATCTTACCTCAATATTTACTTGCAAAAATAAGTAGAACTCCATACTTCAGAGAATAACTTTAAGAGTATGCCACTGGTAGGGAAAACATATGTTTAAATTTATAACATTTCCTCCATATTGTAACTTTGAGAGCATTCTACATGAATTTGCAGAGGCTTACCCATATTACTTACATTAACATCAGCTTTTTTCCAGTGCAGTTTTCATATAACTATAAAGATATTTGTTTCAAATGAATAGTTTTACTTTTCATTTCAGTTATATGGTATCTATCCAGTGTACATTCTTACATGGTTTCAAGAATGTAAGGCAAATTGTTTCCATATATTGTTTGCATTTAACAGAATTCTCTCTAGAGTGAGTTCTTTCCCAAGAATATGAGAGAAAATTCCCCAATTTCTCACATTTACATGATGTGCGTCATCTTGCATTCTTAAAATGTCATGGGACAAAGGCATTCCAATATTCCTTACGTTCAGTTTGTTATGAGTTCTTTCATGCATTTGAACATAACAGGAATTGCTGAAGGCTTTACCATATTTTTTTTGCATTCAACGGAGTTCTCTACAGTATGAATTCCTCTCTGTATTTAGAAAGAACTGAGACAACAGAAAGTTCTCCTACATTTCTTACATTCATAGGCCTACTTTCCATTATGAATGATCTCATGGTTTTGAACAGAACTGGGACCATTGAAGGCTTTAAGGCTTTCCTATAATTTTTACATTCACGTGGTTTCTTACCACTGTGAGTTCTGACTTCATAATGAACTGAAAAAATTGAGGGCTTTCCTACATTTCTTAGATTATCCATTGTGCTTCACCACATATCTTCAAAATTTGGTGATAGAACTAAAGGCTTTCCCACTTTCTTATATTCATAGGGTTACTCTCCAATATGAGTTCTTTCATGGTTTCGTAAAGAATGAACTCGACTGAAAGCTTTACTACAGTTCTTACATTCATACGGCTTCTCTCCAGTGTGTGTTCTTTCATGGTTTTGTAATGAACTGGGACAACTGAAGGCTTTCTCACATTTCTCACACAAATAAGGTCTGACTCTAGTGTGCTTTATCATGTGTAAATTAAATTTTGAGGGAAAAGTGAAGGCTTTCCCACATTCCTTACATTCATATGGTTTCTTTCCACTATGAGTTCTTTCATAGCTTCAAAGGGAATTGAAATAAGTGATGGCTTTACTACATTGTTTACACTGATAGAATTTCTTCCTAGTATAACTCCATTCATGTTTTTACAGTTAACTGGGATAACTAAAGCATTTACCACACTCCTTACATATATGAGGTTTCTCTCCAGTATGAGTTCTTTCATGTTTTTGAAGGGACCTAGGAATACATCAGAGGGTTTTTCTACACTGTGAATCCTTTCATGACTTTGAAAGTAACTGGAACAATCAAAGATTTTCCCACACTCCTTACATTTATAAGGTCTGTCTCCAGTGTGCTTCATTACATGTCTTTGAAATTTGGTGAGAGAACTGAAGGCTTTTCCACATTCCTTATATTCATAAGGTGTCTCTCCACTATGACTTCTTTCATGTTTTTGACAGGAATTTGGACTACTGAAGGCTTTATCACATTTTTTACATCCATAGGGCTCTTCTCCACTGGTCTCCTTTCATGGCTTTGAAAGGATCTGGAAAAACTGAAGGCTTTACTACAGTGCTTACATGTATGTACAGGGTTTCTCTCCACTATGACTTTTTTCATGTCTGTGAATGTAAGTAGGCCAATTGAAAGTTTTCCCACATTGTTTGCATTTATAAGGCTTCTCTCCTGTGTGAGTCCTTACATGTATTTGAAATGAACTGGGAGTAATGAATGCTTTCTCACATTCTTTACATTTATAAGCTCCATATCCAGAGTGTCTTATCATGTCTGCTCTAAGGCTTGAGAGAGAAATAAAGCCTTTTCCACACTCCTTATATTTGTAAGGTTTCTCTCCAGTATGATTTCTTTCATGTTTTTGAAGAGAACTGGAATAACTGAATGCTTTACTACATGTTTTACATGTATAGAATTTCTCTCCATTGTGATTTCTTTCATGGTTTTGCAATCCTACAGGAGAAATAAAAGCTTTAACACATTACTTACATTCATAGGGTTTCTCTCCTGTGTGAGTCCTTTCATGTATTTGAAAAGTTTGAAGATATCTAAAGGTTTTTCCACATTGTTTACATGGATAGGGTTTCTCTCCCATGTGGGTTTTTTCATGTATTTGTAGTGAAAATCTTAAAAAACTGAAGATTTTCCCATTTCCTTACATTTATAAGGCACATCTCCAGCATGCGTTATCATGTGGCTTCAAAAGCTTGTAAGCCACTTAAAGAGTTTCCCACATTCCTTACATTTATAAGGAGTATCTTCTGTGTGGGTTATCATGTGTCTTTGAAAGGTTGTGAGCCACATAAAGGATCTCCCACATTCTTTACATAGGGCTTTCCTCCTATATGAATCCTTTCATGGATTTGAAAGGAAGTATGAAAATGAAATGCTTTCCCACATTTCTTACATTTATAGTTTTCTTGTCTATTGTATTTCATTTGTGTTTTTCAAAACACTGAAGATAGCTGAAGGCTCTACTGCATTCCTTACATTTATATGGCTTCTCTTCATATTTCTGGTACTCATCTAGTTTGTGTCCATTATGATGGCTGATATGCCTATTAAGGAATAGATGATGCATAAAGACTTTTCCACATGCACTGCATTCAGATGGTTTCACTCTAGTAGTTTTCTTGTTCACACTGAGTTTTGGAATAAGGCTGTGGTTTCCTGCATGCTGACTACCCTCTTTACTTGCACAGAATCTATCACATGACTCCTATAAAAAATGGGGATCACACTAGTAATGATTTCTTTACTAACAATTTAATATTTATTAGCAGGATACTTTGGAGAAGGCAATGGCACCCCACTCCAGTACTCCTGCCTGGAAAATCCCATGGACGGAGGAGCCTGATAGGCTGCAGTCCATGGGGTCGCTACCAGTCGGATACGACTGAGCGACTTCACTTTCACTTTTCACTTTCATGCATTGGAGAAGGAAATGGCAACCCACTCCAGTGTTCTTGCCTGGAGAATCCCAGGGATGGGAGAGCCTGGTGGGCTGCCATCTATGGGGTCACACAGAGTCGGACACGACTGAAGTGACTTAGCAGCAGCAGCAGCAGCAGGATACTTGAACTACACCGTTATGATTTATAGCAAAAGTGTAGGTTATCTCCCTTGTCTGAATGGTTTTCAATTGAAAAAGGAATGCCCTGCAAGATTTCACTCTTGGAATTATCAAAAGTGACATTCACGTATAGGGCTTGTTAAATACTGTTTTCAGGAGAACTATTTTCCAAATGCTGGACATCTATGTCCCATATTATAAAGGATCTGGAGAAAATTTTTTCAGAGAATAAATAAATGTGAAGCAGGCATTATGTATTTAGGCCACTTCTTGTAAAATTTTATCACCAACGAGGAGCCACATATGAGGCACTACTTTCTGTTCTGGGTGTGACTTACCTTAGTTTTCTCCCCTGGTTTTTGTACTGATCTTCAATGTCATGATTCTTCCCTTTCCCCGCTAAATTGCAGATGAAGAAAAATGATTCAAAAATATTAGAAATTATATAGAAATCATTAGATTCTACATTCATTGTTGGCTGTGAACAGGTCTAGTTTATTTGCCAACATCCTCCCTTTCACATAGATATCATGGAAGAACATCAGTGAGTAAGAAACATTTGTTCTATAATTGACAAAGTAAAGGAAAGCTGTCATCCTCACCTATTGAGGCCAGGTTTCTGAAGGTTTCTCACATCACATCTCTGTAGAGTTTCTTCTATGAAGCATTCAGTAAAGCCCACTCCTCTGGGCTGAAATTCATAGTCACATCTTCAATAGCCTAAAACTAAGTCCTAAAACATCCCAAATATGTGTATAGCAGGATGTGTGACACTGAGGGGACCAGACATCTATACACCATTTATATGAATAGGTTACATATGATTCTGTCATCTCCAAACATTTATGACTTAATCATCAGGAATTTACTCTGTCTATAGAGAGACAGAATTACTCATCTGTCTATACGTCCTCACAAATTTAGCAGCATAATGAACATGGACATATTTACTCTGATCACATTACATCTTATTTCTCACTAACAACAGGGTCCAGAATATGTGGAGAAGTGAGAGACATGCTATATAAATGAAGCAAATGTTACAATTTGAAGACCATCAATACCTTGTCAGGAAAAACTTCCATATTCTTCACTTTACCCACCATTTATAGTACTTATGAGGCAGAGGGTCAAATCTGCGCAAGGTTTTATGAATAATAACATAGTGCTGAACTGGAAGCTTTTTCTTCTATTCTCAGCACCAAACAAAAGAGTCCAACAAACCTGTAAAATTTTTAATAGGATCCAGCTGGCCAATTTGGCCTTAAAGTATTCTAAGCCTTTAGAAGTAGTCAGATGTTGATGATGGAAAGCAAATATTCTTGTGGGGAAATATGCCTTTCACTTCTACAATATTTACTACAGACTCACTTTTTTCTCTCATCTGATGCACTAGAAAGTCAAGGCTTTCCAGGTGGCTCAGTGGTAAAGAATCTGCCTGCCAATGTAGGAGACACGAGTTTGATCCCTGGTCCAGGAAGATCCCACATGCTGCCCAGAGCAACTGAGCCTGTGCACCGCAACTCCTGAGCCTGTGCTCAAGAGCCTGGGAGCTGCAACTACTGAGACCATGTGCCACAACTACTGAAGCCTGCATGTCCTAGAGTCCATGCTCCACAAGAGAAGCCACCGCAATGAGAAGCCCATGTACTGCAGAGAGAGAATAGCCCCCAGTCACTGCAACTAGAAAAAAGCCCGTGCAGCAATGAAGACCCAGCACAGCCAAAATGAATAAATAAATAAAATCTATCTATAGAAAGTTAATTGGCACTTACAGTTCAGACACTAGGAAGATAGTCGGAAAACCAAACCACAAAAGCCATGTGGCTCATGTACCTCAGGGCTGCTGAGAGGCACACACAGGCACACAGAGTGAGCTAATATGCTGACACAGCTCTTTATGGCAGATTTAGAACACAAGTGCCCAGTGCCTAGTCAACCCTGAGGAACAGATTGAGAGTTGTAAACTGCAAGTGTGTTCATAAAAAAGCATAAGAGTTTGATAGTAAATCTGCCCGAATTATTTATAAAACACATAAAGGATTCAGAAATACTTTCCTCCTGAAGAATATAAAATCACCATTTTCAAATTGCAGGAGGAAGTTATTTCCTGACCAGCCGCTCTAAAGGCTGCCCTGCCACAAGCTCCCAGAAGGTATACAGAAACGGGATAGCTTGAACCTTGGGTCTAAGAGTCCCTTACATGATGACAGCACATGCTGCCAATAGTGTATAAAAGGTCTTAGTATCTAAATAATTGATATATCTGAGCAGAGTAAGGCATACGACTCCAGCACTTTCATGAAATGGCTTCACAAAGCAAGGGAAAGTATCTGAACTTTTTAAAAACTGAAGTTAGGAGCTGGGTTAGGATGAGGGTTCACATACAAGAACAAGATCTTAGAAGATGGAATCTCTTGCCACTAACAATGGGAGGAAGGCTAAGGCTTTCCAATCACTTTGGATGGATGTGGGTAAAAGCAAAAAGAGGACAGGTAAGGATTTTTAAAGCAGTCAGCAATCAATCATCAAAAATTGAAGACAGAGACTTAACAGGTTAGAAGCTAGCATTTAAGGCACTCAGGAGCCATCATTCCTGGCCTCAAAGGAAAAAACTTAGAAGAGCGAATTGAGTTCACAGGCAAAATACTCTCTCCAAAACTGGAAAAGAAGAAATAAAGACAGCATTTAAAAATAAACACCAAATACTCTGTTCTTAAGAAGGCTTATACTGAAAACAATCCATTTCACCAGAGGCTCACAGAAAGCCCAAAACACCAAAACCAAAACCCAAACAAGACAGGACACACAATCTATAAACTGTAGAGTACTGGGGTCCAGCCCCTGTAGGAGCCAGGGATTCCCTCAGGAGGACAGCATAGGCGAAAGAACAGATGAAGAGATACAGAGATAAGGAAAGAATTCTGCAGTTAAGAAAATAGAGGAGAGAAAAGAGGCTGATATGCCTTGGTTTATGCAGAAAGCCAATAAAGCCCCAGCACGGGACTTGCTCTGTTTATGTAGGCCGCAGGCGCCCTCTCGAATAGCGGAAGGTGCCCCACCTTAGGCACCTTCTCGAGTGGGTCTTAGAAGCCCAGGCAGGAAAGTGAACGCAGAGAGCCCCTGTGCTCCAAGGAGATCAGCCTGAAAAGGAAAAGGAAAGAGAAAGAACGACACGGGGAGACCAAGCTTCGGTGAGCAAGGCCCGCACTTTATTTTCCAAAGTAGTGTTTATACCTTAAGTTGTGCATAGAGGATAATGGGGGAAGGGGTAGAATCATGCAAGGTCAGCAGTCCTTGATCCTTATTGAAGCCAGGCTTTTTTTCTGCAAACTTACCATATGTAAAAATTTTAGGTGATTTACATCATCTTCTGGCCAGGAGGCCTGTTAACATTTCATGACCCTTTCTTCAGAAAACTTATTTTTCTCTAAAGGTGATTATTCTAAAGTCAGGTGCCACCCTCCGAAAGCATTAGATAAAGTTGCATTCCTATAGGGCAAAAGTGTGGTGGGCTATAACAAGAAAAGAATTAACTCAAGGGTCCAAGGTTACAAACATTAAAGCTACAATTACATTTCTATACACCAACTATATTAATCAATACACTCTCAGGGACACAGTAGGTAAGGGATATGGAAACTTGGCAGCAAGCATTAGCTCAACAAAGAAATCCTCTACTAGTTCTATTCTCTGAGAAGCTCTGCATTGTTAGAATATCTTAAGCTTCTCATGCCTCTTGTGATTGGGAGGCTGTGAATCTGAACAAACCTGTCAGGCAAGCTAGAAAGTCATCAGAGGGGTTTGAATCGAAACACTCCTATTATGCCCAGGAGACTTATTAACTAGAGTTTTAAGTTGATTTTCTTAGAGAAAGGTGGTCAGGGATAGCCCCCCGTTAATGTCAGAAGAGTTGGTGAAAGTCGTAAAATAGTAAAACAGATTCTGGTTTTGGGGTAGATGCTCAGGCAGGCCCAGAGGGGCACCCCTCGAGTTCTGGCTCACCTTGCCCACCAGAACCCTCCCACATGACCCTGTCATGGGGTGGGGACTCCCGTGCTGGCTCCCGGCAGTAGAGCAATGACAGAAGGTTTAAAATACACAAAATGGGAATATCTAAAAGAAAAGGTACACAGAAAGGAACAGAAAAAAAAAAGTAATAATCATTGAGATTTTCCTAAAATTAATGATTGATGGCATGCTATAGATCCAAAAAGCTTAGAGAGCACTAACCATCAAAAATGCACACTAAGTCTATCATATTCTAACTTGGGAAATATCAAAGAGAAAGAGAATATATTGAAAAAAGCCAGATGGGAAAACCCACCTTACTTTTATAGAAAAAAAAAAAAAGATTAGACTTAGATCAGACTTCTTTTCAGAAACCAAGCAGAAAGAGAGTAGAGTGAAATTTTTAAAGTTTTGAAAGGAAAAAAACACTCTCCTACTTTTCAAAACCAAAAGCTGGTCCTTAGAAAATATTAATTATAATAAAATTGTTTGACATCTAGTCAAGGTAACAGAAAAGGCAAAACAGAAATAATATCAGAAATGAAAGGAAGGAGAAATGAACATACAAAGATTTGATACAATTCAACATCCATTTATGATAACAAACTAATAATAGAGGGAACTCTTTGTTCTTGAAAAAAATCAACAAGACACCTGCAGCTAATATCATACTTAGATACAACACCAAAACCAAACAAACCATGAAAGGAAAAACCAGTAAGTGTCCCTTCATTAAAAGGAAAACTGCTGTGGTAGAGAAAGTGTTAAGAGAATGAAAAGTCACAGACTAGGAGAGTGTCTCTGTAATACACATATCTGATAAATGACTAGTAATTTCAAATACACAAAGGATTCTTAAAACTCAACAGTAAAGATAAACAACTCAATTAAAAATGGGAAAAAGATCTGAATAAATGTCACACCAAACAAGATATACAGGTGGGAAATAAGCAATATGAAAACATGCTGAACATGTCTTTGGGGAATTATTAATATAAATAAAACAACAATAATATGTCACTGGTGGCCGGGAGGACCAACCCCACGTCCAAGGAGCCGTGGCTGTGCGGGCGCAGGAGGGCCTAGAGGAGCTATCCCACGTTGAAGGTCAGGAAGGGCGGAGGTGAGGAGATACCCCTCGTCCAAGGTAAGGAGCAATGGCTGCGCTTTGCTGGAGCAGCCTTGAAGAGATACCCCATGCCCAAGGTAAGAGAAACCCAAGTAAGACAGTAAGTGTTGCAAGAGGGCATCAGAAGGCAAACACACTGAAACCATACTCACAGAAAACTAGTCAATCTAATCACACTAGGACCACAGCCTTGTCTATCTCAATGAAACTAAGCCATGCCCGTGGGGCAACCTAAGATGGGCGGTCATGGTGGAGAGATCTGACAGAATGTGGTCCACTGGAGAAGGGAATGGCAAACCACTTCAGTATTCTTGCCTTGAGAACCCCATGAACAGTATGAAAAGGAAAAATGATAGGATACTGAAAGAGAAACTCCCCAGGTCAGTAGGTGCCCAATATGCTACTGGAGATCAGTGGAGAACTAACTCCAGAAAGAATGAAGGGATGGAGCCAAAGCAAAAACAATACCCAGCTGTGGATGTGACTGGTGATAGAAGCAAGGTCCGATGCTGTAAAGAGCAATATTGCATAGGAACCTGGAATGTCAGGTCCATGAATCAAGGCAAATTGGAAGTGGTCAAACAAGAGATGGCAAGACTGAATGTGGACATTCTAGGAATCAGTGAACTGAAATGGACTGGAATGGGTGAATTTAACTCGGATGACCATTATATCTACTACTGTGGGCAGGAATCCCTCAGAAGAAATGGAGTGGCCATCATGGTCAACAAAAGAGTCTGAAATGCAGTACTTGGATGCAATCTCAAAAATGACAGAATGATCTCTGTTCGTTTCCAAGGCAAACCATTTCACAGTAATCCAAGTCTATGCCCCAACCAGTAACGCTGAAGAAGCTGAAGTTGAATGGTTCTATGAAGACCTATAAGACCTTTTAGAACTAACACCCAAAAAGATGTCCTTTTCATTATAGGGGACTGGAATGCAAAAGTAGGAAGTCAAGAAACACCTGGAGTAACAGGCAAATTTGGCCTTGGAATACGGAATGAAGCAGGGCAAAGACTAATAGAGTTTTGCCAAGAAAATGCACTGGTCATAACAAACACCCTCTTCCAACAACACAAGAGAAGACTCTATACATGGACATCACCAGATGGTCAACACTGAAATCAAATTGATTATATTCTTTGCAGCCAAAGATGGAGAAGCTCTATACAGTCAGCAAAAACAAGACCAGGAGCTGACTGTGGCTCAGACCATGAACTCCTTATTGCCAAATTCAGACTGAAATTGAAGAAAGTAGGGAAAACCACTAGACCATTCAGGTATGACCTAAATCAAATCCCTTATGATTATACAGTGGAAGTGAGAAATAGATTTAAGGGCCTAGATCTGATAGATAGTGTGCCTGATGAACTATGGAATGAGGTTCATGACATTGTACAGGAGACAGGGATCAAGACCATCTCCATGGAAAAGAAATGCAAAAAAGCAAAATGGCTGTCTGCAGAGGCCTTACAAATAGCTGTGAAAAGAAGAGAAGCGAAAAGCAAAGGAGAAAAGGAAACATATGAGCATCTGAATGCAGAGTTCCAAAGAATAGCAGGAAGAGATAAGAAAGCCTTCTTCAGTGATCAATGCAAAGAAATAGAGGAAAACAACAGAATGGGAAAGACTAGGGATCTCTTCAAGAAAATCAGAGATACCAAAGGAACATTTCATGCAAAGATGAGCTCGATAAAGGACAGAAATGGTATGGACCTGACAGAAGCAGAAGATATTAAAAAGAGATGGCAAGAATACACAGAAGAACTGTACAAAAAAGATCTTCACGACCCAGATAATCACGATGGTGTGATCACTGACCTAGAGCCAGACATCCTGGACTGTGAAGTCAAGTGGGCCTTAGAAAGCATCACTACGAACAAAGCTAGTGGAGGTGATGGAATTCCAGTGGAGCTATTCCAAATCCTGAAAGATGATGCTGTGAAAGTGCTGCACTCAATATGCCAGCAAATTTGGAAAACTCAGCAGTGGCCACAGGACTGGAAAAGGTCAGTTTTCATTCCAATCCCAAAGAAAGGCAATGCCAAAGAATGCTCAAACTACCACACAATTGCACTCATCTCACATGCTAGTAAAGTAATGCTCAAAATTCTCCAAGCCAGGCTTCAGCAATACATGAACTGTGAAATTCCTGATGTTCAAGCTGGTTTTAGAAAAGGCAGAGGAACCAGAGATCAAATTGCCAACACCCGCTGGATGATCAAAAAAGCAAGAGAGTTCCAGAAAAGCATCTATATCTGCTTTATTGACTATGCCAAAGCCTTTGACTGTGTGGATCACGATAAACTGTGGAAAATTCTGATAGAGATGGGAATACCAGACCACCTGATCTGCCTCTTGAGAAATTTGTATGCAGGTCAGGAAGCAACAGTTAGAACTGGACATGGAACAACAGACTGGTTCCAAATAGGAAAAGGAGTTCGTCAAGGCTGTATATTGTCACCCTGTTTATTTAACTTCTATGCAGAGTACATCATGAGAAACGCTGGACTGGAAGAAACACAAGCTGGAATCAAGATTGCCTGGGAGAAATATCAATAACCTCAGATATGCAGATGACACCACCCTTATGGCAGAAAGTGAAGAGGAACTCAAAAGCCTCTTGATGAAAGTGAAAGTGGAGAGTGAAAAAGTTGGCTTAAAGCTCAACGTTCAGAAAACGAAGATCATGGCATCTGGTCCCATCACTTCATGGGAAATAGATGGGGAAACAGTGGAAACAGTGTCAGACTTTATTTTTCTGGGCTCCAAAATCACTGCAGATGGTGACTGCGGCCATGAAATTAAAAGACGCTTACTCCTTGGAAGGCAAGTTATGACCAACCTAGATAGCATATTGAAAAGCAGAGACATTACTTTGCCAACAAAGGTCCGTCTAGTCAAGGCTATGGTTTTTCTTGTGGTCATGTATGGATGTGAGAGTTGAACTGTGAAGAAGGCTGAGTGCTGAAGAATTGATGCTTTTTAACTGTGGTGTTGGAGAAGACTCTTGAGAGGCCCTTGGACTGCAAGGAGATCCAAGCAGTCCATTCTGAAGGAGATCAGCCCTGGGATTTCTTTGGAAGGAATGATGCTAAAGCTGAAACTCCAGTACTTTGGCCACCTCATGCGAAGAGTTGACTCATTGGAAAAGACTCTGATGCTGGGAGGGATTGGGGGCAGGAGGAGAAGAGGACGACAGAGGATGAGATGGCTGGATGGCATCACTGACTCGATGGACGTGAGTCTGAGTGAACTCCGGGAGTTGGTGATGGACAGGGAGGCCTGGCGTGCTGCGATTCATGGGGTCGCAAAGAGTCACACACGACTAAGCGATTGATCTGATCTGATCTGACACACTTATTAAATGACTAAATTCAAAACACCAAACATTAGTGAAGATGAGTAGCTGCTGGTAATCCTCATTCCTCGGTGGTGGGAATGAAATTTGGTATGCCTACATTGGAAGATAAAAATTTCCCATGAATCCTTAACATACTCATACATATAGGAAGATCCAGCAATTCTGCTCTTTGGTAGAGACAGAAATTAGCTGAAACCTTCAGGACACACAAAAGCCTAACACGAATGTTTGTGTGTGCTTTACTCATAACTGATAAGAGTTAGAGTTAAGTATGATGTCCTTCAAGAGTCGAATGGATAAACAATCAGTGTCATTACTACTATAAGAAGATGAAATATTGTTCAGTGAAAAAATGAAATGAGTTATCAAGCCATAAAAACACATGAAGGAACCTCAAAAGTACATTGGTAAGTGAAAGACGCCAATCTGACAAGGCAACATAAGATTCCAAGCAGATGATATTTTGGAAAAGACATTATTATGAGCCATAAAAATATCTTTGGTTCTGAAGGATTTGGGGTTTGGAGGAAGAGATGAATCAAAAGGTGAAGCATAAGGGATTTTGAGGGTAAAGAAATGATGGATACGTGTCATTAAACATTTACCAAAACCTTAGCTCCTATAACCCCAAAAGACATCGATAATGAAAACTGTGGACTTTAATACATTAATACTGGCTTAGTAATTGTTATAATGTAATGCAGCAGTACAAAATTTAAAAAATAGTGCAAATAGAAGGGTTATGTAGGAACTACTAAGGAAAAAAATTACAGAGCCACCATATTCAACAGATAAAGGAATCCAAAGGAAAGAAAAGAAAATATTTGAATCAGCTGAGATAAGCAGACTGCTCCCCTACAGTTGAAAAGGAAAACCCACATTCAGAAAGCTAAATACGTCCTTAAAATCTGGTCTACAAACTTCCCTGGTGGTCTAGTGGTTAAGATTCTGCCTGCCAATGTAGGGGACATGAGTTCAATCCCTGGTCCTGGAAGATTCCACATGCTTCAAGGCAACTGAGCCATGTGCCACAACTACTGAAGCTGCAACTAGAGAACAGCCCCCACGTGCTGCAACTAGAGAAAGCCCAAGTGCAGCCACGACGACCTGGCAGAGCCAAAATAAATACATCAAGTCATTTTAAAAATTGTGGTCCAGATACTCCCAACTGCAATAGAGCCCTAAAAGTGAGTCAGTCTCTGGGGAAGAAGGGTATGGACCCCAAAAAGGCCACCCCTCCTTCCATTCTCACAAGAGAGGAATTTCTCAGCAGGTTTCAACCCCAAAGAACTCCCAAATTCCCAAACCCTTTGTCAAGGAAACGGAACACCAACCTCCACAGACTTCCCTGTGCACATATTACACTGAATGCAGCACCATTATAAATGCAACACTCAGGCAAACCATGATTACAACTTCACAAAGAGAATCATGCAATCTCCATCTCCCTGTTCAGTCACTAAGTCATGTCCAACTATTTGCAACCCCATGGACTGCAGCATGGCTTCCCTGTCCTTCACTATCTCCCAGAGTTTGCTCAAACTTATGTCTTTTGAGTCAGTGATGCTATCTAACCATCTCATTCTCTGCCCCTGCCCTTCTCCTTTTACCTTCAATCTTTCCCAGCATCAGGGTCTTTTCCAATGAATCGGTTCCTAGGAGGCATCAATGGGCCTTCACTTCTAACTCTCTTTATAGGCTCACAGTGGGGCTTAGTTTGGCTCGCCCACCACAGGCCATACTCCCCACTGGAGTCACTTAGTACCATTATTATTACATTTTAATTATACAAACACACTGAACAATCCAGCAAATTCAATCAGTGTTTATGTGAAAAGGAAGAAGGAAAACTGAAAGGCACTTGTATAATCAGAAAATCCCCAATATATATTTCTTTCAGCAAAGAAGATGTTAGTTAATTATTATTTCCATGATAAGACTTGTTTTGTAATTAACTCTATTCGAACACTTCTGGTCTGCAAGTCTAAACTCTGGAATTTCTTTGGAAATCACCCCAAAGTAATGAACAGCCCTCTGAAACTTAACTACAGCCAGGTTAAGGGATGAAACCAGGATCTTAAATGAAATGCAATGATGAAATTCTTTTTTTCCCCTGAAATTAACCTTTTCTTGCCTCTTTGTAAATGTTTTATACTGTCTTTCAAGCCTATTGAGTAAATAAAGGGCAAACTAGTATCTCTAAAACTAGGAAAGAGAAAATAAAGATGCTTCTCAAATATGCCACAAATATTCTGTTAAGGTCTGTGCTGGGGTTGGGGGGGGGGGGAGTTACACCAGCGTGTAATGCAAAAACAGAAGAAAAATATCCAGAAACCTTAGCATATCCTTTTTAAACACAAGATTTAAAATACATATAATGAAAGTAACTGAAGCAAAAGAAACAAACAGAGGTATAACCAACAATCACTGAGATTTTCCTAAAATGAGCCAGAGACAACAATGGTAGACCCATGAAGCTCAGTGAACACTAAACATGAAAACACCTGAAATGGAGACCAAAGTATATCATATACAAACTAGTGAAAAATCAAAGGCAAAAGAATATATTTTAAGAATCTAGAGGGGAGGGGACGTCCCTGGTGGCCCAATGGCTAAGAATCTGCCTGCCAATGCAGGGGACACAGTTTGATCCCTGGTCCAGAAGATCCCACATGCCTCAGGGCAACTAAGCCCTTGTGCCCCAGAGCCTGTGCTTTGCAATAAGAGAAGCCACCTCAATGAGAAGCCTGAGCACTGCAACTAGAGAGTAGTCCCTGCTCGACTCAACTAGAAAAAGCCAGCACACAGCAACAAAGACCCAGGGCAGCCAGAAATAAGTAAATTAAAAAAAATTGAAAAAAAAAAAAAGAAAAAAAATTGTATAAGATTCTATATCAAGCACTATTATTTTTAAAAAATAAAGAAGTAAAAACTTTCTGAGACAAAAATTCAGGGTATTTGTCATTAGTCAACCTGCTTTGTAAGCAATGTTCAAAATTCATAAGAAAGAATACAAATGATGAAAGTGGATTAGAAGAGACAATTTTTATATTATCATATATAATAGATGACAATATGTAAAATAGTATTAGCAACATTAACATTGTTAATGGAAACCTTGTGGATGTGAAATATGATGGGGGAATTGAGAATAGTTTGGTATGAGGTACCTGTACAACCACTGAAGAAGTCAAATGTTACTTGACAGAGGATGTGGGTTAGTTCTAAATGGAAAGCCCAAGGTCAACCACTAAAAATGTTTTTAAAAAATGGAATTAAAAAAAGAAAAATATGTAATCGATAGCCTAAAAGAGGATAAAATGAAGAACCAGGTAAAATGGTCAATAAAGCCAGAGAAGGTAGAAAAAGGTGGCGGGGCTGGGGGTGGGGGGGCAGGGTGGGTGGGGAAGCAAATGAAAGAAAGAGCCAGGGCAACAAACAGAAACAGTAGAAGGTGTGGTAGATATTAACCCAACTGTATTAATCAGCACTTCAATCATCAATTGTCTCAAAACAAATGAAAGACAAACACAGTAATATCAGGTGTTAAAAATTGTAACTGTACATTGTATAAAAAGAAAAATTTTAAATAGGAACACACAGGTAGATGAAAGCTAAAGGGATAGAGAAAAATGCACCATGCCAAAACTAATTAAAAGAAAGGTGGCACTAGTGTAAGAATTTCAGACAATGTAGATTTCAGACCAAGGAATCCTCAGAGATAAAAAGCAGCTTTACAAAATGACAATAAGCTCCATTCTCCAAGAAGGCAAATGAATCCTTCATGTGTACACTCAGAACAACAAAAGGGCAAGTAAATAAAGCAAGGTCTGAAAGAATGCAAGGAGAAATACACGAATCCATTATTACAGTCATACATCACCACCCTTTTATCAAAAGCTATAAATTTCATCAGGCAGAAAATCAGGAAGGGCAGAGCTGAACTGAAGAAGCACTATAAAACAATTTGATTTAATTGTAATTTATGGAATGCTTTATGCAACAAGGGCAGAATACACATTCCTAAGTTTCCATGGAACATTCACCAAAACAGAATACATTCTGGGACATAAAACATACCTTAACAAATATGAAAACAGAAAAATCATACAAGCTATGCTCTTAAGACCTCAAAGACATAAATGGCAACCCACTCCAGTACTCTTGCCTGGAGAATCGCATGGACAGAGGAGCCTGTTGGGTTACAGTCCATGGGGTCGCAAAGAGTCAGACACGACTGAGCGAATCCTCCTAAACAATATAACAATAAAAAAGTAATAGATATCAATAGCAGCAAGAGAATTGGTAAACCCCTCAACACGTGGAGATTCAACAACACACTTTGAAATAATATATAAGATTCAAAGAAGTCTCAAGAAAAATTAAATTTATTTTGAAATAAATGAGACCACAATGTTTCAAAGAATGTGGGATGCAGCAAAAACAGTGCCTAGAGGGAAATTTATGCCATGAAACAAATACACTGTGAAAACACCAAGATGTATAAACAATAATATAAAGGCATGTACCTTAAGAAATGATTAAAAAAAAGGAGCACATAAAATGCGAAGTAAGCAGACTAAAAAAACCAAAAATTAGAAAAAAAAATTAACTTGGGCTCTTTGACAAGATTAATAATACTGATAAAGATCTAGTCAAGATAACTAAGGAAAGAAGGAAGACAAAAAGTACAAATATCAGAAAGGAACAGAGGGGAAAATGAAAAGGATTTGATAAAATTCAACATCCATTTATGAATACAAACTACAAGCTGGTTTTAGAAAAGGCACAGGAACCAGAGATCAAATTGCCAACATCCGCTGGATCATGGAAAAAGCAAGAGAGTTCCAGAAAAACATCTATTTCTGCTTTATTGACTATGCCAAAGCCTTTGACTGTGTGGATCACAATAAACTGTGGAAAATTCTGAAAGAGATGGGATACCGGACCACCTGACCTGCCTCTTGAGAAATCTATATGCAGGTTAGGAAGCAACAGTTAGAACTGGACATGGAACAACAGACTGGTTCCAAATAGGAAAAGGAGTACGTCAAGGCTGTTTATTGTCACCCTGCTTATTTAACTTCTATGCAGAGTACATCATGAGAAACGCTGGACTGGAAGAAGCACAAGCTGGAATCAAGATTGCTGGGAGAAATATCAATAACCTCAGATATGCAGATGACACCACCCTTATGGCAGAAAGTGAAGAGGAACTAAAAAGCCTCTTGATGATAGTGAAAGTGGAGAGTGAAAAACTTGGCTTAAAGCTCAACATTCAGAAAACGAAGATCATGGCATCCAGTCCCATCACTTCGTGGGAAATAGATGGGGAAACAGTGGAAACAGTGTAAGACTTTATTTTGGGGGGCTCCAAAATCACTGCAGATGGTGACTGCAGCCATGAAATTAAAAGACGCTTACTCCTTGGAAGGAAAGTTAGAACCAACCTAGATAGCATATTCAAAAGCAGAGACATTACTTTGCCAACAAAGGTCCGTCTAGTCAAGGCTATGGTTTTTCCTGTGGTCATATATGGATGTGAGAGTTGGACTATGAAGAAGGCTGAGCGCAGAAGAATTGATACTTTTGAACTGTGGTGTTGGAGAAGACTCTTGAGAGTCCCTTGGACTGCAAGGAGATCCAACCAGTCCATCCTGAAGGAGATCAGCCCTGGGTGTTCTTTGGAAGGAATGATGCTAAAGCTGAAACTCCAGTACTTTGGCCACCTCATGCGAAGAGTTGACTCATTGGAAAAGACTCTGATGCTGGGAGGGATTGGGGGCAGGAGGAGAAGGGGACGACAGAGGATGAGATGGCTGGATGGCATCACTGACTCAATGGATGTGAGTCTGAGTGAACTCCGGGAGTTGGTGATGGACAGGGAGGCCTGGCGTGCTGCTATTCATGGGGTCGCAAAGAGTCGGACACGACTGAGCAACTGAACTGAACAGAGGGAACTTTCATTTCTTGAGAATGAACATCTTAATGACTCCTGTAGCCAAATCTGTAATATTTGTTTGTATAACATGATTGATTATCCTTGTGAAACATCTAAAAAAAATCACAACGATGGAGATAGCTACTGTGATTAATAAGAGAGAGACTGAGGGTTGATCAACTGCTTTCCAGTGGTTAGGATTCAGTGCTTTCACTGCCATAGCCCCAGGTTCAATCCTTGGTCAGGGAATTAAGATCCTGTAAGCTGTGCAGTGCAGCTGCAAAAAAAAAAAAAAAAAAAAAAAGAAGATGAAGACAGATCTGTACAACTCATCCTGATGATGCCTGATGTTTAGTTAGATGTGGTGACCCCTTGGGTTTGGTTCTCCATGAAGGCTGTTCCCATTAAAGGATGAAGGCCAGCAAGTCTCCACTGAGCTCCACCAGGCACCAGGGTGCACTGTCATCCTTAGTCTAGGCACTTCCCTGAGCTGTGCAATCAGTTCATCCCAAGCAACTACACAGGGAACCAAGGTGTTGGAGGAGGGTGGCTCCTCTAGCACCATCGCATTCTTTAAAGGATCGAAGAAAGAAATGTCTTGTCTCCAAGGGAGGTATAAGCCAGAGGGCCAAGTTTTGGGTTCATCATACCACAAATCAGTGTGAGTAGGGGAGCAGAGTTGCTGGGGTGCTATTTCCAGGACCAGGACTATAATAGGCATCTCAGTGGAGGGCCATACAATCAGTGCTTATGGGAGTCCTCTATTTTTTAGAGAACCCAGAATATGAGTAACCAAGCAAGACCCTATTGGGCCTTCTGGGAACAGACACCCACCGCTACCTGCTCTTGTCTGTAGAAAAACTTTAGCCTCCTGGTCCCTTTGTGTCTTGGAGTAAATTTAATCAGAGATGTGAGCAAATGCAGAAAGAAAGGAAAACAGTTAAGTAAGACAAAGTAATATGGAATAATAAATCGTAATGGAAGAAGTTAACTGTAGGGGCTTTCCTGGTGGCTCAGTGGTAAAGAATTCGTCAATGGCACCCCACTCCAGTACTTTTGCCTAGAAAATCCCATGGGCGGAGGAGCCTGGTAGGCTGTGGTCCAAGGGGTCGCTAGAGTCGGACACGACTGAGTGACTTCACTTTCACTTTTCACTTTCATGCATTGGAGAAGGAAATGGCAACCCACTCCAGTGTTCTTGCCTGGAGAATCCCAGGGATGGGGAAGCCTGGTGGGCTGCCGTCTATGGGGTCGCACAGAGTTGGACATGACTGAAGTGACTTAGCAGCAGCAGCCAATGCAGAAGACTCAGGTTCAGTCCCTGATCCTGGAATATCCTACATGACTGAGAGCAACTAAGCCCGTGGGCAACAACTACTCAGCCTATGCTCTAGAGCTCAGGAATTGCAACTACTGAGCCCGTGTGCTACAACTTCTGACTCCTTCGAGACCTAGAGCCCCTCCTACACAACGAGAAGCCACAGCAATGAGAAACCCACACACCACAACTAGAGAGCAGCCCCCTGCTTGCTACAAGTAGAGAAAATTCTATGCAGGAACTAAGACTGAGAAGAGCCCCCGTCCCCCTTACCCCCCAAAGAGTTAACTCTATACTGGCCACAAACGGGTAGACCCCAGACTGGTTGGAAACAGAAGTTTGATGATGTTAATTCAAGATTACATCACCACCAACCAATCAGAAGAATGTCTACGAACTGATCACATATCCCACAACCCCCTCCCTCACCTTGTCTTTAAAAACCTTTCTCAGAACGTTTCAGAGCATCTGGGCCCATTAAGCACTAGCTACATGGATGCCTGGCTTGGTGCCCTGCAATACACGCTGCACTTCCCTTCACCACATCAGTGTCAGTAGACTGGCTTTACTGCCCACCGGGCAAGTGGACCCAAGTTTGGTTGCATTAACACATAGAGATAATTACAGTTTTGTTGTTCAATTGGTAAGTTGTGTCCAGCTCTGCAGCCCCATGGACTGCAGCATGCCAGGTTTCTCTGTTCTTCTCTATCTCCCAGAAATAGTGCTCAAACTCATCCACTGGGTTGATGATGCCATCCAACCAACTCATTCTCTGCCACCTCCTTCTCTTTTAGCCTTCAATCTTTCCAAGCATCAGGGTCTTTTCCAGTGGGTCAGCTCTTCGTATCTGGCAAAAGTATTGAAGCTGCAGCTTCAGAGTCAGTTCTTCAATGAATATTCAGGGTTGATTTCCTTTAGGATTGACTAGTTTGATCTTCTTGCAATCCAAGGGACTCTCAAGAGTCTTCTACAGCACCACAATTTAAAAGCATCACTTCTTTGGCACTCAGCCTTCTTTATGGTCCAACTTCACATCTGTACCTAACTACTAGAAAAACCATAGCTTTGACTATATGGAGTTTTGTAGGCAAAGTGATATCTCTGCTGTGGCTGTTGGCCCACCATTACTCAGGGGGTAAGGATCTTTGTTGCAATAGATGCAGGGCCAACAACCCAGAATTACTTAGAACTTTTGGTGAGTCTTCTGGAATCTCACCACCTACTGGCTACCTTTTCCTGTCTCTTCTCCTTTCTGTCTGAAATAACTGCTCTCTATGCAGTATTCTTACCTAGGAAATCCCATGGACAAAGCAGCCTGGCAGGCCACAGTCCATTGGGTCACAAAAGAGTCAGACACAACTTAGCTTCTAACCAAAAACAGGGTGTGTGCCTGCTTGCTTCTTCAGTCGCTTCAGTCATGTCTGATTCTTTGACACCTCGTGGACTGCAGCCCACCAGGCTCCTCTGTCCATGGGATTCTCCAGGCAAGATTAATAGAGTGGGTTGCCATGACCTTCTCCAGGGGATCGTCCTGACCCAGGGATTGAATCCGTTGCTCCTGTGTCTGCTGCATTGCAGGCATATTCTTTACTCCCTGAGCCACCACTGAAAGCTCCAAGGTAGTAACTACCTTTTGGGCTCACCTCATTCAAAGGGTACACTCATCCTCCTAGCCCCCGGTCTTCCCTCCAGCTCTAATGTCTGGGTAAAACCAACCTCAGTCACACCTTCACCCTAAACACAGATAGGTTCCAGCTCAGACATCAACCCAGGACCGCTGGAAGGAGAGCTCCGTTCTCATACTCCTGTTCCCAACTCAGAAACAGCCAACTCGGATCCTCCGAATAGAGAACCGACGTTTGACACCACCACACATGGCACAGGAAAATCTCCCGAGCAAACAGTAGTTCAAAAAGCTGGAACCTCCAGGCTTTCTTATTAGAGTCAACTCCATATCCTTCCGAGTTGACCGCCAGGAAGCCGGTCCCGCTGATCCGGGCCGAACAGAGCCTTCGGCAAGTCTCCACAACCCCGGGAGCTCACTCACCACTGTGACGTGTTCTGGACCTTTCTGCGTCCTTCCTTCGTCTCCAACGACCAGTGCTTGTCAGTGCAACGGACACCAAAGGGCTACCGTGAACACAGAAGGGTAGGGAACACACCACCGGGGAGCCCAGGTAAGGATAAAGGAAGCCTTGGCGCTTGAGGCGCGTCGCCCCGCCCACCTGCCTCAGAGGCCTCCTGGTTGGACAGATCCCAATACCCCGCGCCTTACACCTAAGTGATGAGCTACGGAAGGTGGGATGGGACCTGCAGCCTTCTGGCACTTTTGGTTTGTGACAGAACTATTTCCTGGCCTGGGATCGCCTCTGCTGTCTTCTGGGTTCCTCCTGCAATGGGATTCTTGATTCTGTTTCAAGGTGGAGCAAGTACAGATGAGACAGTGGCTCACACCAGAGCCGACTGGAGCAAGAAAGCCTTATGTCCTCCAGGGGTCAAGGCTTGATGTAAGCCTGTGTGGCAACTCATGGAACTGTGCTTCTTCTTAAAAAAGCAGAGGACGTCCCTGGTGGTCCAGTGGTTAAGAGTCGTCCTGCCAATGCAGGTAACACAAGTTCGATCCCTAGCTCGGGAAGATCCCACAGGCCTCTGGGCCACTGAGCCTGAGGGTCACAACTATTGAGCTCCCTGAGCAACAAAAGAAGCCACTGCAATGAGGAGCCCAGACACCACAACTAGAGAAAGCCCGCATGCAGCAATGAAGACCAAGTAGGGTAAGAAAGAAAGAAAAGAAAAGAAAAGCAGACCCTTAAATATGAACTCATCAGGTAAAATAATATTGTATAGGAACCTGGAATGTCAGGTCCATGAATCAAGGCAAATTGGAAGTGGTCAAACAAGAGATGGCAAGAGTGAATGTCAACATTCTAGGAATCAGCGAACTGAAATGGACTGGAATGGGTGACTTTAACTCAGATGACCATTATATCTACTACTGAGGGCAGGAATGCCTCAGAAGAAATGGAGTAGCCATCATGGTCAACAAAAGAGTCCGAAACGCAGTACTTGGATGCAATCTCAAAAACGACAGAATGATCTCTGTCTGTTTCCTAGGCAAACCATTCAATATCACAGTAATCCAAGTCTATGCCCCAACCAGTAATGCTGAAGAAGCTGAAGTTGAATGGTTCTATGAAGACCTACAAGACCTTTTAGAACTAACACCCCAAAAAGATGTCCTTTACATTATAGGGGACTGGAATGCAAAAGTAGGAAGTCAAGAAACACCTGGAGTAACAGGCAAATTTGGCCTTGGAATACGGAATGAAGCAGGGCAAAGACTAATAGAGTTTTGCCAAGAAAATGCACTGATCATAGCAAATACCCTCTTCCAACAACACAAGAGAAGACTCTACCCATGGACATCACCAGATGGTCAACACTGAAATCAGATTGATTATATTCTTTGCAGCCAAAGATGGAGAAGCTCTATACAGTCAGCAAAAACAGGACCAGGAGCTGACTGTGGCTCAGACCATGAACCCCTTATTGCCAAATCCAGACTTTAATTGAAGAAAGTAGGGAAAACCACTAGACCATTCAGTTATGACCTAAATCAAATCCCTTATGATTATACAGTGGAAGTGAGAAATAGATTTAAGGGCCTAGATCTGACAGATAAGAGTGCCTGATGAACTATGGAATGAGGTCCGTGACATTGTACAGGAGACAGGGATCAAGACCATCCCCATGGAAAAGAAATGCAAAAAAGCAAAATGGCTGTCTGAGGAGGCCTTACAAATAGCTGTGAAAAGAAGAGAAGCGAAAAGCAACGGAGAAAAGGAAACATATGAGCATCTGAATGCAGAGTTCCAAAGAATAGCAAGAAGAGATAAGAAAGCCTTCCTCAGTGATCAATGCAAAGAAATAGAGGAAAACAACAGAATGGGAAAGACTAGAGATCTCTTCAAGAAAATTAGAGATACCAAGGGAACATTTCATGCAAAGATGGGCTCGATAAAGGACAGAAATAGTATGGACCTAACAGAAGCAGAAGATATTAAGAAGAGGTGGCAAGAATACACAGAAGAACTGTCCAAAAAAGATCTTCAAGACCCAGATAATCACGATGGTGTGATCACTGACCTAGAGCCAGACATCCTGGAATCTGAAGTCAAATGGGCCTTAGAAAGCATCACTATGAACAAAGCTAGTGGAGGTGATGGAATTCCAGTTGAGCTATTTCAAATCCTGAAAGATGATGCTGTGAAAGTGCTGCACTCAATATGCCAGCAAATTTGGAAAACTCAGCAGTGGCCACAGGACTGGAAAAGGTCAGTTTTCATTCCAGTCCCAAAGAAAGGAAATGCCAAAGAATGCTCAAACTACCGCACAATTGCACTCATCTCACATGCTAGTAAAGTAATGCTCAAAATTCTCCAAGCCAGGCTTCAGCAATACATGAACCGTGAACTTCCTGATGTTCAAGCAGGTTTTAGAAAAGGCAGAGGAACCAGAGATCAAATTGCCAACATCTGCTGGATCATCAAAAAAGGAAGAGAGTTCCAGAAAAATATCTCTTTCTGCTTTGTTGACTATGCCAAAGCCTTTGACTGTGTGGATCACAATAAACTGTGGAAAATTCTTCAAGAGATGGGAATACCAGACCACCTGACCTGCCTCTTGAGAAATCTGTATGCAGGTCAGGAAGCAACAGTTAGAACTGGACATGGAACAACAGACTGGTTCCAAATAGGAAAAGGAGTACATCAAGGCTGTATATTGTCACCCTGCTTATTTAACTTATATGCAGAGTACATCATGAGAAACGCTGGACTGGAAGAAACACAAGCTGGAATCAAGATTGCCTGGGAGAAATATCAATAACCTCAGATATGCAGATGACACCACCCTTATGGCAGAAAGTGAAGAGGAACTAAAGAGCCTCTTGATGAAACTGAAAGAGGAGAGTGAAAAAGTTGGCTTAAAGCTCAACATTCAGAAAACGAAGATCATGGCATCTGGTCCCATCACTTCATGGGAAATAGATGGGGAAACAGTGGAAACAGTGTAAGACTTTATTTTGGGGGGCTCCAAAATCACTGCAGATGGTGACTGCAGCCATGAAACTGAAAGACGCTTACTCCTTGGAAGGCAAGTTATGACCAACCTAGATAGCATATTGAAAAGCAGAGACATTACTTTGCCAACAAAGGTCCATCTAGTCAAGGCTATGGTTTTTCCAGTGGTCATGGATGGATGTGAGAGTTGGACTATGAAGAAGGCTGAGCGCTGAAGAATTGATGCTTTTGAACTGTGGTGTTGGAGAAGACTTTTGAGAGTTGATCGGACTGCAAGGAGATCCAACCAGTCCATTCTGAAGGAGATCAGCCCTAGGATTTCTTTGGAGGGAATGATGCTGAAGCTGAAACTCCAGTACTTTGGCCCCCTCATGCTAAGAGTTGATTCACTGGAAAAGACTCTGATGCTGGGAGGGATTGGGGGCAGGAGGAGTAGGGGATGACAGAGGATGAGATGGCTGGAGGGCATCACTGACTCGATGGATGTGAGTCTCAGTGAACTCCGGGAGTTGGTGATGGACAGGAAGGCCTGGCGTGCTGCAATTCATGGGGTTGCAAAGAGTTGGACATGACTGAGCGACGGAACTGAACTGAACTGACTGTATAGAACTTGGAAGGAAAGTTATGACCAACCTAGACAGCATATTAAAAAGCAGAGACATTACTTGGCCAACAAAGTTCGGTCTAGTCAAGGCTATGGTTTTTCCAGCAGTCATGTATGAATGTGAGAGTTGGACTAAAGAAAGATGAGCACAGAAGAATTAATGCTTTTGAACTGTGGTGTTGGAGAAGACTCTTGAGAGTCCCTTGGACTGCCAGGAGATCCAACCAGTCCATCCTAAAGATCAGTCCTGGGTGTTCATTGGAAGGACTGATGTTGAAGCTGAAACTCCAATACTTTGGCCATCTGATGAGAAGAGCTGACTCATTGGAAAAGACCCTGATTCTGGGAAAGATTGAGGGCAAGAGGAGAAGAGGATGACAGAGGATGAGATGGTTGGATGGCATCACCGAATCAATGGACATGAGTTTGGGTAAATGCCGGGAGTTGGTGATGAACAGGGAGGACTGGCGTGTTGCAGTCCATGGGGTCTTAAAGAGTCGGACATGACTGAATGACTGAACTGAACTGTATAGAACAGGGAACTCTACTCAAGATTCTGAAGTGACCTTTATGCAAAAAGAATCTAAAACAGAGTGGATATAAATTTATGTATAACTGATTCATATATAAGTTTATATATGAATATTTATTGGAGAAGGAAATGGCAACCCACTCCAGTATTCTTGCCTAGAGAATCCCATGGACAGAGGAGCCTGGTGGGCTGCTGTCCATGGGGTTGCACAGAGTTGGACACGACTGACGTGACTTAGCATGCATGCATGTATTGGAGAAGGAAATAGCAACCCACTCCAGCATTCTTGCCTGGAGAACCCAGGGACAGAGGAGCCTGGTGGGCTGCCGTCTATGGGGTCACACAGTGTCAGACAGGACTGAAGCCACTTAGCAGCAGCAGCAGCATGAATATTCAAACATATTCATGTATAAGTTTATATATACATATCAGAGAAGGCAATGGCACCCCACTCCAGTACTCTTGCCTGGAAAATCCCATGGACGGAGGAGCCTGGTAGGCTGCAGTCCATGGGGTCGCGAAGAGTTGGACATGACTGAGCGACTTCACTTTCACTTTTCACTTTCATGCATTGGAGAAGGAAATGGCAACCCACTCCAGTGTTCTTGCCTGGAGAATCCCAGGGACGGGGGAGCCTGATGGGCTGCCGTCTATGGGGTCACACAGAGTCAGACATGACTGAAGCGACTTAGCAGCAGCAGCATAGGCCTTGATTATGTCATAAGAGAGATTAAAAAATATTATCTAGGATACATAAGAACTGAATTTATGTATTTTATAACCCTGACCCAGTGATTTAAAAAAATGAAATCATAAAAATAACCAGTAGTTCCCTTGCCTTACTAATATGATTGAATGAAGCTTCTTACTAATTAAGTTTAACTGCATGAGAAAATTTTTGCTTTGAAGAAAATGATTCCAGTCATCAATGATAAAATAAACATCTGAAAACATTCAATAAAGAAAAACACCTTGCTTCCTTGCATAGCAATCCAATTCTCTAACAAAAGTGCAACTCCTAGAAGAAGGCCTTTGAGTGCCCTCTTACTGTTACATACCACAGTCTTATAGGGTTTGTAACATTCTTTTCTTAATTTTTATTGAAGTATAGCTGATTAGCAATATTAGGGTAATTTCTGCTGCAAGGCAAAGTGACCCCATTATATATGTTCTTTCAGTTCAGTTCAGTCGCTCAGTCGTGTCCGACTTTTTGCGACCCCATGAACCAAAACACTCCAGGCATCCCTGTCCATCACCAACTCCTGGAGTCCACCCAAACCCAAGTCCATTGAGTCAGTGATGCCATCCAACCATCTCATCCTCTGTCATCCTCTTCTCCTCCTGCCCTCAATCTTTCCCAGAATCAGGGTCTTTTCAAATGAGTCATCTCTTTGCATCAGGTGGCCAAAGATTTGGAGTTTCAGCTTCAGCATCAGTCATCCAATGAACACCCAGGACTGATCTCCTTTAAGATGGACTGGTTGGATCTCCTTGCAGTCCAAGAGACTCTCAAGAGTCTTCTCCAACACCACAGTTCAAAGACATCAATTCTTTGGCACTCAGCTTTCTTTATAGTCCAACTCTCACATCCATACATGACCACTGGAAAAACCATAGCCTTGACTAGATGGACCTTTGTTGACAAAGTAATGTCTCTGCTTTTTAATATGCTGTCTAGGTTAGTCATAACTTTCCTTCAAAGGAGTAAGGAAATTAAATCTTTTAGTTTCATGCTGCAATCGCCATCTGCAGTGATTTTGGAGCCCAGAAAAAGTCAGCCACTGTTTCCACATCTATTTGCCATGAAGTGATGGGACTGGATGCTATGATCTTAATTTTCTGAATGTTGAGCTTTAAGCCAATTTTTTCACTCTCCTCTTTCACCTTCATCAAGAGGCTTTTTAGTTCTTCTTCATTTTCTGCCATAAGGGTGGTGTCACCTGCACATCTGAGGTCATTGATAATTTTCCCAGCAATCTTGATTTCAGCTTGGGCTTCCTCCAGCCCAGTGTTTCTCATGATGTACTCTGCATATAAATTAAATAAGCAGGGTGACAATACACAGCCTTGACATACTCCTTTTCCTGTTTGGAACTAGTCTGTTGTTCCATGTCCAGTTCTAACTGTTGCTTCCTGACCTGCATACAGATTTCTCAAGAGGCAGGTCAGGTGGTCTGGTATTTCCATCTTTTCCGAATTTTCCACAGTTTAATGTGATCCACACAGTCAAAGTCTTTGGCATAGTCAATAAAGCAGAAAGAGATGTTTTTCTGGAACTCTCTTGCTTTTTCCATGATCCAGCAGATGTTGGCAATTTGATCTCTGGTACCTCTGCCTTTTCTAAAACCAGCTTGAACATCAGGAATTTCACAGTTCACATACTGCTGAAGCCTGGCTTGGAGAATTTTGAGCATTACTTTACTAGCATGTGAGATGAGTGCAATTGTGTGGTAGTTTGAGCATTCTTTGGCATTGCCTTTCTTTGGGACTGGAATGAAAACTGACCTTTTCCAGTCCTGTGGCCACTGCTGAGTTTTCCAAATTTGCTGACATTGACTGCAACACTTTCACAGGATCATCTTTTGGGATTTGAAATAGCTCACCTGGAATTCCATCACCTCCACTAGCTTTATTCATAGTGATACTTCCTAAGGCTCACTTGACTTCACATTCCAGGATGTCTCGCTCTAGGTGAGTGAGTGATCACAGCATCGTGATTATCTGGATTGTGAAGATTTTTTTTGTACAGTTCTGTGTATTCTTGCCACCTCTGCTTAATATCTTCTGCTTCTCTTAGGTCCATACAATTTCTGTCCTTCATTGAGCCCATCGTTGCATGAAATGTTCCCTTGGTATCTCTAATTTTCTTGAAGAGATCTCTAGTCTTTCCCAGTCTGTTGTTTCCCTCTATTTCTTTGCACTGATCACTGAGGAAGGCTTTCTTATTTCTCCTTGCTATTCTTTGAAACTGCATTCAAATGGGTATATCTTTGCTTTTATCCTTTGCTTTTTACTTCTCTTCTTTTCACGGCTATTTGTAAGGCCTCCTCAGACAGCCATTTTGCTTTTTTTGCATTTCTTTTTCTTGGGGATGGTCTTGATTTCTGTTTCCTGTACAGTGTCACAAACCTCCATTCATAGTTCATCAGGCACTCTATCAGATCTAGTCCCTTAAATCTATTCTCACTTCCACTGTATAGTCATAAGGGACTTGATTTAGGTCATACCTGAATGGTCTAGTGGTTTTCCCCACTTTCTTCACATAAGTCTGAATTTGGCAATAAGGATTTCGTGATCTGAGCCACAGTCAGCTCCCAGTCTTGTTTTTGTTGCCTGTATAGAGCTTCTCCATCTTTGGCTGAAAAGAATATAATCAATCTGATTTCAGTGTCGACCATTTGGTGATATCGATGTGCAGAGTCTTTTCTTGTGTTGTTGAAGAGGGTATTTGCTATGACCAGTGTGTTCTCTTGGCAGAACTCTATTAGCCTTTGCCCTGCTTCATTCTGTACTCTAAGGCCAAATTTGCCTGTTACTCCGGGTGTTCCTTGACTTCCTACTTTTGCATTCCTGTCCCCTATAATGAAAAGGACATCTTTTTTGGGTGTTAGCTCTAGAAGGTCTTGTAGGTCTTCATAGAACCGTTCAACTTCAGCTTCTTCAGCGTTGCTGGTTGGGGCATAGACTTGGATTACCATGATATTGAATGGTTTGCCTTGGAAATGAACAGAGATCATTCTGTCGTTTTTGAGATTGCATCCAAGTACTGCATTTCAGATTCTTTTGTTGACTATGAGGGCTACTCCATTTCTTCTGAGAGATTCCTGCCCACAGTAGTAGATATAATGGTCATTTGACTTAAATTCACCCATTCCAGTCCATCTTAGTTTGCTGATTCCTAGAATGTCGATGTTCACTCTTGCCATCTCCTGTTTGATCACTTCCAATTTGCCTTGATTCATGGACCTAACAGTCCAGGTTCCTATGCAATATTGCTCTTTACAGCAATGGACCTTGCTTCTATCACCAGTCACATCCACAACTGGGTGTTGTTTTTCTTTGGCTCCATCCCATCATTCTTTCTGGAGTTAGTTCTCCACTGATCTCCAGTAGCATATTGGGCACCTACTGATCTGGACAGTTAATCTTTCAGTATCCTATCTTTTTGCCATTTCATACTGTTCATGGGGTTCTCACGGCAAGAATACTGAAGTGGTTTGCCATTCCCTTCTCCAGTGGACCACATTCTGTCAGACCTCTCCACCATGTTCTGTCCATCTTGGGTGGCCCCACTATGCCCACTTTATTTCACGATGTTGACTACAGTTTTCTGTGCTATACATTAGGATCTTGTTTATCTGTATTCACTCTTAATAAAATTTATTTCATCACAATATTTGACTACAGGAGAGTTGTGACCTTAAGGGTCCCTGGCACAAAGTTACTGAAATGTCCCATAATTTAATTTTTACAGTTAAAAATTAGAAATTAATTTTGATTCAAAACTAACTAAATCTAAGAAAATGGCCTGAGAATGAAGTAGCTACGCACAGGATAAAACTAACGGATACTGTGTAATGATTAACTGAAAAAAACTGCAAGGTTTTAAGGAATACTCATAAATAAATTCTTTCAGGAAATGAAAAAGTTTCTTAGCTAACAAACACTTCCAAAAGAGTCGGTAAAATATTTGAAACAACTACAAAAACTGTTTCACAAAAAAACCCCACACACTTTTAATCATATAAATAAAATACAATAAAAAACATATTGGGAGATTATATTTGAGTAACAAAAAATACCCAAAGGCTTCCCGACAGAAGGTGCTTATTCTTACATGGAAACAAAATGCCTTTCCCACATTGTTCACATTTGACAGGATTTCTGTCCAGTGTGAATATTTTAATACACTTGCACATGAGAGAAAGTGAAGGTTTTCCTGAATTTTTCAATCACTGGATGTCTGTAAAGTATGTGTTCTTAAATGTTTATTTATATGTGATTTATATCTATAACTTTTACCACATTGATGACATTGATATGGTTTCTCTCCAATGTGACTTCTCTGATGTATTTTAAGAGAACTGGCATTAATGAATACTTTCTCACATTCTTTACATTTATAAGGACCATCTCCAGTATGTGTTATTATGTGTTTCTCGAAGTAATAGTTAAATATGTAGGATTTCCCACATTCCTTACACTCATAGGGTTTTTCTCCAGTGTGGATTCTTTCATGCTTTTGAAGAGAACTTGCAGAAATCAATACTTTAGAACATGTTTTACATACATATGGCATGTCTCTTGTGTGCTGTCTTTTGTGTTCCGTTAAGGAAGTCAAATAATTGTAGGCTTTATCACATTGGTTACACTCATAGAGTTTCACTCCTCTGTGAATTCTTTCATGAATTTGAATACTTTTAGGACTTTTAAACTCTCTTCCACATTGTTTACATAGATTAGGTTTCTCTCTAGTGTGACGCCTTTCATGCTTTTGAAGATCACTGAAAATAATGAATCCTTTCTCACATTTCTGACATTTAAAAGGTGAATCTCCAGTGTGTGTTACCATGTGTCTTCGAAAAGTTCTTTTCCATAAGAAGGCTTTCCCACATTCTTTACATTCATAAGGTTTCTCCCCGGTGTGAGTTCTTGTGTGTTGCTGCCAACATTTTCGAGATAGAAAACATTTTACACATTGTAAACATTCATAGGGTTTCTCTCTAATGTGACTCTTTTCATGTATTTCAAGAGAACTGGAATTATTGAATGCTCTTTCACATTCCTTACATTTATAAGGGCCATCTCCAGCGTGTATTATCACGTGTTTTTGGAGCCTTTCATTTAATCTGTAGGCTTTCCCACACTCCTTACACTCATAGGGTTTTTCTTGCGTGTGGATCGCCTTATGCTTTGGAAGAGAGCTGGCAAAAGTCAATGCTTTAGAGTATGTTTTAGATACACATGGCATCTCTTCTGTGTGAAGTGTTTTGTGTGCCTTTAAGGAATACAAATAATTGAAGGTTTTACCACATTGGTTACATTCATAGGATTTTTCTCTCCTGTGAATTCTTTCATGTATTTTTATACTTCGAGGAGTTTCCAAGGTTTTTCCACATTGTTTACACTGATAGGGATTCTCTCCATTGTGACTCCTTAAATGATATTGATAATGACTGAAAAAAATGAATGCTTTCTCACATTTCTCACATTTATAAGGCAGATCTCCAGTGTGTGTTACCATGTGTTTTAGAAGACTTATGTTCCACATGAAGGCTTTCCCACATTCTCTACATTCATAGGGTTTTTCCCCTGTGTGAGTTCTTTTGTGCAGTAGGAAAGATTTTTGATATGGAAAAACTTTTCCACATTGTAAACATTCATAGGGTTTCTTTCCAGTGTGACTACTTTCATGTGTTCTGAGAGCACTGGGAGAAACGAATGCCTTCCCACATTCTTTACACTTATATAACTTCTCAGGGTACCCTTGATGCTCTCTTGGTTTGTCTTCAACATGACATTTCATATGTCTAGTAAGGGATGAAACACTCATGAAGGTTTTTCCACATGGGCTGCATTTCCATGGTTTTAAATCATGAGTCTTTTTCTCCATTTTGAGAGCTGAAATAAGATTTTCTTCGAAGGAACTAAGGTCCTTATTTTCAGGCAGTTTCCCTCTCATAGGACTTCTGCAAATCATGAGAATAACATTCTTACTTTCTTTATTATATTACATTTTTGTATTTATTACATCTTACAGGAATAGTGGGGTTTTCTATCTTGTGTGAATTGTTACAAGTTGAATATACTGAATGCTCTTCAACAGATCTCCAACCTTTCTATTAACCTGATATGGAGAAAATAAGCATTTGAAGCACAAGTACTAAGTCTGTGTTCTAGCAGCCCAAGAGCCAAAAGTACTGCAGCTTGAGCTCTGCAACAAGACAAGCCACTACAATGAGAAGTCTCCTTAATGCAACAGAGATAGCCACCACTCTCCATAAGTCAAGAAAAAGCTGGGCACCAAGGCAGACCCAGCAGAGCCAAAAATAAATACATAAATAAATAAAATTATTTTAAAAAACTAACATTCAAATACAGTTTATGAATATAAACTGCACACAAATTACATTGGAAAATGGAACATTTCTTCTACATTTAAGAGAATATTTCTGGGAGACATTTTCAAGAATAATTAAATTTCAAAATGTGGCTATTTCTTTTCTTTGGTTCCTTTAAAATTTTCATAACAGACCTAAATTCACACATGAGACATGCTTTGTATCGTGGATATGGCTCACCTTAATTTTTTCCCAGGGTTTTTCTCCAAATCTTCAATGTCATGATGTTGTTTTGCCGCTGAAATGTAGAAACAGAAAAATGTTCCAAAGTATTAGAAATTAAAGAAAAATTCATTGGATTTCAGGTCCATGATGAACTCTGACCCTGCCCAGTTTCTGTTTCTTTCTTTTTTTTCCCCCACCATGTTGTGCAGCTTGTGGGATATTACTTCCTGAACCAGGGATTGAACTCAGGCCAGAGTGGTGAAAGAGTCAAGTCCTAACTTTTGGACTGCAGGAGACTTGCCCTTTTTTCCCTCATAGTTTCTTTACCAATGCATTCTCTTTCCATATTCCAAATCTTTGAACACTAAAGACAGATAACACTTGTTCTCCAGTAGACCAACAAAAGGACTTTTGTCATTCTTACCTACTGATGCCAGATTCCTGATGTTTTCCAACATCACATCTCTGTAGAGTTTCTTCTGTGAGGAATCCAGTAAAACCCACTCATCCTGGGTAAAATTCACAGCCACATCCTCAAAGACCAATGAGTCCTAAAACACCCAAAATATGCACACAGTGAGATACATGAGACTGAAATGCTAGACATCTATGTGTGTGTATGTGCTTAGTCACTCAGTCATGTCCAACTCTTTGCGACCCCATGGACTGCAATCCACAAGGCTCCTGTGTCCATGGGGATTCTCCAGGCAAGAACACTGGAGTGAGCTGCCATGCCCTTCTACTCCATTTATAACTGCTATGCGGCTTACGTATGATTCTGTTATTCTAGGATTTCATCATGAGAAACCTACACTCCACACTTCCTCAATAATGGAATAGCATCATGAAGAAATGAAATTATTTATACATCATTTCTGTGGTCACAGTATTGCTTATATCACAATCATGGCCAAGCCAGAGAATGGAGGGTAATGACAGAAATCCTTTACAAATGAAACAAATACAATATTAGAAACACTGATTTCCTGTAAAAAATTCTTTCATCTTCTTCCTTATGATCTACAATTTACAGTACCACATGGGGCAGATGATCAACACTGCATAGTTTTTCAATGAATAAAAACCCAGTAAAAAACTGGAAAGCCTTTTCTAGTCATATGACCTAACATCAGAGGCCAGGTGACCAGTATAACTTAGACTTTGAACAAAGTCCAGGTGTCCACACTGACCCAACGTCCTCCAGGTTTTTAGAAAAAAATCACCTGCAGCTGCTTGAATATAAATATTCTTCTGAAGAAACACTACCTTTAAGTTGGTTGATAATAATCACAGAATCTGCTTTTCTCTTCTCTCTACATAATAAAACTTGATGCAGATAGCAAGTGACTTCAACCTTAGACCTCAGAGATGAAGAATCACTAACACTATGTTAGACCACAAAATTCACTCTACTCAAGTGCCTCTGGGCACTTCCAGCCAAATTTTAAACACACAGTGCAATTACACACCAGAAACACTCTTTCTCATCACACACTAACAGTATACCCTGGGCCTTACTGCCTTTAAGCACAGGTTAAGAGCTACAGCTACATTAATGTCCATAATACTTTGAGGATGAATTTTCCTGTGATCATAAAATATGAGGGTATCATCATTGGCTTCCTCCAAAAGAACATAAAGCTTCTATCCTGCAATTTCAAGAACAAGTGTTTGGCCAGCAACCACTATAACCACTGCTAGGCATAAATCTAGTCTGTGGTTTGTGAATTTAAATGTTGTGATTCTCCATCTCACAAGAAGAGAATGAAAAAACATGAAATAAAGAACCATCAGAGCACAACCTGAAAAGTCAAGCTGGAGCCCTAATACTGGGAAAAAGAAAAGAAAGGCATTTAAAAAATATTCCTCAAATATTTTGCTCTAAAGGCCTGTACCCCAAAACACCTGTTTCACTAGAGTCTAACACAAAGATTAAAAATACCAAAAACACAGAACAAAATATTCATGAACCTAGCATGAATTTTTTTAATGGAATATTTCAGGTACAGCTAATGAAAATCACTAAAGAAAAAGAGAGACAGAAATCACAAGCACTGAGGTTTTCCTAACGTTAATGACAGACAACATCTGTAGATCCAGAAGCTCAGTGAACAAAACATGAAAACAACTAAAACGGAGACCAATGCATGTTATATTCAACATAAAGAAAAAAACAAAAGCAAAGAGAAAATAATGTAAAAAGCCAGAGGCACACTTTTATGTATAGGAAAAGACTAGAATCAGATTGCACTTCCTTCTGGGACAAAACATAAACTAAAGCAAGAACCAAGTTGACTGAAATATTAAATGATTTCATATTTTTAAAAATTGCTAGAATTTTGTTAGCAAGCAAAATTAGGAAAAATTAAGAATACAAAGCCATTTTGAGAAAAAAGTGGATGGAATTAGTCATTAATATAACAAGTTTGAAAGATACCTTTGAAAATTCATTAGAAATGGGTATTTGCTGGTGGTCAGCGGTTGAGAATCCACCTGCCAATGCAGTGGACACGAGTTTGAGCCCTGCTTTAGGAACAGCCCACAGACAAAGTGGCAACTAAGCCAATGGGCCACAAGTAGTGACTCTGATCTAGAGCCCTAGAGCCAGAACTACCGAGCCAGCATACTGCTACTACTGAAGCTCTTGCCCACAGAATCGATGCTCCACAAGAAAAGGCATCCCAACGAGACAACTGCTCCCCGCAACTAGAGACTGGCTCTCTCTTACTGAAACTAGAGAAAGCCTGTGTGCAGCAAGGAAGAGCCAGGACAGCCATAAATAAATAAATAAATAAATAAATAAATAAATCTTTAAGAAAAAATTCATTGGAAAGAATATAAATTATGCAGGGGGACTAAAAGTGGCATTCTTGTTGTTGTTCAGCTACAAGTTGATAAACATGTAGTCATTATGACTAAAAGAGAAGATAGAAATGACTAATATAAGGAAGACACACAGGGAAAATGAAAATTTAAAAGACTTAGTAAAATCAGGCATCCATTTATCATCACAAACAAGAAATAGAGGCAACTTCTACTTCCTAAGAAAAAACATGTTCCTGAATTCTGTCGGTAAATTCAAATAGTCATTCTGTGGCACATAACTGTGTCTGTGAAACATTTGAAAGATATTCCAACAACAGATAACTCTTGGTTAAGGAGACATATTCAGAGTCTTCCCTGGTAGCCTAGTGTTTAAGAATCTGCCTTGCAAAAAAAAAAAAAAGAATCTGCCTTGCAATGCAAGGGATGCAGGTAAGAATGCTGCTCTAGGAATTGAAGTCCTGCACATCCTGGGGCAACCAAGCCTGAGTGCTTTAGAGCCCCTGCTCAATAACAAGACAGGTTCATGTGCCTGAACTACAGAAAAATACAGAACAAAAGTCAGCAAGCTGCAGCAAAGATCCAGAGCAGTCAACATAAAAATGATGAGAATAATAATAATCTGGAAAATAAAAATTTGAAACTTCAAAAACAACAGGGTAAGACTTATCCTAATATTGGAAGAAAGTCAGTCTCTTCCTAGAGAGCCACATTGAAATTGGACAAAGAAAAGGAAAGGCAATTCAAATGAAAATAAACTTGTTTTAACAAATAGTGCAAGAATTAATAGATATTCACAAACACACAAATAAAATGAATAAAATGAATGTTGACACAGGACTTACATATTTTACCAGAAAAACTCTCAAAACCATTACAGATCTAAATATACAGTACAAAAGTAATAACCTCCTGCAAAATTTCACAGAAAGAAATTGAAATTAAGTCGTCTTGGCTTTGATGATTAATTTTCAAACAACACACACAAAGCCTATGAAAGAAAATAAGTATAATTTCACTTCATTAATAGAAAATGCCTCCTCTGAGAAAGAGAGTGTTAAGAGAATGATAAGCCAAGTCACAGGATAGGAGAAAATATTTGCAAATCACTTATGTGATAAATGGGGCTTCATGGTAGCTCAGCTGGTAAAGAGTCTGCCTGCAATGCAGGAGACCCTGGTTCAATTCCTGGGTCGGGAAGATTCCCTGGAGAAGGGACAGGCTACTCATTTCAGTATTCTTGCCTGGAGAATCTCCATGGACAGAGGAGCCTGGTGGGCTGCAGCCCATAGGGTCACAAAGAGTCAGACACAACTAAGCAACTAAGCACAGCACCACACATGTGATAAATGACAGGCATTCAAAATAGCCCCACAACTATGAAAACTCAACAGTAAGAAGATAAAATAATCCAATTAACAATGGGCAAATGATCTCAACAGTTGACCAAAAAGCATATACAGAAGGGAAATAGGAAATATGAAAACAAGCTGAACATCAAATGTCAATTGGAAACTGCAAATAAAACAATAAACTGTCACTACACAGTCATGACTATCAAGAAAAATACTCAGAATACCAATTAGATGTGAAGATCATTCTCATTCACTGTTGTTGCTGTTCAGTCGCTAGGTGGAGACTGTGAGTCCCATGCTCTGTAACCCCCAAAGACTGTACTATTCCAGGCTCCATAGGGGTGCTCCAGGCAAGAATACTCGAGTGTTTTGCCATTTCCTTCTCCATGGAATCTTCCAGAGCAGGGATCCAACTGGAAGGTCCTGAATTGGCAAGGGGATTTACTGCTGAGGAAAATGGAATTTGATACCCCTATCAAGTAAGACTGGAGAAGGCAATGGCACCCCACTCCAGTACTCTTGCCTGGAAAATCCCATGGATGGAGGAGCCTGGAAGGCTGCAGTCCATGGGGTCGCTGAGGGTCGGACACGACTGAGCGACTTCCCTTTCACTTTTCACTTTCATGCATTGGAGAAGGAAATGGCAACCCACTCCAGTGTTCTTGCCTGGAGAATCCCAGGGACGGGGGAGCCTGGTGGGCTGCCGTCTATGGGGTCGCACAGAGTCGGACACGACTGAAGCGACTTAGCAGTAGCAGCAGTATCAAGGAAGACGGCAGCATATTTTGAAAACAACATATACTAAGTACTTAAGACCCAGTATACCACTCCTTGTTATTTGTTGAAATGAGTACGACTCTTGTATTCACACAAAATTCATACACAAATAGTTGTATGGGGCCCAAGGAACAGAAGTTAACAGATAAGCAACAAATCCTGCAAGAGTCAAATAATCAGTGGTACATTCATACAATCAAATACTGTTCACTAATGAAAAGGAATGAAGTGTTAATATCAAACTATGAAAACACATGAAGGAAACACGTATTAAAAGTGTATTGCAACCTGAAAGGAGCCAATCTGAAAAAGCTAGAAACTGTATGATTCTGAGTATATGAAGGCCTTCAAGTACTTCCCCTTGCAGGCTACAAGGGGCCTTGCTGATGCTACGTCACTTCAGTCGTGTCCAACTCTGTGCGACCCCATAGACGGCAGCCCACCAGGCTCCTCTGTCCCTGGGAGTCTCCAGGCAAGAACACTGGAGCGGGTTGTCATTTCTTTTTCCAATGCATGCATGGATGCTAAGTCGCTTCAGTTGTGGCCAACTCTGTGCAACTCTATGGACATCAGCCCATCAGGCTCCTCTGTCCACAGGATTCTCTAGGCAAGAATACTGGAGTGGGTTGCCATTTCCTTCTCCTCCAAGGGGCCTTAGCCCAGCCGTTAGGCTGAAGACAATGAACCCAGGCTCTGCTCCCCACTCACTACAGGTGCTCTACACCACCACTAAAATGTTAAACACACAAATCTTGTTTGACCAATTCACCATGTACAAGCCATGTCTACTATTTCACCGAGAAAACCACAAATAACTTCCTTTCATAAAAATTTATGTCAATCATTATTTTCAACACAAGTAATCCTACTTGAATACTTTTTGTCTGCAACTGTAAATCCTGGAATGCCTTGGAAATGGACCAAAACTAGAGTGCCCCCCGCCCCCATGATTTCACCATACTCACTCAGGGAATGAAACAAAGTGAAACAAATGGAATGTAAGAATGTACTATTTCCCAACGACATTCCCATCTTAAGTCTTCGGAAATATTGTATACAGTTCGTGAAGCTCCATTCATTAAATATGTCTTACAGTATATAAAAAATAAACAAATAAATGAGTAGATCTTCTGAAGGGGACTCAAAGGGTAGTTCATCAATAAAAGTTTCAAAAAAGAAAGGAAAACCTTCATGAAAGGATTTCCTATGGAGTATCTGTTCCCAGTTAAAAAAATTGGGCAAAAAATGGCTATCAGACAACGAATTTACTGGCGGTTACTTTCGGCTTTCCGCTAAGGTAAAATACCTACGGATGTCTCCCCCGCACCCCGGAAAAACGCCATCCAAGACTCTGAGCAAATAGGATAAAAAGTTAAAATATTGCGTTTGTTTGAAATGCACCGCAGAGACGAATAGTTGACCATTTCAATCGGAATTTTGGGAATGAGGGGAACGACCTGGAAGTTTAATGATTACTGCCAATCATAAAAAGGGCTTCCCTGATGTCTCATTGGCAAAAATACCGCCGGCCAACGCAGAAGACGCAGGTTCTCGCAGGTTCCATCACTGGCGGTAAAACATCCCCTAGATAGCAACCCCCTCCAATATTCTTGCCTGGAAAATTCCACGGAGAGAGGAGCCAGGGCGGGCAACAGTAGTCCATGGGGTCCCAAAGCATCGGACACGACTGAGAAACTAAAAAACAACAAAGAGCTACTAACTGGTATTAAGGTCTTTGAGATCCCGCTTCCCAAATCTTTGGAAAAATCAGAGGACTCAGGGTGCCTGCAGAGTAAAAAGGCAGCCTGGGAGCCCTCTGCTGCTGCCGCTGCTAAGTCGCTTCAGTCGTGTCCGACTCTGTGCGATCCCATAGACGGCAGCCCACCAGGCTCCCCTGTCCCTGGGATTCTCCAGGCAAGAACACTGGAGTGGGTAGCCCTCAGACAACATCTAATCCTACGACCTGACCCTGGAGAACCAGTTGCGATTGTCCCCTGTAGACCATGCATGTGGTAACACAATCTTGGGAAGAAGAGGGGCTGCGCGCAAAGAGCCGCAGATAGAGCCTCCAGGGCCGAAGTTCCGGCGCGCAGTGCCGGGACCAAACGCCCAGGTCCCGGCTGCCGGGCCATCCTCCCCCTCGCTGCAAGCCGGCGGGGACTGAGATCCGAGTGGCACCCCAGACCCAGAGTATCCACAGACTCCGGCGGTGACCCCGAGGTGCCGGATCAAACCGTGTAGCGACCAGTCCCACCTAGCTGTCGGTAACCCAGTCGGCGGACTCACCATTTCAAGTTGCTTGGAAGTTACTTTGAGTCCCTCCCAAGAGCTCCAAAGACTTGCGCAGATCGCAGGGCTTCTGAACGTAAGAGGGACCAAAAGGGTGAAACCGCAAAGACACCGGTCTTTCTCCCCAGTGGGAGAAAGGAAGTCCAGGCATTGGCGCAGAATTGCCCCGCCCACCTGCCGCATCGACCTCCTGGGTGGACAGATTCCAGTGTCCCGCCCCTTCCTCCTGAGTGACAACCTGTGGGAGGTGGGATTGGACCTCCCTTGGCCCGTTGCTTGTGCTTGGATAAAGAATTGTTTTGGGGTCTATGATACCCGATTCCGTTTCAAGATGGAGCAAGTACAGATAAGATGGTGGCCCTGGCCAGTCCTGCCTGGAACAAACGGGTCATAGGTCCTCCCGGGGTCAAGGGCTTGGTGTAAAATTGTGTGGCCAGGCATGGAACTGTGCTTCTTAAGAAAGGCAGACACTGAAATGTGAACTCACCGTCTCTAATACAGGGGTCGCCTCCATTTTCATCTTTGGTCCTAAGGAGGGCTGAACCTTCCATCCATCCTTGCCCCAGCGCCACTCATTAGGTCCTGAAGCTCAAGAATCCCTTGGCTCTAGTTGGAGGTCTGAATCACTCAGCCTTACCTGGGTGCCAGCACGAACCTCAGTCAAACCACAGCCTGTCAGGTGTCTTCATTAACTTCTCTGTGTACGTTTTACACAGGATGAAATTTTATTGACTAAGTTATTAATTTGTTAATTTTATTCCAGTGTAGCTGATCTACAGTGGTGTGCGAGCCTCAGTAGAATAGCAGGTGAGTCAGTCACATATTTATATATGTTGTAGTTTGGTCACTAAGTCGTATATGAAACTTTTGTGACCCTGTGGCCTGTAGCTCACTAGGCTCCCCTGTCCATGGGATTTCCCAGGCATAACTTGACTGTGGAGATTGTTGTATGTATCTCCAAATATATTAAAAGCATAAAAATGATTAATTAATGGGTGCCTTCTACTGGCGGGGTGGCCTGTAATACTCTCCAGGTATATTCCAATTGACAGTATCATTTCTTGTTTTTATTCTATTATGGGAAATAGGAATACAGTTACCTTACATATATTTTAACTGTTGACATTACAATATTTTGTTGGTACACAGGTGGTTTCCAAAATTAATCACTCAATCTAAGAAATAATTGGAATAACTTATTCAAGACAGATTTGAGGATTATAATCTGGGAAGAGCATCTCAGATAGCTCAGTGTAGGAGGAGTTGCGGAGGACAGCAGAAGCAATCCAGGCCTGGAAAAACTGTTAAAGAACCAGAAGTGCCTGGCAGGGATACATCCCAGGGCAGCCGCAGAAATGGCTCCACTGAGCAGCCATTCTCCTGCAGCTTGTTACTCAGGCACGAAGGGGTGGGGTACTGAAATTTACATAGCCAGGAGGCCAGGAAGGCAAGTGGAAAGGTCCACTGGCCAGTTTCTAGTTGCCATCCTGCGTGGGTGGGTTTTGCTAACACTTGTGGGTTCCCAGTAGTTCTTGAGTATCTTCTGTGACTTGTGTTTGTCTTCAGAGTCTTTAGGAGGGACTCAGACCTCCTAAAGAGTCTGTTCAGAAGGTCTTGCTACTTTTGATTTCTAACCTGTTTATCTCATTCATTTCATTAAAGACTTTGAGATGCTAGCCCAACCTTTCATCCCAAGAAATAAGTCAATCTTGATCATGCTTTATAATACCTTTTTTCATAATGCTGGTTTGCAGTTGCTAGTATTTGTTGAGATTTTTTTGAATCTATATTCAGAAAAGAAAAATATGTGTGTTTCTTTGGTTATTTTATTTTATTTTTTTGGCAGTTCTCATCTGGGTATAAGAGAAAAACTGGTGTCAAAAATGGAGTGTGGAATATTGTCTGCATTCTATTATTTACAATAGATTGTGAAAATTGTGAAAATCAGTAAATAAATATGGCACCAAGGGAGCACTCACAGAGTCCATTACACACAATGCCTAAATGGTGTCTATAAAGAAATACACTTGTTCTAGCCAAGGAATCGAGAAAGCCCAGCTCCTCCATTAAACAAAAAAAGTTTTGGCTGCACCTCACAGCATAGGGGATTATTAGTTCCCAGACCAGGATTCCAACTATGCCCCCTGCAGTGGAAGTTCAGTGGAGTCTTAAGCACTGAACCAACAGTTAGTGTTGGTTCTCTCTCCCCTCCCCCATACAAACATGCTGTATAAATGGTTGATAGATAATTTGAGAGGTGAAACTGACTTTGGCAAAGAGAAAAGTGCTCTAGAAATTTAAGAATTTATTGCCAGCCCTACATAAAGCCCATCTAGGGTGGAAAAGGTCTTTGAGATTCCAAGTCCCAAACATTTGGAAAAGGAGATTTTACATCCCAAACATTTGGAAAAGGAGATTCCACGTGTCCTACCACCACCCAGAATCTTTCTCACTGACATCCATCTTGACTGACCAATGTGTACGCCACCAGGAAGAACCCTGAGTCAGAGGGACTGGCCAAAGCAACCCGGAAAGTAATCCCATCACCATAAAATCTGGGCCATGTGGCAGAGCAGTTCTCCTGGGTTCCCTTACCCTAATGGTCTCTGTTTGGGCACAATTCATTCCCCAGTGTTAGACAAGAGCTGCCTTTCAGGACGCCCAGGTGCTGCTGATCAGCACCACAGAGCCTCGGAGAACAGACTCTGGCGGTGACCAGGAGACGACGGTTCGAACATGGTCGACCAAACATGGTCGGTTCAGCCAGTCCCAAAGAGTGCCTCTGCTGTGGCTGCAGCCGGATCAGCACACTCACCATGTCCAGGTTGCTTGGTTTGTCCGAATCCCGCCTAAAGGAAGCCAAAGACCAGTGCAGATCACAGGGCCAAACAAGGGACTTGAAAGTTACAGGCAAGTGAACCACAGAGGAAACAAGCGCAACCTTTTCCGCAGTTCAAGAAAGTAAGGAAGTTCAGGTTCAATCTTGGCATCGCCCCGCCCACCTGCCATAGTGGTCTCCTGGTTGGACAGATCCTAATGCTCCGCCCCGCGGGACTGACAGAAGAAGGTGAGCTGGGACTTGTCCCCCGCCCCGCACCCCCCCCCCCCCCCCCCCCAAGCATGTTTGCTTTCTAAGAGAACCTTTTCCTGGTCTGGGACTGCCTCCTCTGTCTTCTCCAGGTCCTCCTGCACTGGCATTCCTGATTATGTTTCAAGATGGCACAAGTATAGATAGGAGGATGATTCAGGTCAGTCCTGCCTGGAACTTGAGCCTCTTGGGTCCTCTAGGGGCAAAGGCTTGGTGTCAAACTGTGTGGCCAGGCATGGAACTGTGCTTCTTGTTAAGAAACGCGGAACTCATAGGTGAACTCACCATCTGTAATAAAGGGACTGGCTCCATTTTCATCTTTGGTCTTTGACAGCGCTAGACTTCCACCCACCTCTGCCCTGTTCCCATTCAATGGATACTTAAGGTAAAGAATCCCGGAACTCATGGCCCTGGTAGGAAGTGAATCAGTCAGCTTAAGGGCGTGCGAGGACAAGTCTCAGTCAAGCCACAGGATGTGAGGAACGTACATTAAATGCTCAGGGGTACATTTGACACTGGAAGAAATTTTATTTGTTAATTTATAATTTTTATTGGAATATAACGATCCACAATGCTATGCTAGCTTCAGTTGTCCAGCATAGTGAATCAGTCATGCATATACATATATCAGCTCTTCTTAGATTTTTCTCCCATATAGGCCATTACAGAGTACAGAATAGAGTTCCTTGGGCTACAAAGCAGGACCCCATCAGTCATCTATTCTATAGATAGTAGCATGTGCACTTCCATCCCAGTGTCCCAATTTATCCCTCCTCCCTTATGCCTTGCTAATTACAAGTTTGCTCTGCACATCTCCGACCCTACCTCTGTCCTGCAAACAAGTTGATCCACGTGTCCTGGTCCGTGCATGGGTTGGAAAAGAATTTCCAGACATGAGGCAGAACGACAGAAGAATAAAGTTTCTTAGAGTGGGAGACGCTATTAGAACAGCGGGCCTGTAAGTTTGCTATTAAAATTCATTAAACTATATATAAAAAAAAAAATAGAACAGCGGTCCGACTTGATTCAAGGGGGAGCCAAAGGCTTTTGAAGGCTTTTGGCCAATTTTTATAGGCTCAAGACAGAGAAAATTCCTACTGGAATGGTGGCATTAGGTGATTGGTTAGGATGCTACAGGGTGTATAGTAGGATGAGTATTTTATATTATATGAGGTCAGGGAACTGGCCAGTTTATATCCAGAGGCTTATGGCAACAGTTGCTATTGGGCTTGGTCAGTTCCAGAGATTTTTATCCTGTGACCATGGTATAGGGCTCTGCACCACCTGTAAGGGACATCATGTCTCAAGGAAGAACCTATTCAGACTCTATGCTAGGTCTGCTTCTTTTCTTTTTCATTGCTTTTGTTATTCGTTTTGCTCAGAGGCTCTGTGATATCCAACTCTTTGAGACCCTGTGGACTTTGGCCCACCAGGCACCTCTGTCTGTGGAATTTTCTAGGCAAGAATACCGAAGTGGGTTGTCGTTTTCTACTCCAGGGGATCTTCCTGACCCAGGGATCCAACTCACCCACATCGCTTGCCTCTCCTGCATTGGTACATGTGAAAGTGAAAGTCGCTCAGTCATGTCTGAATCTGCGACCCCATGGACTATACAGTCCATGGAATTCTCCAGATTAGAATACTGGAGTGCTTAGTCTATCCTTTCTCCAGCGGGTCTTCCCAACCCAGGAATTGAACCGGGGTCTCCTGCATTGCAGGTGGATTCTTTACCAGCTGAGCCACGAGGGAAGCCCCAGCTACCACGGAAGCCCCAGAAAGCGAGCACAGGGAGCCGGGCGCGGGGCGCAGGGGCGACGAGCGGCAGCGGAACCCAAGGAGGCGTGGAAGGGGGAAGGCGATCACCAGGGGGCTCTGGCCGACCTGCCCCGCCCCAGGCGAGGATGGTCTCCCGCCCACGCTCGGTCCACAAGAGACGCAGAGCGCCGCGGCGGCGTGGAAGAACGATAGGGTGCCTCCCGTGGCAGATTGGCCTTCCAGGAGGGGCCGGGAGCGAGGCCTGGGAACTGTGACCAGGGGCCTCCGGAACGACCGAAGCTCCCTCGCATCCTCCCGCCCAAGGGCCTGGCGGCGCGGGCACGGCCGCCGGCCGGGACCGGATCCGTGCTCTGGCGAGCACACACGGGCGGGGCGCGGCGTGGGCACCGGCGCTCCTCCTCATCCACCACGGAAGGACGTCGGCAGACTGCGGCGACGGGCAAAGGAGCGGGACCGCGGCGGGCCAGGGGTGCAAGACGTACCAGGACTCGGCCCGGGGATCAATAGACAGGACGGACGAGGCTGACGGGCGGACGGAGAGGGGCACCGACGGGGTGCGGCCACGTTGGCCGACGTTGCCAAGACGTGGCAGCAGCAAAGAACCGGCCGTGGAGGTGGGGTGGCCTCGCGCCATCGCGAGGGTCCCCAGGGCCGTTCGAAAAGACCCGAAAGCAAGTCGGCCGCCGGGGCATGCCGCGGGATCTCACGGCCGGAGGCCTCCAGCACAGGGGCGGTCCCGCGGCACCCAGGACGCCGAATGGCCTCCCGGGCTCCCGCGGGGCCATCCTGGCGGGGCTCACGCCCGCCACCGGTAAAACCCAGAACCACAGCCGGCCTGGGAGAACGCTCTCCCGCCGCGTACCGCGCCCCACGGCTCTCACTCACTACTCCTCCCTGGAGGCCACCCACTTGAGACGAGGCAGGTTCGGCCTCAGACATGCGAAGCGGCGCGGGCAGCCACCCGTCTAGGACCGGGTGGGGGGTGCGGGGTTGGGGGGCGGAGGGAAGGCCAGCAGCGACGGGGAGGGGCTGCAACCACGCAGGGCGAGGGCCCCGGGACAGGGACCAGAAAGACCCAGATGCGAACGGGCCACCAGGAAAACAAGCGCAGCGTTCCACCGCCACACACACAACGGCGGTCCCCTGACGCCTGGGACGCCGGACTGCCCACCCCTCCCCACCGCCCACCCCGACCCCCACCCCCGCCTCCCACAATCCAGCCCCGCCGCCGCCGGGGAGACCCGCGTGCCACAGCTCTAACGCATGCTGCGGGAAGGTCCTGGTCACCCATCTCATCTGTCTGTCTGTTGCAGAAAGGGGGATCCCTTCCAGAGCCCGAAACTGGGCTCTTATCTGACACTGGGACATGAATTGTCTGAGGAGACACATGTGCTGACAAAGCAAGAGATTTTATTGGGAAATGTCGCCGGGGGCGGAGAGTAGTAGGGTAAGAAAACCCAGGAGAACTGCTCTGCCTCGTGGTTCGCAGTCTTGTCTTCTCTAGTGATGGGTTAGTTGCCGGGTTGTCTTTAGCCATTCATTCTAACTCAAGTGTCCTTCCTGGTTGTGCTCACCTCCTTCAGCAAAGATGGATGCCAGTGAGGATTCTGGGAGGTGTTCAGACATGTGGTGTCTCTTTTTAACCTTTTGCGAACTCTTCTGGCTGGTGGTGGCTTATTAGATCCATGTTCCTTACCAGGACCTCCGGTCATAAAACAACTGGTGGAAATGGTTACTATGGAGCCTGGCCAGGGTGGGCGGTTTCAGTCAGTGTGCTTCCCCTAACAACTCCCCTCTGGAGACTTTATACTCAAGAAATTTAAACTCAAGAGTTGAGGGTGATGACAGCCTCTCATTGGATGAATAATTGAAGCAGTTGATTTATTGTAGGAGATCCGTACATTTTTTCCTATGTGACCTATAATGGATCATTCTTTCGTGATGAAGAATCTCTTGCTGTGGTGTGTAAATAAATTGACAATTCCTGTAACTGATAAGGCGAGGACATGGGTTAGAAGTTCTCTGATTAACAAATTGAAGAATAAAAACCACAACATATCAATAGATGTAGGACTGATTTAGAAAAAGATGTAGGACAAGATTTAGAAAAATTTCAGCATCTGGGTTCCCTGCTGGTCCAGTGGTTAAGAGTCCACCTTGCAATATAGGGAACACTGGTTTCATCCATGATCTGGGAAGATCCCACATCCCACAGAACAACTAATAAGCCCATGTGCCAAAAATACTGAGCCTGTGCTTTAGACCCCTTAACAAGAAAACCCACCAAATGAGAAGTCCATGCATGGCAACTAGAGTAGCCCCCACTTCAGCAACTAAAGAAAGCCAAGTGTAGCAACAAAGACCCAGCATAGCCAAAACAACTAAAAACTATTAAAAACATTTTCAACATTCATCTATGATAAAAACCCCCAAAAGTGTGCACTGGAAACATCAATGTAATGATAGCCATACATGACAAACCCACAGCTAATATATGCTCAGTCACTAAGTCGTGTCTGACTCTGACCCCATGGACTGTAGCCCGCCAGGATCCTCTGTCTATGGGATTTCCCAGGCAAGAATATTGAAGTGGGTTGCCATTTTCTTCTCCAGGGGATTTTCTCAACCCAGGGATCAAACTTGAGTCTTCTGCTTTTGCAGGTGATTCTTTACCATTTTGGCACTAGGGTTTCCTTTTACTCCCCTAAAACAAGGCAATTCCAGCCTCATATACACCTTTACCTAAAGACACAGCTTCCAGGCAACGTACATACCAGCTGAGGACCACCTTAACAAAAGGCCTAAGAAAAGAGAAGAAATTACCAAAACTTCCAACTCTATTATTTTTCACAGTGCTGAATCTTAGTTGCTTGTGCATGGGCTTTCTCTAGCTTTGGTGAGCGGCTGCACCACCAGGGAAGTCCCCAAGTTCTGGGGACTTTATAAGACCAGAAGTGTGGCTCCAAAAAAATAAAAATAAAAATAATCCAAAGCCCCCATTCCTTTTACCACTACCAAAACTTCCCCTATTGTTCTGAAGAGGCTTATAAGTATTAAAGAGGAAACAGCCATCCTAGGAAGGATGTTTGAGATGCAAATGTCCTAACTGATCTTCTCCTGAATCCTTATCTTTGCCTTTGTTTTAAAATGAAAGTTGTAAAATGCAAATGAGATAAGAACTTTGGGTGAACATTTAGAAATAATTATGTTTTGAAAAAAAAATTATGTTTTGGAGTCTCTCCAGATATTGAACAACTTGAAACTTAAAATTGTGCTAAAATTAGTGATGAAAATTTTGTGGAAAATACACCCAAATAGTTTTGTACACGATCAGCCAGAATTGAGTAAGTTTAAATAGGTTTAACTGAGTAAAATGAATTTTTAAAAGGAAGCCAGCAAAACCTTAATTTGGCTTTTCTCTTTTAAAGACAAGCCTTCTAAGTATGTTGAACTGCCTTTGGTAACATTTTAAATTTCTTTACCTTTTAATTTTGTGTATTTGCCTTTGAAACTGTTTTTAAAAGATTTATTTATTTTTGGCTCTGCTGGGTTTCTGTTGCTGCACTCAAACTTCTAGTTGTGGCAAGCAGGGGCTACTCTTCCTTGCGGTGTGTAGGCTTCTCACTGGTGTGACTTGTTTTGTCGCAGAGCACTGGTTCTAGGTATGCAGGCTTCAGTAGTTGCGGCTCATGGGCTCAGTAGGTGTGGTGCATGGGCTTAGTTCCACTGTGGCAAGTGGGATCTTCCTGGATCAGGGTTGGAACTCGTGTCCCACGTATTGCAAGGCAGATTCTTAACCACTGGACCAGCAGGGAAGCCCTGCCTTTGAAATCTTATTCTTACTTTGGCTAAGTGAATAACTTCTTTTATGGAGACCTGTGATCCTATTGTGTCTTAAAACCCTTTTGAAATCAAATTATAATGAAGTTTCTTTGACCTCTGGCTAACTTTGGGATACTTCAAAGGGCCCTTGAAACAACTCAGACAGAGATACTAAACTAATAGGTTCATTTGGTATGTTAAATTACATGGGAAGTATTATCAGTTCAGTTCAGTTCAGTTCAGTCGCTCAGTCGTGTCTGACTCTTTGTGACCCCATGAATCGCAGCACGCCAGGCCTCCCTGTCCATCACCAACTCTCGGAGTTCACTCAGACTCATGTCCATCGAGTCAGTGATGCCATCCAGCCATCTCATCCTCTGTCGTCCTCTTCTCCTCCTGCCCCCAATCCCTCCCAGCATCAGAGTCTTTTCCAATGAGTCAACTCTTCGCGTGAGGGGGCCAAAGTACTGGAGTTTCAGCTTTAGCATCATTCCTTCCAAAGAAATCCCAGGGCTGATCTCCTTCAGAATGGACTGGTTGGATCTCCTTGCAGTCCAAGGGACTCTCAAGAGTCTTCTCCAACACCACAGTTCAAAAGCATCAATTCTTCGGCGCTCAGCCTTCTTCACAGTCCAACTCTCACATCCATACATGACCACTGGAAAAACCATAGCCTTGACTAGATGGACCTTTGTTGGTAACGTAATGTCTCTGCTTTTCAATATGCTATCTAGGTTGGTCATAATTTTTCTACCAAGAAGTAAGTGTCTTTTAATTTCATGGCTGCAATCACCATCTGCAGTGATTTTGGAGCCCCCCAAAATAAAGTCTTACACTGTTTCCACTGTTTCCCCATTTATTTCCCATGAAGTGATGGGACCAGATGCCATGATGTTCATTTTCTGAATATTGAGCTTTAAGCCAACTTTTTCACTCTCCTCTTTCACCTTCATCAAGAGGCTTTTTAGTTCCTCTTCACTTTCTGCCATAAGGGTGGTGTCATCTGTATATCTGAGGTTATTGATATTTCTCCCGGCAATCTTGATTCCAGCTTGTGTTTCTTCCAGTCCAGCGTTTCTCATGATGTACTCTGCATAGAAGTTAAATAAGCAGGGTGACAATATACAGCCTTGATGTACTCCTTTTCCTATTTGGAACCAGTCTGTTGTTCCATGTCCAGTTCTAGCTGTTGCTTCCTGACCTGCATATAGGTTTCTCAAGAGGCAGGTCAGGTGGTCTGGTATTCCCATCTCTTTCAGAATTTTCCACAGTTTATTGTGATCCACACAGTCAAAGGCTTTGGCATAGTCAATAAAGCAGAAATAGATGTTTTTCTGGAACTCTCTTGCTTTTTCCATGATCCAGCAGATGTTGGCAATTTGATCTCTGGTTCCTCTGCCTTTTCTAAAACACCTGGAAGTTCACGGTTCGCGTATTGCTGAAGCCTGGCTTGGAGAATTTTGAGCATTACTTTACTAGCGTGTGAGATGAGTGCAAAATATCAGTCATAATTCTAGTTATTATCTGAAAGTATTGTATGTCACAGCAGTAAGAAAGTTACCTTGTCAGTTTTCTTTGTAATCAGATTTAAATGTGCCTTTTTAAGTCTTTTGTCATTATAGATAACTATGGTTTCACTCTGATGACTTTTCAAAAATGTCTCCTTTTCAGGAAGATTTATAAAAAGGACCTTTGGATAAATACAAGTTTCCGATTTCCACACCATACTGTTAAACTAGGTAAGTAATCAAAGAATTCTAATGGTAAACCTGATGGCTTCATAAAGCTGTTAAATGAAGAGGATTAATTATATAGGGCTAAGTGAACTGGGAAATAATTTTATAATTTTTATGACTTCTATCTAAAAAAATTACTGGCTTATATCTGTTACCCAGGGGTAAGGAAAATCTTCCCCTTAACCTAATTATGATTTAGAAATGTAGTAAATTAAACCTTTTTAAGAAGAATTGAAAGATGTACTTATTTATGTCTACCTGGTTGATTGTACCAGTAACATATGCTTGTCTCAAAGATTAAGCTATGCATATCTGGATGTGCACAGCTGGTACAGTGTAACTGTAGATAGCTTATTAAATCATTTGTGGCCCCTTTGGCTGCCTAGTTATTGCAACTGGATTACAACCAGTTATGCTAATCATTGTTTTCATTTAATGTTTATTTTCAAATTGTGCTTTGTGTCTCCTTGTTGCCATATGTCTTTTTCGATGTTACTAGCTACATTACTTATATCTTGGTTAATTTCTAAGATTGTTGTCTCTCTATTTAAAAACAAAAACAAAAACATTTATTTGGCTGCTCTGGGTCTTAGTTGCAGCATGCAGGATCTTTTAGTTGTGGCTTCTGGGATCTATTTTTCCAACCAGGGATTGAACCCAGACCCCTCTGCATTGAGAGCTTGAAGTCTTAGCCACTGGGCTACCTGGGAAGTCCCCATAAGACTTACAGCATTATGTAAGACATAAGTCTCTTAACAGTACCTAGTGCATAGCCAGGTCTCCAACAAAAAACTTACATGGGTAAACATCTTGAGGAAATACAAAATAATTGCAATAGTATGACTCTAGGTATGGGAAGAGGCAACAAGAGAAAAATGTCTCCTGGATCATAGTTAGGCCCATGATCCAGAGAATCTTTAATTATTGATGGGAATCTAATCCAAAATTTTTAACACCTGGAGTGGCACATCAAACGTTTTCAACCGACCTGGGATGAACCTCCCAGGGTAATGGAATAAAATTTGATTATGAAATGTCTCCCAAATATTGGTCAAATTCCTGACCAAGAGCAGAGGATCTGAGAAATGCTGCCATATCAGTCATCAGTGATTGCAGCCCTTCAACACAAGTTGGTGAGCAATGAGGAAATTCGGGATATGGGACACAGGCCTCTAGATCAAGGAAATTATTTCAGTGAGCCCAAACTGTTGCATCTTCCCATACATAGAAAAGTCCTACATACCTTAATTTGAAATTTAGGTTGTCAATATTTCTAAGTCTACAGGTATAAAATAGACACTTTCCAAAGAAGAACAAGGAAGACAAATCTCAACATTTGGAATCCTGGCAATGATGGTAGACACTCCCAGAAGATCCAAGTGAGAAGCAGTTAGAATGATCACCACCCTATTTCCCACAAGATTGTGTAATGGACATTGACTGGGGACACTGACAGTCTGGCATCTTCTCAGTCTGCCAGTTTTCCGAATAAAGTCATATTCCTTGCCTCAACACCTTGTCTCTCGCTTAATTGGTCTGTCATGCAGCGAACAGAGTGAGCTTGGACTGGGTCACAGATCCACTCTCTTAGCAAATTTCAGTTGTACAATACAATGTGAAATATCAGATTGAAACAGGAGGGCAGAGGGGAGGGGCACAATCTTTAAAGAATTGCATAGCCATGAATAGAACCAAGTAGGTCCAAGGTGGTAGAAGATTTGGCTTCTAGTGAAATTTGAGCCTCATTTTATGCTTATTATAATATATTAGCATCTGAATGACACACTCACCAGCACCATGACACTTCCAAGACTGACCATAAAAGGTCAAAAAATTGGGTAATGGCCCATGAAAGAAGAATCAAACGCTTCCACCCCCTGTGAAATTACCCAGCTGATATAAAGTAACCACTGCATATTTCCGGCCTGTTGCCCAAGCCATATGCTCTGAGATTCTTTAGCTTAAGATACCTAATGAGTATCTAAGGGGATGGTGTAGGGATGGGTGGAAAGCTCAGAACTTTCAAGGACCAAAGATGAAAATGAAGCCAGCCTCTTTATGTTTATGAGTCTGTGGACAATTTCTAAAGTCTTTATTGCATTTGTTACAGTATTACTGGGACCTTAGCTCCCTTGCCAGGGATCAAAGCCAGACCCCCTGCAATGGAAGGCCAAATCTTAACCACTGAATGGCCAGGTAAGTCCCCCCAGACATCCTCTTATCTATAATTGTTGATGTTCAGTCACTCAGTTGTATCCAATTCTTTGTGACCCCATGTACTGTGGAATTCCAGCCTTCCCTGCTCTTCATTATCTCCCAGAGTTTGATCAAACTCATGTCCATTGAATTGGTAATGCCATCCAACCATCTTGTCCTCTGTCGCCCCTTTCTCCTCCTGCCCTCAGTCTTTCCTAGCATCACGGTCTCTTCCAGTGAGTCGGTTCTTTGCATCAGATGGCCAAAGTATTGGAGCTTTAGCTTCAGCATCAGTCCTTCCAATGAATAGTCAGGGTTGATTTCCTTTAGAATAGACTGATCTCTTTGTTATACATGATGGCAGAGTAGAAGGATATGTGCTCATTTTCTCCTGTAAGAACTCCAAAATTGCAACTTGGTGTTGAGCAACCATTGACAGGAGAACATTGGATCCCACCAAAAAAAGATACCCCACCTCCAAGGGCAAAGGAGAAGCCCCAACAAGATGGTTGGAGGAGTGAAATTGCACTTAGAATCAAACCCCATACCCACCAGAGACTCTCAGAAGGCTCAAACAAAACCTTGTGTGCACCAGGACTCAAGAGACCCCACAGAGACTGAGCTGGACCTCCTTTTGAGTGTTTTGAGTGTCTCCTGCAGAGGCATGGGTCACTAGTGGCCTGCCGCAGGGACAAGGGCTCTGGCTGCAGCAGACCTGGGACATGTGGTATGTGCATAAGCCCTCTTGGAAGAGGTCACCATTAGCTCCACTATAAAGCTACCAAGCAGATGACCCACAAACTGCAGAACACTGTTAAGAAAGGTCTAGGACTCACAACAGATTTTTCAATCTGGGGATCCAGCAAGGGGACAGAGAACCGCAGGGAATTTGACTTTGGAGGCCAGTGGGATTTGATTACAGAACTTCCATAGGACTGGGGAAACAGACTCTTGGAGGGCACAAGCAAAACCTTGTGCACACCAGGACCCAGGAGAAAGGTGCAGTGTCCCCACAAGAGACTGAGTCAGACTAGCCTGTGAGTGTCTAGGAGTCTTCAGTGGGTGTGTGAGTTGACAGTGGTCTGCCATAGGGCCAGGGGCACTGAATACAAGTGTGGGCATAAGTCCTTTTGAAGGAGTTTGCCATTACTGCCATTACCCCTACCATAGTATGGCCTCAGGCCAAACAACAGGGAGGGAAGACAGCCCCGCCCATCAACAGGTAATTGGATTAAAGATTTACTGAGCATGAAAAGAAAGTGAAGTGACTCAGTCATGTCCGACTCTTTGCAACCCCATGGACTGTAGCCAACTACGCTCCTCCGTCCATGGGATTCTCCAGGCAAGAGTACTGGAGTGGGTTGCCATTTCCTTCTCCAGAAGATCTGCCTGACCCAGGGATTGAACCCAGGTCTCATGCATTGTAGGCAGAACGCTTTACAGTCTGAGCCACCAGGAAAGTCCTACTGAGCATGGACCCACCCATCAGAACAAGACCCAGATTCCCCCATTAGTCAGTCTCCCATTAGGATGCTTCCACAAGCCTCTTATCCTTATCCATCAGAGGGCAGACAGAATGAAAACCACAATCACAGAAAACTAACCAAACTGATCACATGGATCACAGTCTTGTCTAACTCAATGAAACTATGAGCCATGCCACGTAGGGCCACCCAAGACCAACGGGTTATAGTGGAGAGTTCTGACAAAACGTGGTCAACAAAAACAGACTCCAAATTGGGAAACAAGTATATCAAGGCTGTTTATTGTCACCCTGCTTACTTAACTTACATGCAGGGTACATCATGAGAAATGCCAGGCTGGATGAAGCACAAACTGGAATCAAAATTGCTGGGAGAATGATCAATAACCTCAGATATGCAGATGACATCACCCTTATGGTAGAAAGCGAAGAGGAACTAAAGAGCCTCTTGTTGAAAGTGAAAGGAGAGTGAAAAAGCTGGCTTAAAACTCAACATTCAGAAAACTAAGATAATGGCATCTGGTCTCATCACTTTGTGGCAAATAGATGGGGAAACAATAGAAACAGTGACAGACTTTATTTTCTTGGGCTCCAAAATCACTGCAGATGGTGATTCCAGCCATGAAATTAATAGACGCTCCTTGGAAGAAAAGCTACGACCAACCTAGACAGCATATTCAAAAGCACAGACATTACTTTGCCAGAAAGGGTCCATCTAGTCAAAGCTATGGTTTTTTCCAGTGGTCATGTATGGATGTGAGAGTTAGACCAAAAAGAAACCTGAGTGCTGAAGAATTGATGCTTTTGGACTGTGGCGTTGGAGAAGACTCTTGAGCGTCCCTTGGACTGCCAGGAGATCAAACCAGTCTATCCTAAAGGAAATCAGTCCTGAATATTCACTGGAAGGACTGTTGCTGAAGCTGAAACTCCAGTACTTTGGCCACCTGATGAGAAGTGACTCATTGGAAAAGACCCTGATGCTGGGAAAGATCGAAGGTAGGAGAAGGGGACGACAGAGGATGAGATGGTTGGATGGTATCAAGGACTTGATGGACATGAATTTGAGCAAGCTCTGGGAGTTGGTGATAAACAGGGAAGCCTGGCATGCTGGTGTCCATGGGGTTGCAAAGAGCCAGACACGACTGAGCAATTGAATTGAACTGAACTGATCTCCTTGATGTCCAAGGGACTCGCAAGAGTCTTCTCCAGCACCACAGCCTGAAAGCATCAATTTTTGTCCATTTATCTGTCTATGAACATGTAGGTTGTTTCCATTTCCTGCTGGTATATATCGTGCTGCTATGAATATTGGGATGCCTAAGCATTTCTAATCCATGCCTAACATTCCAGAAAACTTTCAGCATGAAAGAGCTGTTTTAAAAGTTTACAATTATGTAGTGCTTACTAAAGATCTTTCTTCAAGTGTAACCTTGAATGCTGGAATTCTACTATTTTGGAAATGAATACTAATATGAGCTAATGCTGTAAGTTGTCATTCAACACTAGTGTGTGTGTGCATGTGTGTGCGTGTGTGTGTGTGTCTGTGCACTCAGTTGCTCAGTTGTATCTGACTCTTTGTGACCCCATGGACTGTAGCCTGCCAGGCTCTTCTGTCCATGGGGTATCCCAGGCAAGAATACAGGAGTGGGTTGCCATTTCCTACTCCAGGAGATCTTCCCTACCCAGGAGTTGAACTCATGTCTCTTTCAGCTTCTGCATTGGCAGGTGGATTCTTTACTGCTGCCACCTGGGAAGCCCTTCAACACTAGTACATAAGGTTTCAGTTCAGTTCAGTTGCTCAGTCATGTCTGACTCCTTGCAATCCCATGGACTGCAGCATGCCAGGCTTCACTGTCCATCACCAGCTCCCAGAATTTACTGAAACTCATATCCATTGCATTGGTGATGCCATCCAACCATCTCATCCTCTGTTGTCCCCTTGTCCTGCTTTCAATCTTTCCCAGCATCAGGGTTTTTTCCAGTGAGTCAGTTCTTTGCATTAGGTGGCCAAAGGATTAGAGTTTCAGCTTCAGTGTCAGTTCTTCCAATGAATATTCAGGGTTGATTTCCTTTAGGATTGACTGGTTTCCTTTAGTATAGATCTCCATGCAGTCCAAGGGACTCTCATAAGTTTCAAAGGTAGTGATTTTTTCCTTTAATCAGATAATGAGTTTTTTATTTTCCCATTTGAAGCCTTTTGGATCCAGGGGTGCATTTAACTGTATTTGTAGTATGCAATTAGATTTAAATGTTTATGATGTTCTATTCATTCTCTGTTTATGGGCCATTGAAAAAATGACAGTTTGGTATTTTATTTAAATATTTATTTCTGTTTATTTGGCTGTGGCACTTGGGATCTTTGATCTTTTTTGGGGGGGTGGGGGCAGTATTTTTGTTGCAGAATGCAAACTGTCAGTTGTGCCATGTGGGATCTAATTCCCTGACCAAGGATAGAATCAGGGGCCTCTGCACTGGGAGCACCAAGTCTTAGCCACTGGATCACCAGGACAGTCTTGGCAGTTTGATATTTGATGGGATTTTCCTAGTAGCCTTGTGTGGTAGTTCCTGGATAGTCATAACCCATTATACATATTGTACCCTTTTCGGTGAGAAAGATACATTTTGTTTGTGTTGCGAATGGGAGCCTTTTAAAATTTTCCATTCTATTAAATACTTGGAATACATTTTATGTTTGACAAGGATATCAGTGTATACTGTTATATAAAGTATGATTTGTCTTTCCTTTTGACTGGTGTTTGTTGAAAAGACTATGAGATAATACAAAATATGTGATAATACAAAAAAAATCTAGAGTTGGAGAGGTCCTGTCTGAAAATAGAAAGATTTTCTAGAATCTATCCCTTTTCCGCTTCCATTTTAGCTTTCACAGATAGCTCACCTGTACATGATTTAAAAGCAAAATGCAAAGAAAACATACATTTCTCAGATTTTAGAGCCCCAACACCATACTTGAGACCACTCTATCTTCTGTAACACAATCTGAGTCCTAATTTTTTAAATTTAACAGGAGGATAATTGCTTTGCAATGTTGTGCTGGTTTCTGTCATACACCAACATGAATCAGCCACAGGTATACAAGTCCCTCTTCAACCTCCTTCCCACTCCCTTGTACCCCAGAATCCAATTTTTTTTTTTTTTTTTTGGCATTACCATGCAGCACGTGGATCTTCCCTGACCAGGGGTAGAACTCATGCCCCTGGTGGCTCAGACAGTAAAGAATCTGCCTGCATTACAGGAGACCCAGGTTCGATTCCTGGGTCAGGATTATCCCCTGGAGTAGAGACTGGCTACCCACTCAAGTATTCTTGCCTGGAGAATTCCATTGACAGAGGAGCCTGGTGGACTACAGTCCATGGGGTCACAAAGAGTCGGACATGAGTGAACGACTTTCACTTTTGTTCTTGCACACTAAACCACCAGGGAAATCTCAGTCTAATCTAATCTAATCCATTTCAAACTTTCATGTTTCCCAGCACTGAGCCTTCCCTCCTCCCTTTCGAGCCCCCACTCATTTGGTACTTAAGGTAAATAATCCCAGAACAGATGGCCCTACTGAGAAGTTTGAACCCTGTAACCCTAGCTGAGTGCAAGGGTTCTGCTCAGTTTAACAACAGGGTGTGAGAAGTTTCATTAAGTTCTCCCATGTACATTTCATATAGGAAGGAAATTTATTTTCAGTCAGTTATTGCTGCAAATCCTACTGAACATTTAAATGTAAATGACTATAGTGTCCATAGGGAGAAGGAAATGGCAACCTACTCCAGTATTCTTGCTTGGAGAATCCTGTGGACAGAGAAGCCTGGAGGGCTGCTGTCCATAGGGTCACACAGAGTCAGACACGACCGAAGCGACTTAGCATGCATGCATGCATAGTGTCCATAAGACAATTGGTTCTTTTTTTTTTTCTGGTAGAAGAAACACATTAACTCTTCTCCCTTCTCCCATCCCCCCTTTTGAGGTATCATTCACTAAAATCTTTCTCCTTCTGTTAGGACCACAATGTCTTAATTAACTTTTCTTAGAAGACAGTTTTGAAATCAAGTTATGTTAGTCTTGCTACTTTATTTTTTTCTTTAAGAATGATTTGTCCATCTGCCTTCCTTGTATTTCCTGATAAATTTATGAAAAAGATTGTGTATTACACTTACTGTTGTGACTGTGAGAGATATTACATTGTCTCTTAGATCATTACGTATAGTAGTGCCGCATCAGCAACATAAGCACCTATCTGTGAAACTGGCATGTTTTCTTATTGGTTTACATGCTTAATTTTTTGAACATGTTTATAGTTTTCTGAGTATTCAGTTTATATTTCTTTTGTTACATATGTTTCTCTTTGTTTTCTTGCATTTATTCTATTGTAAATACATTTCTTAATTTCATTATCAGAATGTTTATTATAAGTGTATAGAAACAATTATTTTTGTCTTGATCTTGTATCTTACAAACCTGTTGAATTCAAATGATCAGTTCCTTTAGGTTTTCTAGTGGGCCCTAGATTTTCTCTATATAAGATACTGGATTGAAAGTAGAGATGGTTTTAAAGCTCCCTAACCAATCTGCATACATTTTATTCCTTTTCTTGCTGAGTGGGTTCTTGGCCTAAATCTCTAATAAACTGTTAAATATAAGGAAGAGATATAGTTTATTAGTTATGGCTTGGGAAAACATTCACTCTTTCACCTTTAAACATAGTATTTGGTGTTTTCCATAGCTGTTCAATATGAGGTTAGAAAATTTCAGTCTGCTTTTGGTATGTTGAGTGTTTTAATCATGCAGGACTATTGGATACTGTTAATTATTTCTTTGAGTCTGTTGCCACTTTTTTATTTTTATTTTTCCTGAATGAAGGCCTTAGAGAACTTTTTTTTCATAGGTTTTTTAGTAATTTATTTATTTTTGGCTGTACTGGGTCTTTGTTGCTGTGCGGGCTTTTCTCTAGTTGCAGTGAGCAGGGGCTACTCTTTGTTACAGCGCATTTCATTGCAGTGGCATCTCTTGTTGCAGAGCACAGGCTCGAGGGCACACAGACTTCAGTAGTTGCAGCACATCCTTACCCACCATGCCTAAAGTGTCTATAAACAAATACACCTGTCCTAGCCAAGGAGTCAAGAAAGCCCACCTCCCCCATTTTATTTTTCACTTTTCCCCCAAACTGTAAACTTTTAATTTTGTATTGGGGTATAGCTGATTCTCCCCCATTTTTTTTTTAAAGGGATCTAGTTCCTTGACCAGGGAATGAACTCAGGCCCCCTGCATTGGGAACATGGAGTCTTAACCCCTGGACAACTAGGGAAGTCCCTCTCCCCAAATTTTTAAAAAACTATTTGCCTGCACCTTGCATGAGGGATCTTAGTTTCCCAATGAGAAATGAAGATCATTCTTTAAAAAAAATTTTTATTGAAATATAGTTGATTTATAATATTGTATTAATTTTGCTGTACAGTGATTCAGTTATGCATTGTATACATACTTTAAAAATATTTTCTCCACTATAATTTATTACACGATATTTAACAGTTTCCTGTGCTATATGGTAGGACCTTATTTACCTGCAATCATTCTTAATGGAATTGGTTTCATCCCAGTAGTTGACTAGAGATGTGATCTTATGGATCACTGGTAAGACAACACTGATAATACCTATGATTTAACTGTTGCAGATAAGAATGAGTAAGAAAATTTTTTTTTTGACAAAAACTGTGACTAAATTTTTAAGAAATTGGTCTAAGGATAATGCAGCTGACATCCTATTTACAGGATATAACTGACTGATATTGTATAATAATTAAATGAAGAAAATTGCATGGATTTCAGAATATTCATAAACAAAATGGGTACTTCATTCTTTGAGGTAGTGAGAAACAAAATGTGTCACCTAACAAATGCTTCAAAAAATAGTTGGTAAAGTATTCAAAATGAGTACAAAAATGACTGCTTCAGAAAAAATTCAATTTTCGTCATAGAAAATAAAATACAATTAAAAAACACATTGAAGGATTATGTTCAACTACAAGTAATCGGAAACAGCCACAGCCTTCCTGACAGAAGGAAGGTGCTTCTCACAAGGAAACACTGGGTCAAGGATGGCACTGCACAATGCACTGGAGAAGCAAATTGATACGCAGGAGAGAAACAAAGACATAATCCAGAGAAGAGTAGTATCAGAGAATATTCCCAACCATAGAGCACTGAAATATTGTCATAGTAGACACAAGAGGCCTTACAGGAATTCAAACTCTGCTGGATCTTTGATGTGGAAGCTGTGAAGACATCAGGGGAAACTATACTTCTTTATGAATGGAAATCAAACATTGGTTGCTGGTGTTGAGGCTACTCTTGACTGCTGTTGCTGCTAAGTCACTTCAGTCATGTCTGACTCTGTGCGACCCCATAGACGGCAGCCCACCAGGCTCCTCTGTCCCTGGGATTCTCCAGGCAAGAGTACTGGAGTGGGTTGCCATTTCCTTCTCCAACGCATGCACGCATGCTATGTCGCTTCAGTCGTGTCCAACTCTATGTGACTCTATGGACAGCAGCCCACCAGGCTCCTCTGGCCACGGGACTCTCTAGGCAAGAGTGCTGGAGGGGGTTACCATTTCCTTCTCCAACTCTTGACTATAAGAACATATAATCTTGATGGAAAATGGTGTCCTTGAAGCTCTTATGTATCTGTCTCTCTCCCAGTGTGGGAGCTCCAATATCTGAAGAATGTCTTCTTTGCATCTGGTTTTAAATCACACACAAGTGAGCTACTGGTGAATACTGATATGGAACCACAAAGGGGATGGATTCTGGAAAGTCCAGGTCCTAATATTACTCAGAGGCAATATATCTCCAACTCTAGATTTTTTTTATTATCACAAGTCCCATAGCCTATTCAACAAATACCAGTCAGAGGTAAACACAAAAGGAAATAGGAAAAATCATAATTTACATAACAGTATACTCTCTGACCAGAGAAGGCAATGGCACCCCACTCCAGTACTCTTGCCTGGAAAATCCATGGACAGAGGAGCTTGGTAGGCTGTAGTCCATGGAGTCGCTAAGAGTCGGACCCGACTGAGCGACTTCACTTTCACTTTTTACTTTCATGCATTGGAGAAGGAAATGGCAACCCACTTCAGTGTTCTTGCCTGGAGAATCCCAGGGACGGGGGAGCCTGGTGGGCTGCCATCTATGGGGTCACACAGAGTCGGACACGACTGAAGTGACTTAGCAGCAGCAGCATACTCTTTGACACCTAGTCATACATAAAATTTATTCCAAGTAATTAATAGAATGGAAAATGACAAAAGGCTCCTATATGCACCACCACCAAAAGGGATCTTTCTCAGAAAAAGCATATATGTAATTATAAATATCTAGGAACTGCCACATATACTACTAGGAAAAGCCCTACAAATATCAAACTGCCATGTTTCAATGGCCCATTAACAGAGAATGAATAGAACATTATGAAAATTTAAGCCTCACTGCATACTAGAAATACATTTAAATTCATCCATGACTCCAACAGGGTTCAAACGTGAGAGAAAAAATCACTAACTGATTAAAGGACAAATTACTACCTTTAAACCTTATGTACTATTGCTGAAAGACAGCTTACAGAATTACCTAACAATAATACTTGTTTCTGAAACCAGTAGGAATCTATAATTTAAAGACATACTTGAAGAAAGATCTTAGGAATCACAATATAGTAATAAAATTTTTACCTCCACTGAGCTGTGTCTTAGTTGCAACACTCACAATTTTCATTGCAGCATACAGGGTTTATTTTTTATTTTTGGCATGTAGTGTCTACTTCCCTGACCAGGTATCAAACTCAGTTTCCCTGTGTTGTGGAGTTTAAACTGCTGGACCACCAGGGAAGCTCCTGTAAACTTCTTTAACATTGACTCCAGAGCACATCAACTCAGTAGCTGTAGCACAGGGGCTGGTTGCCCGGGGACATGTGGCATCTTAGTATCCCAAATAAAGACCAAACCCACGACACCCGCCCCTACCATTAGAAGGTGGATTCTTAACCACAGGCTGCTGCTGCTTCTTGATTGGTCAGTCGTGTCTGATTCTGTGCAACCCAATGGGGTGTAGCCCACCAGTCTCCTCTGTACATAGGAATTCTCCAGGCAAGAATACTGGAGTTGGTTGCCTTGCCCTCCTCCAGGGAATCTTCCTAATCCATGGGTCAAACCTGGGTCTCCTGCATTGTAGGCAAATTCTTTCCCTGAGCCACCAGGGAAGCGCTTAACCACTGCACCACCAGGGAAGTCTCAGTCCCAGTCCCAGTCCCTATAAACTTTAAAAACAACTCAGGACTATCTTTGTTAACCAGTGGTTTAAACTCCAAGCTTCCACTGCAGTAGGCATGGGTTTAATCCCTGCTCAGGGAATTAAGATCCCACATGCCACACAGCATGGCCAATAAATAAATAATTATTATTATAAATAAGAACAAAACTTTTCATGTTGAAGGTTTTCTGCAACATTATGCATGGATTGCTTTCCATCAGGTTTCTCATGTTACTTACATTTCCTCTCCATGGGGGTTTTCACATGTGTTAATGGCCAACTGAATTGCTTCCCTGGCTGTTTACAAAGATTTTCTAGTAAATCCTTTTATGTTTTCATACACTACTAAGATCAGAAAAGCACTTTCCACATTTTTCACACTTTATATGATTTCTGTCTGGTGAGTACTCTGTCTGAATGACAGAGAAAAAGAAAATTTTCCATATTCCTGTCATTCATAGGGTTTCTGTCCGGTATGAATTCTTTCATCTACTTGAACGTAAGTGGAAGGTTTTCCCACATATTTTACATTCTTAAGGTTTTTCTCTACTATGGATTCTTTCATGAATTTTCAAAACATTTGGAGTTCTAAAAGTTTTACCATATTGGTGCTATTCATACGGTTTCTCTACAGTGTGAGTAGTTTCATGTATTTTAAGAGAACTGGGATTAATGATGTTCTCACATTCTTTACATTTATAAGGTCCATCTCTAGTGTGTGTTATCTCTAGTGTGTGTTATATCTAGTGTGTGTTATCTCTAGTGTGTGTTGTATCTAGTGTGTGTTATCTCTAGTATGTGTTATTTCATGTATTTTAAGAGAACTGGGATTAATGATGTTCTCTCACATTCTTTACATTTATAAGGTCCATCTCTAGTGTGTGTTATCATGTGTTGCTGAAGGGTTATATTCACTGTAAAGGATTTCTCACGTTTCTTACATTTATAGAGCTTTTCTCCAGTGTGGATTCTTTTATGGTTTTTAAGAGAACAGGCACTACTCAATACTTTATTATTTTTTATATAAAATACATTACTCAATACTTTAGAACATGTTTTACATACATATTGTGTCTCTCCTGTGTGATGACTTTTGTGGACCTGGAAGTCATTGAAATAATTGAAGGCTTTACCACATCGCTTACATTCATAGCATGTATCAGCTCTGTGAATTGTTTCATGTATTTGGACACTTTTAGGACATTTAAAGGTTTTTCCACATTGTTTACATTGATAGGGCTTCTCTCCATTGTGAATGCTTTCATGCATTCAAAGATGACTGGGATAAAAAAAATGCTTTCTCACATTTCTGACATTTATACGGTAAATCTCCAGAGTGTGTTACCATGTTTTCAAAAACCTAAATTCCACAGGAAGGTTTTCCCACATTTTTTACATTCATACGGTTTCTCTCCAGTGTAACTCCTTTCACATATTCAAAGAAAACTGGGATAAAGGAATGCTTTCTCACATTTCTGACATTTATGAGGTAAATCTCCAGTGTGCGTTACCATGTACTTTTGAAGGTATATGTCAAGTGAAGGTTTTCCCACATTCTTTACATTCATAGGGTTTCTCACCTATGTGCATTCTTTTGTGTTGTTGGAAGGATTTTTGATATCAAAAGACTTTTCCACACTGTTCACATTCATAGGGTTTCTCTCTGGTGTGACTCTTTCATGTATTTTAAGAAAACTGCGATCAATGAAAACTCTCTTACATTCTTTACATTTATAAGGTCCATCTCCAGTGTGTGTTATCATGTGTTGCTTACGGGTTTGTTTCAGTGTGAAGGCTTTCCCACATTCCTACACTTGCAGGGTTTTTCTCCAGTGTGAATTCTTTCATGATCTCTAAGAGACCAGGCATTACTGAATACTTTAGAACATGTTTTACATACATACGCTGTCTCTCCTGTGTGATGTCTTTTCTGTCCCTGGAAGGACCTGAAATGTTTGAAAGCTTTACCACACTGTTTACATTCATAGGGTTTCTCTCCTCTGTGAATTCTTTCGGGTATTTCAACGGTTTCAAGACTTTCAAAGCTTTTTCTATTTTGTTTACATTGATAGGGTTTATGTCCCTTATGAGTGCTTTCATGCATCTGAAGATGACTGGAATAAATGAATACTTTCTCACATTTCTGACATTCATAGGTTTTCTCCCCTGCATGTCTCATTTCATGTGTTTTAAGAGAACTAGGATGAATGAATGCTAACCCACATTCTTGACATTTATATACCTTCTCATGGTACTTTTGATGCTCTCCTGGTCTGTTTGCAGCATGATATTTCATGTGTCTAGTAAGAGATGAATAATACATGAAGACTTTCCCACATGCTCTTCATTCCCATGGTTTCAAATCAAGAGTTGTCTTTACATTGGGAATTAGAATAAGTTTGAAGCTTTCTCCACAGGAATTAATCTTTCTTTTCAGAGACTTTTTTCTATCAAAGGACTTCTGCAAATCAAGAGAAAACATTGTTAATGATTTCTTTATTATTTTCCATTTACTGAATTTATAGGAACAGTGAAATTTTCTATCTTGTGTGAATTGGTTCAAGTTGAATATACTGAATGCTGTACAAAGGAATTTCAACCAACCTTTCAATTAAAAAGTGATATTCAAATATAGGCTTTATGAATATTGATTGCACATGAACTATATTGCAAACAATGAATATTACTATTACTTTTAAGAGAATATTTTTGGTAGATACTTAAAAAAAAACAACGTATATTTGAAAATGGGGCTATTTGTTTTGTTTGCTTCTTTTAAAAATTTCACAGTAGACCACAATTCTTATTTGAGAAATGCTTTTACTTTTGAGCATGGCTCACTTTAATTTACTCCCCTGGTTTCTGGACTGACTTTCAATGTCTTGATGTTCCCATTCTGCTTCTGAAATGCAAACCCAGAATAATGATCCTAAAGTATTAGAAATTACAGAAAAACTATTGAATTTTAGGTCCATGATGAGCTCTGACACAGCCCAATTTCTGTTTCTTTCTTGTTTTTTTTTTATTTTCCTCCATGCCGTGCCATTTGTTGGCTATTAATTCCCTGACCAGGTACTGAAGCTGAGGAATGGCTCTGAAAGCTCCGAGTCCTAACCACTGAACCACCGGAGAGTGCTCTTCCCCCACCCCCACATTCTTAACCAGTGTCCTTCCTTTCCACATTCTACATCTTTGAACAGTACAGACAGGTAAAAAACACTTGTTCTCTAGCTGACAAATGGAGGGAATTTCTTCGTTCTTACCTACTGAGACAATGTTTCTGAAGTTTTCCAACATCACATCTCTGTAGAGTTTCCTCTGTGAGGAATCCAGTGAAACCTACTCCTCCCAGGTGAAGTTCACAGCCACATCCTCAAAGACCAGTGAGTCCTAAAACACCCAAAATGTGTGCACAATAAGATGTCTGAGACTGACAGCACAGGCAAACACATCACTAGTAGGAATATTATATATGATTCTGTTGGCAATTTGGGACCTAATGTGACCAGGTGGCTCACTGGTAAAGAATTTGCCTGCCAATGCAGGAGACAGGGGTTCAATCCCTGGATCAGGAAAATCCCCTGGAGGAAGAAATGGCAATCTACTCCAGTGTTCTTGCCTGAAAAAAATCCCATGGACAGAGGAGTCTGGTGGGGTATAGTCCATGGGGTTGCAAAGAGCAGATACGACTGAGCACACACATTTTATGACTTGATCATGAGAATCTTACTCTCCACACTTCCTCTCTAAGGTAATAGTATCATGAAGAAACAAAAATTATTTATACATAATTTCTGTGGTCACAGTATCACTTATACCACAATCATGGCAGAGCCCCAAGAACCTAGGGAAATAACAAAAATGTTTTACAAACGAAACAAATACCATTTGAGGAAAATTAAGTTCTTGTGAAAAAAGTTCTTTCATCTTCTTCCTTATGATTCACAATTTGCAGTATACTATAAGGCAGAAAATTGAGATTGCATGAGGTTTCAATGAACGGACGCACAGTGAAGAACTGGAAACTTTCTCCTACTGCTATCATCAAACATCAGAGGCCGGGTGACCTGTAGAAATCAAACTTTTAACAAAAACCCAGAGAGCCCCACAGTCCCAAGGTCCTTCAGTCTTCTAGAAGAAATCACATGCAGTTCCCTGAATATACATATTCTTCTTCAAGAGCACTGCCTTTCAGTTGTGTAATAATTACCACAGATTCTGCTTTTTTTTTCCCTCTGCTGCTGCTGCTGCTAAGTCACTTCAGTTGTGTCTGATTCTGTGCGACCCCATAGACGGCAGCCCACCAGTCTCCGCCATCCCTAGGATTCTCCAGGCAAGAACACTGGAGTGGGTTGCCATTTCCTTCTAGGTATATATAATTAGATGCAGTTAGAAAGTTAACTCAAACTTAGACCTTAGACTGAGGAAGAGGCAATGATATCTTAGACCACAAAACTCCTATACTCGGGTGACTCGGGGCTGCTTTCAGCCAAATTTTAGAAGACACTGTACAATTATGTGCCAGACAAGCTCTTTCTCATCACACCCTAACAATACACCCTGGGCCTTACTGCCCTAAGGGACAGGTTAAGAGCACAGTTTACAAGAAAGTTCACCAGCGTCCATAAAACTCTGATGGTGATTCCTCCCAGATTATGAAATAAGTAAGGGTTTCATCACTGGCTTCCTCCAAAAAAACATAAAGTCTCCATCCTGCAATTTCAGGAGTAAGTCTTCCAAGTAACCACTACGGCTACTGACAGGCAAAAACTTAGTCTGTGATTTATGAATCTAGAACTTGTGATTCTTGATCTCACAAGAACAAAAATACTCAAAATAAACAAATTTCCAAAACCATCAGAGCAGAACTTCAAAGGGCAAACTGGTGTCTTAAAACTGGGAAAGAGAAAAGAGAGATGTTTTAAAAACATGCCTGACTAACAAACACATGAAAAGATTCTCAACATCACTCATTATCAGAGAAATGCAAATAAAAAAAGCACAATGGGGTACTATCTCATGCCAGTCAGAAAGGCTGCTATCAAAAAGTCTACAAACAGTATATGCTGGAGAGGGTGCAGAGAAAAAGGATCCCTCTTACACTGTTGGTGGGAATGCAAACTAGTACAGCCACTATGGAGAACAGTGTGGAGATTCCTTAAAAAACTGGAAAAAGAACTGCCATATGACCCAGCAATCCCACTGCTGGGCATACACACTGAGGAAACCAGAATTGAAAGAGACACATGTACCCCAATGTTCATCGCAGCACTGTTTACAGTAGCCAGGACATGGAAGCAACCTAGATGTCCATCAGCAGATGAATGGATAAGAAAGCTGTGGTACATATACACAATGGAATATTACTAAGCTATTAAAAAGAATGCATTTGAATCAGTTCTAATGAGGTGGATGAAACTGGAGCCTATTATACAGAGCAAAGTAAGTCAGAAAGAAAAACACCAATACAGTATATTAATACATATATATGGAATTTAGAAAGATGGTGACAATGACCCTATATGCAAGACAGTAAAAGAGCCACAGATGTAAAGAACAGACCTTTGGACTCTGTAGGAGAAGGCGAGGGTGGGATGAATTGAGAGAATAGCATTGAAACATGTATATTATCATATGTGAAATAGATCGCCAGTCCAGGTTTGATACATGAGACAGGGTGCCCAGGGCTGGTGCACTGGGATGACCCTGAGGGATGGGATGGGGAGGGAGGTAGGAGGGAGGTTCAGGATGGGGAACACATGTACATCCATGGCTGATTCGTGTGAATGTATGGCAAAAACCACCACAATATTGTAAAGTAATTAGCCTCCAATTAAAATAAAAAAAATAAAAACAAGCCTGAAATATGATGTCTTAAGTCCTGTACCAAAAACACTCTGTTTCACCAGAGTCTAACATGACAAAAAGAAATAAAAAAACAGAACAAAATCTGTGAACCCTAGCATGACCTTCTTTAACAGGAAATTTCAAGTATATACAATGAAAATAAATGGCAGAAAACAGAGATAGAAATACCAAATAGTCTAAAATACTTAAAGTTTTGAAATTAAAAAGAAACAACTTTCCTAGAACTTTATTATTAATAGCAAGCATGTGTGCTTAATCGCTCAGTTCTATCCGACTCTTTGCAACCCTATGGACTGTAGCCTGCCAGGCTCCTCTGTCCAAGGGGATTCTCCAGGCAAGAATACTGGAGTGGGTTGCCCTGCCCTCCTCAAGGAGATCTTCCCAACCCAGGGATTGAACCCATGTCTCCTGCATTGCAGGCAAATTCTTTACCATCTGAGCCACCAGGGAAGCCCAAGAATACTGGAGTGTGTAGCCTATTCCTTCTCCAGGGATCTGAGGATTCTTTACCTGCTGAGCTACCAAGGAAGCCCTAATAGCAGGCATATAAATTCCTTCCATTTTTGTCTCAGAATGGCCTTATTTTTTCTTAATTTTTAATAGCAAGTGTAATGATCCTTAAAACTTAAGAAAAAATAAGGTCATTCTGCCATCTATGGGGTCGCACAGAGTCGGACACGACTGAAGCGATGTAGCAGCTGAGACAAAAATGAAAGGAATTTGTCACTAGCATACCAACTTTGAAAGACCCGTTAAAAAATTCACCAGTAAGTAGTGACCTACATGAGAAAAGAACCTAAAGAGAAATGTACATGTATAACTTATTCACTTTACTGCGTACACTTGACACTAACGTAACACTGTAAATCAACTGTACTCCAATTGTTTTTGTTATTTTTGTTGTTCGGTCACCAAGATGTGTCCGGCTCTTTGCAACCCCATGAACTGAAGCACGCCAGACTTCTCTTGACAGTACAGTCTTGACATACTCCTTTCCCAGTTTTGAACCAGTCCGTTGCTCCATGTCTGGTTCTAATTGTGGCTTCTTGTCCTGCATACGGGTTTCTCACAAGATAGGTAAGGCGGTCTGGTATTCCTATCTCTGTAAGAATTTTTCAGTTTGTTATGATCTACACAGTCAAATGCTTTCATGCAGTTAATGAAGTAGATTTTTTTTTAAATTTCCCATGCTTTTTCTATGATCCAATGCATGTTGTCAGTTTGATCTCTGGTTCAAAAATCCTCCTTGTACATCTGGAAGAGTTCTTGGTTCAGGTACTGTTGAAGCCTAGCTTGAAGGATTTGGAGCAAGACCTTGCTAGCGTATGAAATGAGTGAAACTATACAGTAGTTTGAACATTCTTTGGCATTGCTTTTCTTTAGGATTGGAATGAAAACTGACCTTTTCCAGTCCTGTGGCCCCTGCTGAGTTTTCCAAATTTGCAGGCATACTGAGTGCAGCACTTTAACAGCATCATCTTTTAGGATTTGAAATAGTTCAGCTGGAATTCCATTACCTCCACTAGCTTTGTAGGAATGAAAAGTGGTGTGTCCACTTTAGAAAGCAGTGTGAATATTCCCCAACCAACTAGACTTGCCATATGATCCAGCAATCTTACTCCCGGGCATGTACCCAGAGAGAACTCTAATTTGAAATGATACAGACACCCAGTGTTCATAGTAGCGCTGTTTACAAGAGCCAAGACATGGAAACAACCTACACGTCCATCAACAAATGAATGGAAATAGAAGATGTGGTACAGATATACAATAGAATATTACTCAGCCATAAAAATTGAAATAATGCCATTTGCAGCAAAATAGATAGACCTACAACTATTCATACTAAGTGAGGTAAGTTACACTGAGAAAGACAAATACTGTATGGTCACCGGCTTACATGTGGTATCTCAAATATATCACAAATAAACTTATTTTCAAAACAGAAACAGATTCACAGACAAAGATATGAATAAATGACTGGTATTCAAAATAGCCAAGAACTATTAAAACCCAACAGTAGGAAGACAATCCAATTAACAATGGACAAAAGATCTCAAAGAACCATTGACCAAAAACAATATACAGAGGGAAACTGGAAATATGAAAACGTGCTGAATATCAAATGTCAATGGGAAATTGCAAAGAAAACAAAGAGTTAACACACTACACAATTATTTAAAGACTACAAAGCAAAACACTCAGAACACCAAATAGAGGTGAAGGTTATCTTCATTCACTGCTGTTGCTGTTGTTGTTCGGTCACTAGGTCCTGTCTGACTCTTTGCAACACCATGGACTGTAGCCCACCAAGCTATAGTCCCCCAGGTTGGTAGGTGTCCATCCAATATGCTCTTAGGGAAAAGCAGAGAAATAGGCCCAGAAAGAATGAAGAGGCTGGGCCAGAGCAGAAATGATGCTCAACTGTGGATGTATCTGGTGGTAAATGTTAAGTCCGATGCTGTAAAGAACAATGTTGCATGGGAACCTACATTGTTAGGTAAATTGGACAAGGTCAGGTAGGAGATGGCAAGAGTCAACATCAATGTTTTAGGAATGAGCGAACTAAAATGGATGGGAATGGATACATTTAATTCAGATAACCATTATATGTACTACTGTGGGCAAGAATCTCTTAGAAGAAATGGATTGGCCCTTATAGTCAACAAAAGAGTCTGAAATGCAGTACTTGGGTGCAGACCCAAAAATGGCAGAATAATCTCAGTTCGTTTCCAAGGCAAAATGTTCAACATCAGAGTAATTCAAGTCTGTGCTCTAACTACTAACACTGAAGAAGCTGAAGTTGAGCAGTTCTATAAAGACCTACAAGACTTTCTGGAACTAACACCGAAAAAAGATGTCCTTTCATCAGAGAGGACTGGAATATGAAAGTAGGAAGTCAAGAGATACCTGGAGCAAGTTTGGCCTTGGAGTACAAAGTGAAGCAGGGCAAAGGCTAACAGAGTTTTGCCAAGAGAATGCACTGGTCATAGCAAACACCCTCTTCCAACAACGCAAGAGACAACTCTACACATGACATCACTGGGTGATCAATACTGAAATCAGCTTGATTATATTCTTTGCAGCCAAAGATGGAGAAGCTCTATACAGTCAGCAAAAACAAGACCTGGAGCTTACTGTGGCTCAGATCATGAACTCCTCATTGCCAAATTCAGGCTTAAATTCAAGAAAGTAGAGAAAACCACTAGAGTTTATTCCACCATCTAGTGGAGGTGACCAACAGATTCAAGAGATTAGATCTGGTAGACAGAGTGTCTGAAGAACTATGGACAGAGGTTCGTAACACTGTACAGGAGGTGGTGACCAAAAGTAACCCCAGTAAAGAGAAATGCAAGAAGGCAAAATGGTCATCTGAGGAGGCCTTACAAATAGCTAAGAATAGAAAAGTGAAAGGCAAAGGAGAAAAGGAAAGATGTACCCAACTGAATGCAGAGTTTCAGAGAATAGCAAGGAGAGATAAGAAAGCCTTCTTAAGTGAACAATGCAAAGAAATAGAGGAAAACAATAGAATGGGAAAGACTAGAGGTTTCTTCAATGATATTGGAGATACCAAAGAAACATTTTATGCAAAGATGGGCACAATAAAGGACAGAAATGGCATGGACCTAATAGAAGCTGAAGATATTAAGAAGAGGTAGCAATAATACACAGAACTATACAGAAAAGGTCTTAATGACTGGAATAACCACAATGGTGTGGTCACTCACTTAGAGCCAGACACACTGGAGTATAAAGTCAAGTGGACCTTAGGAAGTATCACTACGAACAAAGCTAGTGGAGGTGATGGAATTCCAGTTGAGTTATTTCAAATCCTAAAAGATGATGCTGTTAAAGTGCTGCAATCAAAAGGTCAGCAAATTTGGAAAACTCAGCAGGGACCACAGGACTGGAAAAGGGTTGGTTTTCATTCCAATCCGAAAGAAAGGCAATGCCAAAGGATGTTGAAACTACCATACGATTGCCCTCATTTCATGTGCTAGCAAGTTTATGTTCAAAATCCTTCAAGCTAGGCTTCAGCAGTAGGTGAACCAAGAACTTTCAGATGTTCAAGCTGGATTTAGAAAAAGCAGAGTAACCAAAGATCAAACTGCCAACATCTGTTGGATCATAGAAAAAGCAAGGGAATTCTAGAAAAACATCTACTTCTGCTTCATTGACTATGCTAGAACCTTTGACTGTGTGGATCACAACAAAATGTGGAAAATTCTTCAAGAGATGGGAATACCAGAGCACCTACCAATCTCCTGAGAAACCTGTATGCAGTTCAAAAAGCAACAGTTAGAACTGGATATGGAATAAGGACTGGTTCGAAATTAGGAAAGGAGTACATCAAGGCTGTATATTGTCACCTGCTCATTTAAATCATATGCAGATCATGCAAAAATGTTGGACTGGATGAATTATAAACTGGAATCAAGACTGCTGGGAGAAATATTTTATCAACAACCTCAGATATGCAGATGATACCACACTAATGGCAGAAAGTGAAGAGGAACTAAAGAGCTTCTTGATGAGGCTGAAAGAGGAGGGTGAAAAAGCTGGATTAAAATTCAACATTCAAAAAAATAAGATCATGGTGTCTGGTCCCATCCCTTCAGGGCAAATATAAGGGGAAAAAGTGGAAGCAGTAACAGACTTTATTTTCTTGGACTCCAAAATCACTGCAGATGGTGACTGCAGTCATGAAATTAAAAGATGCTTGCTCCTTGGAAGGAAAGTTATGACAAACCTAGACAGCATACTAAAAAGAAGAGACATTACTTTGCTGACAAAGGTCCATATAGTCAAAGCTGTGGTTTTTCCAGTAGTCATGTTCGGATGTGAGAGCTGGACATAAAGAAGGCTGAGCACCAAAGAATTGATGCTTTCGAATTCTGCTGGAGAAACTCCTGAGAGTCCCTTGGATGGCAAGAAAATCAAACCAGTCAATCCTAAAGGAAATCAACCCTGAATAATCATTGGATGGATTGATGCTAAAGCTGAAGCTCCAGTACTCTGGCCACCTGATGGGAAGATCAGACTCACTGGAAAAGACCCTGATGTTGCGAAACATTGAGGGCAGGAGGAAATGGGGGCAACAGAGGATGAGATGGTTGGATGGCATCACCGACTCAACAGATATGAGTTTGAGACTACTCTGGGAAATAGTAAAGGACAGGGAAGTCTGGCAAGCTGCAATCCAAGGGGTCACAAAGAGTTGAACACGACTTAGCGACTGAATAACAACAACAAATGTATATTAAGACCCAGCAATACCACTCTGTGTTATTTGTCCAAATGAGGGCAACTCTTATAGTCACGCAAAAACTCATACACATACTTGTATGGATTTAATTCACAACTAACATAAGTTAACAGGTAAGCAACAAACCTGACTTAAACAATCAGTGTTAAGTCCATCCATAAGATCAAATACTGTTCACAGTAAAAAGAAATTAAGTATCAAGCTATGAAAACACATGACTGAGAGCATAAAAGTGTACTGCTACCTGAAAGAAACCAATCTGACAAAGCTATAAACCATATGATTTCAAGTACATGAGGGCCTTCAAGTACTTCTCCTCCCTTCCCCTAAGCTCCGAGGCAGCCTTAGCCTGAAGACACTGAAGGTGCTCTCGACCATCACTGAAATTTTAAACACACAAACCCTGTCTGACCAATTCAGGAAAATCACTCCAATCCAGTGTTTCTGTGGAAATGAAAGAAGAAAATTATAAGCCACTTCTACTAGTTTTCCCAGAAAACCCCTCATATCTATTCCTTTCAGAAAAAATGTCAATCATTATTTCCAAGGCAGGTTTATTACTACACAATTAATCATACTCGAATACTTCTTGCCTGCAAGTCTAAATCCTGGAGTACCAAAACAAGTGTCCAAAAGAACTCATCATATTTACTCGGGGAATGAAAAGAGGTGAAACAAAAATTCTTCACAGCGCAAAAATGTAATACTTCATATTTTTTTTTCCTATGAAACTCACTTCTCTTACCTCTTGGCAAATATTGTATACGGTGTTTCAAACTCTAGTAATTAAATACATCTTACAGTGTTGAATAAACTTAAATAAGTGAGTAAATCTTTTGAAGGGGACTAACGTAGGGACGGGTAGGGTAGATCGTCAAGAGAAGTTTAAAAAAAACCTCCACAAAAAGATTTCCTATGGAATATCTGTTCCCAGTAAAATATCAAGTGGAGAGACGATTTCATACAACGTACTTCCAAGGGGTTATTCCCGGCTTTCAGGACAGGTAAGGTATCTACGGTTGCCCATCCCCACCCCCCCACCCCACCCCCGCAACCTGCGCCCCGGAAAAATGCCATCCAGGACTCCGTGCAAATAGGATAAAAAATTAAAATATTGAGTTTCTTTGAAAAGCACCGCAGAGATGAACAGTTGATAGATAATTTGAATCAGAGAGGCGAAATGAGGAGAGTGAGGGCAATGAGGGGAGAAATCTGGAAATTTAATTATTTATGGCCAGTCCTACAAAGGGCTTCTAGGTGGCTAAGCGGTAAAGAATCCGCTTGGCAATGCAGGCGCTGCGGGTTCGATTCCAATCTCGGAATATCCCCTGGTGAAGGAAATGGCATCCCACTCCAGTATACCTGCCTAGGAAACCCCATGGACAGAGGCGCCTGGCGGGCTGTCCATGGGGTCGCAAAGACTCAGACACGACTGAGTGACGAAATAACTGGAGTGGAAACCCCCAACTAGAATACCAACCCTCATTTAGAATAACAACTTTCTGCCTTCTGCCTCTGTTATCTTGCTTAAACAGCTTTTGCTCACCACCTCCACTTCTGTACTTTTGCTTGCTCATGGCATCGGCGGGAATCTAAGTTGCCTGAGGAGGGGGAATCTGAGTTGCTTGAAAGAGAAAGTCCTGAAGACCCGGAGGTCTGTGCTGTATAAAAGATACCCAGAACAAAGTCCGGGCGCTCAGCCTCTGGAGGCGACTCCGCTGAGCCTGCACCGGTGCTGAATAAACCCTGTTGTTCTGCATCTTCCAGTGCCGCTGGTCTCTTTCTGCCGCCACTGTTTCTATAACACAACGACCCACAAAGAGCTACTAATGGGGGCTAAGGTCTTCGATTTGAGATTCCGTTTCCCCAAATCTTTGGAAAAAGAAGAAACCAGGTGCCCACGGCATAGAAAAGACAGCCTGGGACCCCTCAACCGACACCTAATCTCACTGCTGGACCCTCTGGAAGAAGTCTCGATTGTCTACCGAAAACTGGGAACGTGGTCAGGGGACAATCTCGGGGAGAAGAGGGGCTGTGGGCGCAGAGCCGCCGGGAGAGGCTCTGGGGCGGAGGTTCCTGCGCGAAGTGACCAGACCGGACGCCCGGGGTCCCGGCTGCCCGGCCAACGCCCCTGCTGCGAGCCAGCCGGGACTGAGGTCCTAGCAGCGCCGGAGACCCTGGGTTTCCCAGACTCCGGGGATGACCGCAGTGCTGGATCAAAAAGTGGCCGGTTTCCGCTAGTTCCGATCGGTCCCTCTCCGGCGTCCATAACCTGGGTCAGCACATTCACCATTTCGAGTTCCTGCCCAAGAACTCCAACGACCAGTGCAGATCACAGGGCTACTGAACGTGAGAGTAACCAGGCTAAGGAATCCGGAAAGACACTAGACCTGCTCAGTCGGGAAAAAGGAAGTCCAAACCAGGGGTTGTTGCCTCGCCTACATACCTCAGAGGACTCCTGGTTGGACAAATTCCAATGCCCCGCCCCTCGCGCCTGAGTGACAACCTGTGGTAGGTGGGATGGGTCTTGTCCCTGTTTGGCACTTTCGCTTCTGCTGCTGCTAAGTCCCCTTCAGTCGTGTTCGACTCTGCGACGCTGTAGACGGCAGCCCACCAGGCTCCCCCGTCCCTGGGATTCTCCAGGCAAGAACACTGGAGTGGGTTGCCATTTCCTTCTCCAGTGCATGAAAGTGAAAAGTGAAAGTGAAGTCGCTCAGTCGTGTCCGACCCTTAGCGACCCCATGGACTGCAGCCTACCAGGCTCCTCCGCCCATAGGATTTTCCAGGCAAGAGTACTGGAGTGGGGTGCCATCGCCTTCTCTTGGCACTTTTGCAATTGTTTCCTGGCCTGAGATCGACTCTGCAGCTCTGCAGTAGTTTGTTTCTTTACAGCACTGAACTTTACTTCCATCACCAGCCACATCCACGACTGGGCATTGTTTTCGCTTGTTATTTCTCTACTCTTCTCCAGTAGCATACTGGGCACCTACCAACCTGGGGAGTTCATCTTTCAGTGTTGTATCTTTTTGCCTTTTCATACTGTTTATGGGGTTCTCAAGGCAAAAATACTTAAGTGGTTTGCCATTCCCTTCTCCAGTGGACCACGTTTTGCTTATTTAAGTCATATGCAGAGTATATCATGCGAAATACCAGGCTGGATGAAGCACGAGCTGGAATCAAGATAGCCAGTAGACATATCAATAACCTCAGATATGTAGATGACACCACCCTTATGGCAGAAAGTGAAGAAGAACTAAAGAGACTCTTGATGAAAGTGAAAGAGGAGAGTGAAAAAGCTGGCTTAAAACTTAACCTTCATAAAACTAAGATAATGGCATCCAGTCCCATCACTTCATGGCAAATAGATGGGGAAACAATGGAAAAAGTGACAGACTTTATTTTTTGGGGCGCTTAAAACCACTGCAGATGGTGACTGCAGCCATGAAATTAAAACGTGCTTGCTCCTTGGAAGAAAAGCTATACCAACCTAGACAGAATACTAAAAAGCAGAGACATTACTTTGCCAACAAAGTTCCAATCAAAGCTATGGTTTTTCCAGTAATCATGTATGGATGTGAAAGTTGGGCTATAAAGAAAGCTGAGCACCAAATAATTGATGCTTTTGAACTGTGGTGTTGGAGAAGACTCTTGAGGGTCCCTTGGACAGCAAGATCCAACCAGTGCATCCTAAAGGAAATCAGTCCTGAATATTCATTGTAAGGACTGATGCTGAAGCTGAAACTCCAATACTTTGGCCACCTGATGCGAAGAACTGACTCATTAGAAAGACCCTGCTACTGGGAAAAATTGAAGGCAGAAGGGGACAATAGAGGATGAGATGGTTGGATGGCATCACCAACTCGATGGACAATGAGTTTGATGAGCAAGCTCTGGGAGTTGGTGATGGACAGGAAAGTCTGGCATGCTGCAGTCCATGCAGTTGCAAAGAATTGGACAAGATTGAACGACTGAATTGAGTTTGTTTCTTCTAAGGAATTTATGCATTTCCTCTAACTTATCTTTTTAAATATAATTTATTTATTTATATCTGGCTGTGCTGGGTCCTTGTTGCTGCACAGGCTTTTTTCTAGTTGTGGGCAGCAGGGGCAACTCTCTAGTTGTGGTGTGCAGGCTCTCCTTGCGGTGGCTTCTCTCATTGCTGAGCAGGGGCTCTAGGGTACTTGGTCTTGGTAGTTGTGGCCCATGGGCTCAGTTGCTCCAAGGCATGTGGGATTTTTCCCGACCAGGGATTGAACCCGTGTCTCCTGTACTGGCAGGTGACTTCTTTACCACTGAGCCACCAGGTAAGTCCTGTAATCACTTTTTTTTTTAACCCTATAATTCTACTTTTTAAAAACATTTAATTGAAGGATAATTGCTTTACAGAATTTTGTTGTTTTCTGTCAAACCTCAACATGAATCAGCCATAGGTATACATATATCCCTACCCTCTTGAACCTGCCTCTCATCTTCCTCCCCATCCCACCCCTCCAGGCTGATACAGACCTCCTGTCTGAGTTTCCTGAGACATAAAGCAATTCCCACTGTCTATCTATTTTACATATGGTAACCGCACAACTGCACTCACCTCACACACTAGTAAAGTAATGCTCAAAATTCTCCAAGCCAGGCTTCAGCAATACACGAACTGTGAACTTCCAGATGTTCAAGCTGGTTTTAGAAAAGGCAGAGGAACCAGAGATCAAATTGCCAACATCCACTGGATCATCGAAAAAGCAAGAGAGTTGCAGAAAAAAACATCTATTTCTGCTTTGTTGACTATGCCAAAGCCTTTGACTGTGTGGATCACAATAAACTATGGAAAATTCTGAAAGAGATGGGAATACCAGACCACCTGACCTGCCTCTTGAGAAACCTATATGAAGGTCAGGAAGCAACAGCTAGAACTGGACATGGAACAACAGACTGGTTCCAAATAGGAAAAGGAGTATGTCAAGGCTGTATATTGTCACCCTGCTTATTTAACTTCTATGCAGAGTACATCATGAGAAATGCTGGGCTGGGAGAAGCACAAGCTGGAATCAAGACTGCAGAGAGAAATATCAATAACCTCAGATATGCAGAGGACACCACCCTTAGGGCAGAAAGTGAAGAGGAACTAAAAAGCCTCTTGATGAAAGTGAAAGAGGAGAGTGAAAAAGTTGGCTTAAAGCTCAACATTCAGAAAACGAAGATCATGGCATCTGGTCCCATCACTTCATGGGAAATAGATGGGGAAACAGTGGAAACAGTGGCTGACTTTATTTTGGGGGGTTCCAAAATCACTGCAGATGGTGATTGCAGCCATGAAATTAAAAGACCCTTACTCCTTAGAAGGAAAGTTATGACCAACTTAGATAGCATATTCAAAAGCAGAGACATTACTTTGCCAACAAAGGTCCATCTAGTCAAGGCTATGGTTTTTCCAGTGGTCATGTATGGATGTGAGAGTTGGACTGTGAAGAAAGCTGAGCACCAAAGAATTGATGCTTTTGAACTGTGGTGTTGGAGAAGACTCTTGAGAGGCCCTTGGACTGCAAGGAGATCCAAGCAGTCCATTCTAAAGGAGATCAGTCCTGGGTGTTCATTGGAAGGACTGATGCTGAAGCTGAAACTCCAACACTTTGGCCACCTCATGCGAAGAGTTGACTCATTGGAAAAGACTCTGATGCTGGGAGGGATTGGGGGCAGGAGAAGGGGATGAGAGGCTGAGATGGCTGGATGGCATCACCGACTCAATGGACATGAGTTTGAGTGAACTCTGGGAGCTGGTAACGGACAGGGAGGCCTGGCATGCTGCGATTCATGGGGTTGCAGAGAGTCAGACATGACTGAGTGACTGAACTGAACTGAATATAAGTTTCCATGTTACTCTTAGTAGAATTTATTATTAATAGAATTTACTTCATCCTAGAATCTGACTAGAGCTATGATCTTAGAGGTCACTGTCAAGATGGCACTGAAACAATCTTTTTAACTTCTGTAGATAAGAAGAAATGAGGGACTTTCTTGGTGGTCCAGTGGTTGGGAATCTGCCTGCCAATGCAGAGGACACAGGTTCTGTCCCTGGTTGGGTAGGATTCCACATGCCACAGGGCAACTGGGCCCATGTGTCACAAATACGGAAGCCCATGCACCCTAGAGCCTGTGCTCCACAAGAGAAACCACCACAATGAGATGTGCGCACACCACAACTAGAGAGTAGCCCCAGCTCGCCGCAACTAGAGAAAGCCCAGGAGCAACAACAAAGGCCCAGCACAGCCCCCCCAAAAAGAGTAAGAAATTAGTTTCATGACGAAAACTGTAACTAAAAGCAAGAAAATGCCCCAAAGATAAAGCAGCTGACCTTGTACTCACTCACAGGATAAAACTGACAAGACTGTATCAATGATTAAATGAGGAATAACACATGGTTTTTCTGAATGGGTACTTTATTCTCTGAGGACATGAAAAACAAACTTGTTGGCTAATGAACAGTTCAGAATATCGGTAAAATATTTGAAACGACAAAACCGGTTTCACAAAAAATTCAAACAGAAAATACAATAAAAAAAACATTGAAGGTTTATGTTCAGCTACAAGTAACAGGAAACACCCACAGCCTTCCTGACAGAAGGAAGGTGATTCTTCTCACAGGGAAACAATGGATCAAGAATGGCACCGCACAATGCACTAAAGAAGCAAACTGATGTGTAGGACAGAAACAAAAATACAATCCAGAGAAGGGTGGAATCAGAGGACATTCCCAACCAGAAAACTCTGAAATACTTTCCTTGTGGACACAGGAAGCCTAACAGAAAAAATTCAAACTCTGCTGGATCTTTCATGTGGAAGCTATGAAGACATTGGGGGAAACTATACATCTGTAAAAATGGAAATCAAACACTGGTTGCTGGTGTTGATGATACTCTTCACTAAAAGTTCACGGAGTTTGGAAAATAAGCTGGAAGATGCTGCCCTTGAACCTCCTGTGTAACTGTCTGTCTCCCAGGGTGGGGGCTCTAATATCTGAACAATGTCTTTTTTACTTTTGCTTTTAAATCACACACAGGTGAGCTACTGGTGAATGTTAACAAGGAACCACAAAGAGGATGGATTTTAGAAAGTCTAGGTTCTAATATTCGGAGAAGGCAATGGCACCCCACTCCAGTACTCTTACCTGGAAAATCCCATGGATGGAGGAGCCTGGTGGGCTGCAGTCCATGGGGTTGCTAAGAGTCGGATATGACTGAGCGACTTCACTTTCACTTTTCACTTTCATGCATTGGAGAAGGAAATGGCAACCCACTCCAGTGTTCTTGCCTGGAGAATCCCAGGGACGGGGGAGCCTGGTGGGCTGCCGTCTATGCGGTCACACAGAGTCGGACACGACTGAAGTGACTTAGCATAGCATAGCATAGGTTCTAATATTACTCACAGGCAAGGTATCTCTAACTTGACATTTTTAGGATTAAAACAAGTCTCATAGTCTATTCAGGCTTCCCGGGTGGTGCAGTGGTACAGTCCACCTGCCAATGTAGGAGATGCGTGAGACATGGGTTCAGTCTCTGGTTCGGAAAGATCCCCTGGAATAGGAAATAGCAATCCACTCCAGTATTCTTGCCTGGAAAAAGTCCATGGACAGAGGAACCTGGTGGGCTGCAATCCAAAGGGTCACAAAGAGTCAGATATGACTGAGCATCCACACACCCACGCACACAAGCAGTCTGTTCAATTATTAGTTAGAAATAGAAAAAACAAATAGGAAAAATCATAATTTACCTAGTAGTATTACCTCTCACTCTTCACTTTCATGCATTGGAGAAGGAAATGGCAACCCACTCCAGTGTTCTTGCCTGGAGAATTCCAGGGATGGGGGAGCCTGGTGGGCTGCCGTCTATGGGGTCACACAGAGTCAAAACGAGTGAAGTGACTTAGCGACAATACTCTTTGACATCCTAGCCATACATAATATTAATTCCAAGTGATTAATAGAATGGAAATGGAAAAAGGCTCCTATACTCACCACCACCAATTGGAGTGGGTTGCCATGTCCTCCTCCAGGGGATCATCCCAACCCAGGGATCGAACCCAGGTCTCCTGCATTGCAGGTGGATTCTTCACTGTCTGAGCCACCAGGGAAGCCCAAGAATACTGGAGTGGATAGCCTATCCCTTCTCCAGGGGATCTTCCTGACCCAGGAATTGAACAGGGGTCTCCTGCATTGCAGGCAGATTCTTTACAAGTTGAGCTACCAGGGAAGCCCATAAAAAGGGGTACCCCTTTTTGTATATTGTATTTTGTATATTGTATTTTGTATATTGTATTTTGTATATTGTACCCCCATAAAAAGGGGTACAATATATATAATAGGTTATATATCTAGGAACTGCCACACTGATACTGAGCCGGACCCTGTGGGGCTCCTGGGGACAAGGCCTTTCTGTGTCCATCTCTTTGATTACAGGAAACAGCCTTCACTCAGCTTCCATGAGCTTCCCTGAGTTCCAGTGGGCTGAGGCAAGCAGCTGTTAATCAGGGAAGGGAGGGGGTGCAAGACCAGGGATAAAGAGTCAAGAGCAGCCTTGGGGCAAGGTCCTGATTCCCCATCAATGAACACACACAACAGTATCTCTGAGCTATTTTGCAGAAACTGAAACTCCCTCAGGTGGGAGAAGTTAATGATTAAGGAGGGCATGCTGCCCACAAACAGGTAGACCCCAGACCAGTTGGACCTCAGGTTGATGATGCTGATTCCAACTTGCCTCACCACCCACCCGTCAGAAGAATGTCCATGAAGTGAACCTCTTTGAACAATTACTATAAAACTTTCTCAGTCTCTTCCCCAAGTGGGAACACATGGTTTTGAGGGCATTAGCCCGCTGTGGCCCCCTTTGCCTAGCAAAGAAACAAAGTTATCCTTTTCTATTACACCCAAAGAGGAAAAAAAAATCACTATCTGAGTAAAGGAAAAATTACTACCTTTAAACCTTATGTACTGTGGTTGAAAGATAACTTACAGAAATAACTGACATTAATATTCCTTTCTGAAATGAGTAGAAATCCACCATTTAAGGTTAAACTTGAAGAAAGATCTTTAGTAAACACAACACATTTATAAATTTTAAAAACAATTCCTTTGGGACTTCCCCAGCAGTCCAGTGGTTAAGACAACGTGCCTCCACGGCAGGGGCATAGCTTCCAACACTGGTTGGGGAACTAAGATCCTACATGTCCCAAGATGAGGTCAAAAGAAAATACTAATAAATAAAAATAAAACAACTCTTTCATGCTGAAGGTTTTCTGGTACATTAAGCATAGATTACTTTATCAATTTATCTCATGTTATTTACATTTACACATCTTCTCCATGGGAGTTTTTCCATATAATGATATCAGCCAATTTAAGGATTTCTGAGGCTGTTTACAAACAAGGTTTTACCTAGTAAATCCTTTTATGGATCCAGAAACTAAGATCGGGAAAAGCCTTTTCCACATTCTTCACATTTTATGATTTCCATCCAGTGTGTAGTCTCGTGGGTTTTTGAATGACTGAGACACAAATGGGATTTCTGACATTTCCATCAAATTGATAGGTTTCTGTCCAGTGTGAATTCTTTCATGCACATCAACATAAGGGGAACAGAAGGTTTCCCTTTTATTTCCCATTCCCAAACATTCAAAGTGTCCCCTCTGTCAACTATGGGTCCTTCGATGTATTTTTAAAAATGATGGATACCGGTACCATTTACCACACTGGTCACATTGATATGGTTTCTCTCCAGTGTGACTCCTTTCATGTACTTTAAAAGAACTGGGATGAATGAATACTCTCTCACATTCTTTACATTTATAAGGTCCATCCCCAGTATGTGTTATCATGTGTTTCTGAAGGGTTACATTCAATAAGAAGGCTTTGCCACATTCCTTACACTTATATGGTTTTTCTCCAGTGTGGATTCTTTCATGATTTCGAAGCGACCAGGCAGTATTCAATACTTTGGAGCATGTTTTACATACAAACGGTGTCTCTCCTGTGTGATGTCTTTTGTGTGCCTGGAAGGACCTCAAACGTTTGAAAGCTTTACCACACTGCTTACATTCATAAGGTTTTTCTCCCCTGTGAATCCTTTCATGTATTTCAATAGTTTCAGGACTTTCAAAGGTTTTTCCACATTCTGTACATTTATAGGGCTTATGTCCTTTATGAGTGCTTTCATGCATTCGTAGGTGACTGGGATAAATGAATGCTTTCTCACATTTCTGACACTTGTAAGGTAAATCTCCAGTGTGTGTTCCCATGTGTTTTCGAAAAGTTGTGTGCCACGCAAAGGCTTTGCCACATTCCTTACATTCATAGGGTTTCTCCCCCGTGTGACTCCTCTCATGGGTTTTCAGAGCACTAGGAAAAATGAATGCTATTCCACATTCTTTACATTTATATACCTTCTCACGGTACTTTCGGCGATCTCCTGATCTGTTTTCAATGTGACATTTCATGTGTCTAGTAAGGGATGAATGATACATGAAGACTTTCCCACATGCTCTGCATTCCCATGGTTTTATATCACGAGTTCTCTTCACATTGGGAGTTGGAATAAGGTTGAAGCTTTCTTCAGAGGAATTAATGTCTTTCTTTTCAGAGTGTCTCTCTGCCTTGGGATTTCTGTAAATCATGAGAATACTATTAATGATTTTTTTCCTTAATTACATTATATTTATTGTCTTTATTATGATTTATAGGAATAGTGAGGTTTTCTATCTTGTGTGACTTGGTAGAAGTCAAATAAACTGAATGCTGTTAACAGGACTTTCCCTTTTTTATTAAAAAGTAATATTCAAATATAGGCTTTATGAATACTGACTGCACACAAACTATATTTCAAACACAGAACATTTATATCACATTAAAGAAAATTTGAGGCAGACATTCTCTAAAAACAACTAAATTTGAAGATGGAGCTATTTATTTTGTTTGCTTCCTTTTAGGTTTTCATAAGATTCTCACATGAGACATGCTTTGTACTATACATATGGCTCACCGTAATTTTCTCTCCTGGTTTTTGTCCTGATCGTCAATGTCCTGATCTTCCTGTTTTGCTTCTGAAATGCAGACCCAGAAAAAAGATCCCAAAGTATTAGACATTATAGAACGTTATGTCCATAATGAACTCTGACACCGCCCAGTTTCTTTTTTTTCTTTTCACCTTCCTGTACATCTTGTGGGATCTTAGTTTCTTGACCAGGGATTGAACCAGGGCCATGGCAGTGAAAGTGCTGATACTTAACCTCTGGACTCCCAGGGAATTCCTTTTCTTCCCCCTGCTTTCTTTACCAGTGTCCTCTCTTTCCATATTCCATATCTCTGAACAGTACAGACGGATAAGAAACACTTGCTGTCTAATTGACAAAGCGAAGGAATTCTTCATTCTTACCTACTGAGACTACATTCCTGAAGTTTTCCCGCATCACATCTCTGTAGAGTTTCCTCTGTGAGGAATCCAGTAAAACCCACTCATCCAGGGTAAAGTTTACAGCCACATCCTCAAAGGCCAATGAGTCCTAAAACACCCAAAATATGTAACAGTAAGATGCATGAGACAGCACTAGATACCCACACTCCATTTATAGGAGGGTGATGTACTATTTTATTGTTTATAAAGAGTCATTCTATGACTTGATCATGAAAAACTTACTCTCCACATTTCCTCAATAATTTGACAGGATCATCAAGAAATGAAACCATTTACACATCATTTCTGTGGTCACAGTGTCACTCCTATCACGATCATAGCAGAGCCAGAGAATGTAGGGAAACATTAGAAATCCTATGCAGATGGAATAAATACCATTTTAGGAATCATTTAGTTCTTGTGAAAAAATTCTTTCATATTCTTCCTTATGGTCTACAATTTACAGTACCCCATGGGGCAGAGGATCCAGACTGCATGAGTTTCAATGAATAAAAAGGCAGCGAAAAACTGGATGGTGTTTTCTAGTCCTATCACCTAACATCAGTGCCCAGGTGGCCTGCAGAACTCAAAACTTTTAACAAAGCCCAGCTGGCCATACTGTCCCAAGGTCCTCCAAGTATTTAGAAGAAATCACATGCAGTTGCCTGAATGTAAGTACTCTTCTGTAAGTACACTGCCTTTAAGTTGTGTAATAACTATCACAGAGTCTGTTTTTCCTTTTTTTCTATAAAAAAAACTTGATGTAGGTAGGAAGCGATTTCAAACTTAGACCTCAGTTATGGGGAAGAAGCAATAATACATTAGGGACATTCCTGGTTCCTAAATTATATATTTTTAAAAAAGTGATATTCCAGTACACGGTTTATGAATACTGGTGGTTCAGTATTTAGGAATCTGCCTGCCAATGCAGGAGTGCTATTCGCTCAGTCGTGTCTGACTCTTTGCGATCCCTTGGACTGTAGCCCACCACAATCCTCTGTCCATGGAATTCTCCAGGCAAGAATACTGGGGTGGGTTGCCACTTCTGTCTCCGGGGTCCTTCCTGACACAGGGATTGAACCCTCATCTCCTGCATTGCAGGCAGACTCTTTAGTGTCTGAGCCACCAGGGAAGCTCCCAAAACAGGAGACAAAAATTCAATCCTTGGTCAGAGAAGATCTCACATGCCCCGGGGCAACTAAGCCTGTGGGCGACAACTACTGAGCCTGTATTCTAGAGCCCCGTGCTCTCTGCAACAAGAGAACTAACCACCACAAGAAGCCATAGAGAAAATCTGTGCACGGAGCGAAAATCCAGTAAGTTAAAAAAATAAAAAATCTAGACCACAAAATTCCTATACTCAGGTGCCTCAGGGCGGCTTCCAGCCAAATTTTAGAACATATAGGGCAATTATGTGCTGGAAAATCTCTTTTTCATCACACCCTTAACAGTACACCCTGAGCCTTACTGCCCTTAAGTCATAGGTTAAGAGCTACAGTTTATAACAGAGTTCACCAATGTCCATAATATCCTGATGGTGAATTTTCTCATAATTATAAAAGATGTAAGACTTTCATCATTGGCTTCCTTCAAAAGGACATGAAGTCTCCATCCTTCAATTTCAGGAACAAGTGTTTCCCAGGCTGCCACTACAGCCACTGCCAGATGACAATGTAGTCTGGGATTTGTGAATTTGGAAGTCATGATTCTCCATGTCACAAGAGGAGAATAAGAAACTTGAAATGAACAAGTCCCCCCAGAGTCATGAGAACACTGATTCAAAGGGCAAACTGGTGTCCTGAAAATGGAAAAGAGAAAAGAAACGACTTTTTAAAAATGCCCCAAATATTCTGTTCTTAGAGCCTGTTACCAAAAAACTGTTTCACCAGAGTCTCACATAAAGACACACACAAAAAATATATATAGAACACAATATCCATGACCCTCACGTGACCTTCTAACAGAAGACTTAGATACATAGGATGAAAATAACTGAAGGAGAAGAGATACAAGAATAAGTAACAACCGGTAAGATTTTGCTAATACTAATGATGAATTTCAGTTGAACAATAAAAATGAAAACACCTAAAATGGAGATGAAAGTGTATTATAATCAAATAGAGAGAAAAAAAAAAAAGGCAAAGAGACTATACTGTCAGAAGGTATAAATACACTTTTGATATAGAGAAACAAAGACTAGAATCAACTTGGAGTTCTTTTCAGGAAAACAAAAAATATAAGCAAGAACCAAATGGACTGAAGTATTTAAAGACCAACACACACACAGAGATTAGAAGGAACCTGACAAAATGATAAAAAGGTCCATTCTCCAAAAAAGTGTCTTTCACATGTACATACATAGCAACAAAGCGGCAAACTATATATAAGGCAAGACAGGAAAAATGCAGGGAGGACTCCTGGGCAATTATCTGGAGAAAAAACATGATTAGAAAAGATACATGTGCCCCAGTGTTCATTGCAGCACTGTTTAACAATAGCCAAGACATGGAAGCAACCTAAATGTTCATTGACAGAAGAATAGATAAAGAAGATGTGGTACATATATACAATGGAATATTACTCCGCCATTAAAAATAAGGCCATCTGCAGCAACATGGATGGACCTAGAGAGTGTCATCTTGCCTGGAGAATCCCAGGGATGGGGGAGCCTGGTGGGCTGCCGTCTATGCGGTCACACAGAGTCGGACATGGCTGAAGCGACTTAGCAGCAGCAGCAGCAGCAGCAGAGAGTATCATACTGAGTGAAGTCAGACAGAGGAGAAATATCTTATGATACCCCTTACATGCGTAATCTAAAAAGAAATGATACAAATGAACTTACTTATAGAACAGAAACAGACTCTCAGAATGAGTTTATGGTTGAGGGTGAGGGGAGGAGACAGAGAGTCAGGGATGGACATATACACACTGTTATATTTAAAACGGATAACCAACCAAGACCTACTGTATAGCACATAAAACTTTGCTCAATGTTATGTAGCAGCCTGGATGGGAGGGGAGTTTAGAAGAGAATAGGTACATGTATATGTATGACTCAGTCCCTTCCCTGTTCACCTGAAACTATCACAACATTGTTAATTGGCTATATCCCAGCACAAAACAAAAAACTAAAAAAAAAAAATTGAACTGAACAGCACCACGAAACAATTCAGTTTAATTGTAATCTAAGAAATGATCAATGCGACGAAAGCAAAATTGACATTCTTTTCAAACACACATGGAACATTCAACAAGACAGAAAACTTTCTGAAACATAAAATTAACTTAAGGGGCTTCCCTGATGGTCTAGTGGTTGAGAAACCACCTGCCAATGAAGAGGATGCAGGTCTGATCCCTGGTACAGGAAGATCCCACATGATGACGGGGCAACCAAGCCTGTGCGCCACCACAACTACGAAAACTCGCCCACACCCACAGCCTGAGCTCCACAAGAGAAGACACCGCAATGAGAAGCCTGCACGCCGCAACTAGAGAGTAGCCCCTGCTCACCACAAGTAGAGAAAGCCCGTGCTGCAAGGAAGACCCAGCACAGCAATGGCACCCCACTCCAGTACTCTTGCCTGGAAAATCCCATGGATGGAGGAGCCTGGTGGGCTGCAGTCCATGGGGTCGCTAATAGTTGGACACAACTGAGCGACTACACTTTCACTTTTCACTTTCATGCATTGGAGAAGGAAATGGCAACCCACTCCAGTGTTCCTGCCTGGAGAATCCCAGGGACGGGGGAGCCTGGTGGGCTGCCGTCTATGGGGTTGCACAGAGTCGGACACGACTGAAGTGACTTAGCAGCAGCAGCAGCAGCAGCAGCAGCAGTATTAAACAAAAAAAAAAAAAACCTTAAGAAATCTGAAAGAACAAAAATCATATAAACTATGTTCTTAGAACTCAGAAGCATTCCTCTAGCAATCAATACAAGCAAGAGTTGGAAAATCCCCTAACACACAGAGGTTCAACAGCATATCTCTAAACAATAAATGGGATGAAAGAAGTCTCAAGAGAAATTAAAATTTACGTAGAGCTAAACTGTGGGATCGGAGAAGGCAATGGCACCCTACTCCAGTACTCTTGCCTGGAAAATCCCAGGGATGGAGGAGCCTGGTGGGCTGCAGTCCATGGGGTCGCTAAGAGTCAGACACGACTGAGTGACTTCACTTTCACTTTTCACTTTCATGCATTGGAGAAGGAAATGGCAACCCACTCCAGTGTTCTTGCCTTGAGAATCCCAGGGACGGGGGAGCCTGGCGTGCTGCTGTCAATGGGGTCGCACAGAGTCGGACATGACTGAAGTGACTTAGCAGCAGTAGCAGCAAACTGTGGGATGATGCAAAAGCAGTATCTACAGAGAAAATTATGCCATCATCAAATACACTCAGAAAAAACAAAGATCTGTAAACAATAATGCAAGCATTTATCTTAGGAAACAACAAAGAGAAGAGCATAAAACCACAAAGAAAGTGGAATAAATTATAAAAATCAGAAAGGAAATTAATATAATTGAAGGAGAAAAAAATTTAAGCCAGATCTTTGATGAGATTAATAACACCGATAAACATCTAGTCAATAGACTACAAGGGTAGATAGAAATTATTAGTATCAGAAAGGAACAGAGAGGGAAATGAAAATTTAAAAGGATTTTGTAAAATCCAGCACCCACTTATAACCACAAATAAGTAACAGAGGGAATATCTATTCCTGGTGAAAGAAGATATTCATGAATCCTGTAGGTAAAAGCAAATATGTATTCTCTAGGGCATAATTAGGCTTCCCAGGTGGCTCACATGGTAAAAAAATCAGCCAGCCAATGCAGGAGATGTGGGTTCAATCCCGGGTTTGGGAAGATTCCCCTGAAAAAGGAAATAGCTACCCACTCCAATATTCTTGCCTGGGGAATCCCATGGACAAAGGAGCCTGGCGGGCTACAGTCCATGGGGTCCCAAACAGCTGGACACGACTGAGTGACTAACACTTACTTTCTACACTTCACTTATCTCTGTGAAACATCTGAAAGTTTCTCCAACAATAGATAACTGGAGTTGCCGAGACTGAAAGAAAATCAATTGTTCTCCTATAGATCCACAGTGAACTTGGACAACGAAGGAAAGGCAATTCAAACAAAATCTTTTAAACAAACATGGCTGGAAATAATGGATATTCACAAAAACACACACACAAACAAAACAAATGTAGACACAGGATTTATACATCTCACCCAAAAACCCTGAAAACGTATCACAGATCTAAACGTAAAATGCATAAGTGGGACTTCCCTGGTGGTCCAGTGGCTAAGACTTCATGTTCCCAAATGCAGGGGGTTCAAATTCAATTCCTGGTCAGGGAACAAGATTCCACATGTCAAAACTAAGACCTGGCACAGCTAAATAATACGTAAATAAATGAGAAAATGTTTTTTAAGATTCAAAAGTAACAAACTTCTGGAACATATCATAGGATGACATCTAGGTCACCTTAGGTTTGGTGATGAATTTTCAAATATAACAACAAACACAAGGTCTGTAAAAGAAAAAAGAGTAAAATTTCACACCATTAAAATAAAAAAAAAGTCTCTTCTATGGAGGTGATATATGTGTACATATAGCTGATTCATGTTGTTGTACAGCAGAATTGTAACATTGTAAAGCAATTATAAAAGTGAAAGTGTAGTCACTCAAATGAGTCCGACTCTTTGTGACCCCATGGACTGTAGCCCACCAGGCTCCTCTGTCCATGGAATTCTCTAGGCAAGAATACTGGAGTGTACTGACATTTCCTACTCCAAGGGATCTTCCCAACCCAGGGATTGAACCTGGGTCCCCTGCATTGGCAGGTGGGTTCTTTACCACTGAGCCACCAGGGATGCCCTAACATGGGGGGAATGGAATTTGGTACCCTTACCATGGAAGACAGGAGCTTTCTTTCAAAACAAAATATACTCAATATGTAAATTAAGGCCCACAATCACACTGTTATTTGTCCAAATAAGGTTGACTCATATTCACACAGAACCCGCACATAAATACCTGTAGAGCTTTATTCACAACTGTTGTGAGTTGAAAGGTAAGCAAGATATCTTGCAAGAGTCAAATAATCAGCAGTATATCCACATGATGAAATTGTTGTTCAGCTGCTCAGTCGTGTCAGACTCTTGGTGACCCCATGGACTGCAGCACACCAGGCTTCCCTCTCCTTCACCATCTCCTCCTCAGTCATCCCCTTCTCCTCCCGCCTTCAATCTTTGGCAGGTGGATTCTTTACTACTGAGCCACCAGGGAAGAAATCAAGCTATGAAAACACACCAGGAAAGCTCAAAAGTATATTGCTAACTGAAAGAAGTCAATCTGACAAAGCTATAAACGGTATGATTCCAAATATATGAGTACCTTCAAGTACTTCCCCTTGAAGGCTCCAAGGGGGCCTTAGCCTGAAAACACTGACCTCAGGCTCTGCTCTTCATTTAAAGGGCTCTCTACCACCACAGAAATTTTAAATATACAAACCCTGTCTGACTAATTCAGGAAAATCACTCAAATCCAATGTTTATGTGGAAATGAGAGAAGAAAACTACAAGTCACTTTTACTACTCCACCCAGAAAACCCCAAGTATCTATTCCTTTCAGAAAATATATATCAATTAATATTTCCAGGGCAAGTTTATTTTCTACATAATTAATCATACTTGAATACTTTTAGTCTGCAAGTCTAAATCCTATAATGCCATTTGAAATCAACCAACAGCACAGTCCAAAATAAATCACCAGACTCATTCAGGGAATAAAAAATAGTCAAACAAAAATTGTTCACAAGTGGAATGTAATACTAGAATTTATTCCCCCCTGAAATTAACCTCTCTTAGCTCTTACCAGGTTCTATTAATTAAATACATTTTACACTATTGAAAAAAAAAAAAGAAATTCAAATTAAGGACTAAATCTTTTGAACGGGAGTTAACATAGTGACTGACAGGGTAGATCCAGAAAAGTTTTCAAAAAATCCTCTAGGTGGGCTCCCCGGTGGCTCAGAGGTAAAGACAGGAGACATGGGTTCCATTCCTATTCTGGGACGATCCCACATGTGGAGGAGCTACTAAGACAGTGCTCTAGAGACCGGAGCCAACTACCTGGCTCACCTGCCCTGAGACACCTGCTCCGAGGCGGCAGGGGTGACCACTGCAATGAGAAGCTCAAGCAATGCAGCCAAGAAAGGCCCCCACTTTCCGCTACTGGAGAAGGGCCCGCGCAGAGGCAAAGGCCCAGCACAGCCAAAAATGAATAGATGAATTAAAAAAAAAAAAAATCCTCCACGAAAGGACTTCTTCTAGGATATATGTTCTCAATAAAAAAAAAAAAAAAAAAAATCGGGAACGGAAAGGATTTCATACAACCTACTTTCCAGTGGTTATTTTCGCGGCTTGCCACTCAGGTAAAATATCTACAGACCGCCCCCGCCCCGCCCCTTGCAAACATGCCATCCACGACTCCGCAAACAGGATCAACAGTTAGAACATTGCTTGTGTTTAAATGCAACGCAGAGACAAACAGCTGATAAGTAATTTGAATCGGAGAGGCGAAATCGACTTTGAGAATGAAGGGAGCGATCTGGAAATTTAATGATTCATTGCCAGTCCTACAAAGCTGCTCTAGAGGGCTAAGGTGTTCAATTTTAAGAGTCCACTTCCCAAATACTCGGAAAACTCAAAGGAAACCCAGCGCTCCCCCTCTCCTTCCTGCAGAAGAGATGGTCTGGAACCCCTCAGACAACAGCTAATCCCACGACAGAACCCTGGACATGTCCCGATTGTCCCCTGAAGACTGTGCACGTGGTCAGCGCACAATCTAGGGGAGAAGAGGGTCTGCAGGCGCAGAGCCAGCGGGCAGAGGCTTCGGGGCGGAAGTTTCTTCCGGAAGTGACAAGATTGGACGCCCGGGGACCCGGCTGCCGGCCAGCAACCCCGCTGAGAACCCGAGGGGACTGAGATCCGAGCGGAGCCCCAGACAACGCGTATCTGCACACTCCAGGGGTGAACACGAGGGGCCAGGTCAAAATGGCGGGTTTCCGCCGATTCCCACTAGTCCTACCGCGGCGTGCGATGCCCTGGTTAGCACACTCACCATTTCCAGGTCTCCTGGGACTGTCTGAGTCCCTCCCAGAGACAACCACCAGAGCGACAGAAGATGCAGGAGAATGACCAGGGGAGTGAACCAGACAGAACACGAAACCTGCGCAATGCGAAAAAGAAAGGAAGTCCACGTAGCGGGACATCGCCCCGCCCATCTGCCTCAGCGTCCTCCTGGTTGGACAGATCCCAAAGCCCCGCCCCTTGTGCCTAAGTGACAACTTGCGGGAGGTGAGGTGAGGCCAGACCCCCGTGCCTGTCACTTTTGCTGCGTTGTTGTTATTGTTGTTGTGCTTAGTCACTCAGTCGTGTCCGACTGTTTGCGACCCCATGATAGAAGACTTTTTCCTGGATAAGATTGCTTTTAGTGTCTTCTGCAGCTCCTCCTGCACTGGGATTCCTGATTCAGTTTGAAGAAGGAGCAAGTACAGATAAGAGGATGGCCCAGGCCAGACCTGCCAGGAACAAGGTTTTTGAGTCCACCAGGGGTCAAGGGCTTGGTCTAAGGTTGTGTGGCTAGGCATGGAATGTGCTTCCTTTTAAGAAAAGCAGACACTTAAATGTGAACTCTCCTCTGCAGGAAAGGGGTCTGGTGCATTTTCATCTTTGGTCCTTGACTGCTCTGAGCCTTCTACCCATCCCTGCACCACCCCCACTCATTAGGTACTTAAGCTGAAGAATCCTAGAGCACTTGGATCTCTGTTAGGAGGTCCGAATCACTCAACCTTTGCTGGTGCCAATGTTGCAGGAGAAGCCAATTTTGACTCCATGTTAAAACTGTTTCTTTGACTTGCTTTTGTTATTATAGTCATACCTAACGACAAGCCCTTGACCCCTGGAGGACTCAAAAACCTTGTTCCTGACAGGTCTGGCCTGAGCCATCTTCTTATCTGTATTTGCTCTTTCTTCAAATTGATACATAAGCTTCCCTGATGGCTCAGTTGGTGAAGAGTCTGCCTGCAATGTCAGAGACCCAGGTTCGATCCTTGGGTGGGGAGGACCCGCTGGAGAAGGAAATGGCAATCTACTCCAGTATTCTTGCCTGGAGAATTCCATGGACAGAGGAGCCTGGTTGGCTGCAGTCCACTGGGTCACAAAGAGTCGGACACTGAGTGACTAACACTTTCACTTTAAATGGCCTGCCTCAGACAACCCTGCCAAAGGACATTTGTTCAGATCACAGGGAGATAATCTGACTCTGTTGCCTGTGAAAAGAAGAGATTGACGCATTGCTTCCAAAGGCTAGCCATTCCCTGAGATGTTTTGCAAGACTGATGGCCCTTTTTGCTTTACTTCCTCATTGCCTCTCCCTCTCTATTCTGGCCTTTTGTTGTTTTTTAAAATTTTAATTGGAGGATAATTGCTTTACAATATTGTGCTGGTTTCTGCCATACATCAACATGAATCAGCCACAGGTATACATATGTGCCCTCCCTCTTGAACCTTCCTCCCATCTCTCACCCCCATCTCACCCCTCTAGGTTGTCACAGAACACTGGATTGAGCTCCCTGTATCACACAGCAAATTCCCACTGGCTATCTATTTTACATATTGTTGTTGTTCAGTTACTAAGTCGTGTCCCACTCTTTGCAAACCCACTGGTTGCCGCACAGCCAGGCTTCCCTGTCCTTCACTATCTCCAGCAGAGTTTGCTCATACTCATGTTCATTGAGTCAGTGATGCATTCCAACCATCTCATCCTTTGTCAACCCCTTCCCCTCTTGCCCTCACTCTTTCCCAGCATCAGGGTCTTTTCCAATGAGTCTGCGCTTTGCATCGTGACCAAAGTATTGGAGCTTCAGCTTCAGCATCAGTCCTTCCAATGAATATTCAGGGTTGATTTCCTTTAGGATTGACTGGTTTGATCTCTTTGCTGTCCAAAGGACTCTCAAGAGTCTTCTTCAGCCGGCCGGGTTGTGGGCTGTCTTGGGGTGAGAGGATCGTGGGCTGGTGGCCCGGCCTGGGCGCATCCCGGCGGTGGCAGCGGCGGTGCCTGGATGGCCGAGCGCCTGAGCCTTCCTCGCCTGCCGGAGCCTGCCCTTGACCCGCCTCTCCCCTTGTCCCTTCCTTCCCCCGCCCTGTCCCCTTCTCCGCCCCCCGCAACGGAGGGCGGGGCATCCGTGTTCCCGTCCCGCCTCCTGGGTTTGTTCCTCTCCCCCGGACCCGCCGGTGACATTTCGCAAGGGTGCGTGGAGGACGCGCTTGTGACTGGGGAGGGGGCGGCGGCGGGAGGAGGCGCTGGAAGGGGAGAGGGGGCACCCACTTCCTCCTGCTCGCAGGCTCCCTGGCCTGGGACCGCTTCTTGGTGTACTCGCACCCGCCCCCCCGCGCGGCCACCCTCCCTCTCCTCTCCCCAGCACCCCCGCCCGACTCCGCCGGCGCCCGCCCTCGCCCGGCACCGCCGGTCCGCTCGGCCCTCCGGGCCCACTCTCTAGCCGGCACCCCCGCCTCTCCCCCTACCCCGGGGCCAGGCTGGTTTCGGAAACTCCCTTACAGCAGCAGGCTGAAGCTAGGAGAAAGCCGTCAGTACTCTCACGGGGTTTTAAAACCCCCAAGGGCAAAGGAAGAGCTGCACTCCGAAGTCCAGATAGCCCCCAAACTCCAAAATCTCCCTTAGAAAAAACACGGTATGATACATCCCTTGGTCTGCTTACCAAGAAGTTCATTCAACTACTGAGCCAATCACCTGATGGGGGTCTCAGATCTGAACTAGGCAGGAGAGGTGCTGAAGGTGCAAGGGAAGGATTTATGACATCACCAAAGTCCTGGAAGGCATCCACCTCATTAAGAAGTCTGAAAACAAAGTGCAGTGGATGGGCTGCAGTCTATCTGAGGACAGGGGCATACTGGCCCAGTGTCAAGGCCTGTCAAAAGTGACCGAGCTCAGTCAGGAAGAGAAGAAATTAGATGAACTGATCCAAAGCTGCACCCTGGACCTCAAACTGTTAACGGAGGATTCAGAGAATCAAAGGTTAGCTTATGTTACATATCAGGATATTCAAAAAATTAGTGGCCTTAAAGACCAAACTGTTAATAGTTGTGAAAGCCCCTCCAGAAACATGACTTGAAGTGCCTGACCCAATAGAGAACCTATAAATACATTTGGCAAGTACCCAAGGACCCATTGAGGTTTATTTGTGTCCAGAAGAGACTGAAACACACAGTCCAATGAAAGCAAACAACCAGGACCACAAAGGGAATATCCCTAAGCCCACTTCCAAAGACTTGGCTTCAACCAACTCAGGACATAGTGATTGCTTGATTTCTATGACAAACCTTTCTCCTCTGGCCTCCCCTGCCAACCTTTTACAGCAGACTGAGGACCAAATTCCTTCCAATCTAGAAGGACCATTTGTGAACTTACTGTCTCCCTTGCTCCAAGAGGACTATCTCCTAAGCCTCAAGGAGGAAGAAAACATCAACGATCTCTTTGATGCTTACGATTTGAAAAGCGTCTGCTGGTGGAAGACTTTATGTGTAGTTGATTATCCTTTGAGTGAACTCCTTTTATAAACCAATACCTTTTTATTATGAAACCAGAACATGTGTCATGCCGTGTTGTCCCTTCCTCCTTTCTTCTTCCAAGATAGTATCTTGAAGTAAACTACAGATTTCAGAATGAAGCTGACATTTTAATGAATTAAAAAACAAACAAACAACTGCCTATGAATGCACAGTTACAGGCTCCCTTGGGAAAGCCCTGCCTTGCCCCAGGTTCCAAAATCTCCTGGATGAGTCAACAAGTGAGAAAATGTGCAATCAGGTGTCTCTCACCCGTCCTCTGCCTTCCCCTCCTGGATTGGCTTGCTGTGACTGAGGGATGATGGGCTGTAGAATGGGGTCTGGCCACCTGGCCCATTCAAAAGCAGCAATTTTCCTTAATAGCATTTCAAGTCGTGCCTTCCTCGCAGAATGCATGTCTTTGGGGTCTGCTAATTTGGGATGGAAACTGTAGGCACTGTAAACTTGAAGTCATGCAAAAGTATGAAATGGATTTCTTCAGCTCTTCTTAGGAATATTTAAATTACTCTCATACTCAGTTTAAGCCATGGACTGTGTGTACCACTCCGACGCCAAGAGATCTTCCACATCCTTTCAGATGAAGAAACTGTTCTCAAATATTCGTCCAGATACAGAGTTCTGCCCCTCTAAGCTGTTATGGAATTTCCTGTCTCCATAAACCCCTCCCAGTCTCTTGCCCCTGTCCGGGGAGTTTGTTATTTCCTCGGGTCTGTCTTGTTGCAACAAAAATTTGAAGCAACAGAAGGACCAGTGTTACAGCTCCATGTTACAACTCAGTTTTGTTTAGAAAGTAAAGGAAAATACATCCTCCAGTTGTGAGGCATGCCAACCCAAAAGACCCGAAGAGAAGAGAGGCCCCCCGGCCCAATTTTGGCTCCCCTTTTTATATGTTTTTTTCTTCTCCCCCTGAGCCTGCCCTACGTAAATTGGTCTAGCATGGAGGGCTGTTTGTTTTACTTGAGGTTCTCTCTCCCATCTTCCAACCTTCCTCTGTTCTATTTTAGTGGCCTTTTCCCTTCCTTGTCTTTTAGCCACCTCCATTCTGGACTCCTTTTTCCTATTTTGACTACCGAACACCCCCAATGTATTTGTAAGTTTGAAGTTTGTAGCAAGTGCCTACTTAGGAGTTCTTTGTGGATTGTTTTAATTTTTTTTTCTTTTTCTTTTTTTTAGCTGCCATTTAAGCATTCCTGTGGCACCCATCAACCATTTCAATATAATTGTTTACTTGGCAGAGGCTTCTCCTAATTCAAATTGTTTTAAGCAGAGGTAGAGAACCTCTACTGATCAGAGCATTTGTGATTTAAGGCTTAACAGCCTTGGGGAGAATCTTCACCCCATCTCACTTTCTTCCCCAGGAGGGGGTGCTCGGAGCGAGTGGAGCTCGCTGACAGGTGGGCAGCCCATTGGAGAGAACCAGGTCAGATGACGTCACAGCCCCAAGGAGCAGCAGGTGTGGATGGATCCCTTTGTCCCTTGGGCTTCCCAGCCCCCCTGTGACTGGGGAAAGGGCTCTTATACTGCACTCAGGGAGACCACTTCTTAGGATGGGGTCGGATGGAGAGGTCTTTGGGGAGAAGGACATCCCCTGTTGTAAGTAGCATGCTATCAGTGACTCTTAGCTTCAGCCCTTGAGAGGAGGGAGCTCCCACTGTGTTGGGGGCTACAGGAGTCCTGGCCAGAACTCCCTGTTTCCCCTTCCACTGTGAAGGAGCAGGTTGGACCAAGGAAAGCTGGGGCTGTAGAAAAAAATGTAGGGCAGGATGCCAGGGCATCTCCCACTTAACTCTTCAGGAATGGCATCCCAAGTTGGAGGCTTCCTGACAGTGGCAAAATCGTACCAGTTGAGTCCAAGAATGGCTTTCCCATTGGCCAGGGGGGAGATGGCCATCTCCCGTTGGGAATGTGGCAGAGCACCTCACATCCATTCCTTGGATGCTAACGACTGTGGGAATGAGGGAGTCATCTAAAAAATAAATAAATAAACCTCATCACAAAGAACAGTTGAGTTGAATCACTATTGTGCCTGACACAGTGGGAGGCACATGGCAGGCACTCAGTTCAACAGGATGGGGGAAAAAAATATACTGGGTTGGCCAAAATGTTCATTTGGGCTTTTCCATACCATCTTACGGAATATCCCTTACTTATATCCCTTAGAAAAGTACAAAACAAACCCATGAAAGCCCAAGCTGATGACAGGCACTCCCCTCAGTGCCATCAGATCCTGAGTCACAGTAGAGGCTTCAGGGACCTCCGCTCCTGCCTCTGGATTTTCCCGTCAGGCCCTGTACTGTATGCCACTCCAGCCGCAATTATGCCTCCTGACAAAGCTGTGCTGAAAACAGATAGCCCTGAATATAGGACCCCCTCATTCAGATTCCCGTTATGAATTGGAGCCTGTAAGCAGCACTCCAAGAGCTCAGCACAGCTGTGGAGAGCCCCCTGAGACAAGATACAGCTGATTCTGGGACCCCCACCATAACCTACTTGCAGGAGGAGGGGGCCTCCCCTCTCCTAGGTCCCTAGCCAGGTGCCAGGTGATGAAGGAGGTCACCCCTTCCCAGACCCCTAGGTTCCCTGTGGGCTCCTTAGGATTCCCTGAGTGAAGAGCAAGGAGAGTTCATAGACTTCAGAATGATTATCTCCACATTCATACGTGATCCAACTCTTCACGCCTTAGTTGGGATATTCTGCTGAAGGAGGGGACTCAAGGGTTCACAACAGACCCAACGTCAGCCTGTCGTCTTAGCCCTGACCAGCAGTTGGCTTGGACAGCATGTGTGTATAAACCCATGGGCAATCAATCGTCTAAGAGTTGATGATAAAAGAATTCTGGGAATTTCTTCCCTACCAGATACCCACGATGTACATCAAGGTAACACTTGTCTGTATATATACTGAGGCCTCGCCAGGACACTCGTATCCACATCAGAGCCCCAGGTACTGCTGATAGTAACCAAGGCACTCATTTCACTTCTCAGGACATCTGGTGGAACATGGCATTCAGTAGAGTTTTAACCTCTCTTCCAAGTCTCAGGGTTCAGGCCTCATAAGAGCACCATAATGGCTCATTGAAATAAATTTAAAACAGTTGAATGAAAGATAACCTTTTCCAGTTATCAGTCATCATCTGAGATGAATATTAATGCATCTGTCTTTATCTTTTTTTTTTTTCCTAATAGACTTATTTATGGCAGTTTTAAGTTTACAGAAAACTTGATGAGAAATTAAACAGAATTCCCACATAATCCCTGTGCCTCTGGATAGTTTGCCCTATTTTTAGTAATTTGTATGACTGTGGTATGTTTGTTACATTCAATGAGCTAATATTGATGCATTAAAATCTACATGTAAAATTGCTTTGATTCTGTGTGTTATGGGGTTGGCCAAAAAGTTCCTTTGGGTTTTTCCATAAGATGTTATCAAAAATCCAGATGAACTTTTGACCTACCCAATAAATGGTCTGGACTTTGATGTTAGGAAATAACATATCTTTCATTTCTGTATCTTGTACTTTCGCTCCTCTAAAAATCCCTTGTGCTCCACCTCTTATTTTCTCCCTCCCACCCCAAATCATTGGCAACCAAAGACCTTTCACTTTCTCATAGTGTTGTCATTTCCAGAAAGATATAATCACTTAGCAACCTTATTTTAAGGCTTCTCCATGTCTTTTTAGCTTGATACCTCATATCCTTTTATCACTGAACAATATTTCATTGAGTGGATGTTCTCATGATTATTTTCTCTATTGTTTATTGGAGGATATCTTGGTTACTTGTAAGGCTTGGCAATCATGAATAAAACTCTTATAAAAATTCATAATTAGGTCTTTTATGAACCTAAGTTTCAGCTCATTTGGGGAAATAGAAAGGGACATGCTGGAGTGGGTGGAAAGAATGGGTTTAGTTTTAAGGAACTGCCTGTTTTCCAAACTAGGCATCAGTTCAGTTCAGTCACTCAGTCGTGTCCAACTCTTTGCAACCCCATGGACTGCAGCATGCCAGGCCTCCCTGTCCATCCCAACTCCCAGAGTTTACTCAAACTCATGTCCATTGAGTTGGTAATGCCATCCAACCTTCTCATCCTCTGTCATCCCCTTCTCCTCCCACCTTCAATCTTTCCTAATCAGGGTCTTTTCAAATGAGTCAGCTCTTCGAATCAGGTGGCCAAAGTATTGAAGTTTCAGCTTCAACATCAGCCCCTCCAACGAACACCCAGGACTGATCTCCTTTAGGATGGACTGATTGGATCTCCTTGCAGTCCAAGGGACCCTCAAGAGTCTTCTCCAACACCACAGTTCAAAAGCATCAATTCTTCAGTGCTCAGCTTTCTTCACAGTCCAACTCTCACATCCATACATGACCACTGGAAAAACCATAGCCTTGACTAGATGGACATTTGTTGGCAAAGTAATGTCTCTGCTTTTGAATATGCTGTCTAGGTTGGTCATAACTTTTCTTCCAAGGAGTAAGCATCTTTTAATTTCATGGCTGAAACTAGGCATATCATTTTACATTTCCACCAATAGTGAGTGAGGGTTCCTGTTACTGCACATTTTCCCTACTGTTCGGGGTTTGTTCTTGATGATTTGATTTGAGCCATAATAGTAAGTATCTAGTCATATCTCCGGAGAAAGCAATGGCACCCCACTCCAGTACTCTTGCCTGGAAAATCCCATGGATGGAGGAGCCTGGTAGGCTGCAGTCCATGGGGTCGCTAAGAGTCGGACACGACTGAGCGACTTCACTTTCACTTTTCACTTCCATGCATTGGAGAAGGAAATGGCAACCCACTCCAGTGTTCTTGCCTGGAGAATCCCAGGGACGGGGGAGCTTGGTGAGCTGCCGTCTATGGGGTCACACAGAGTCGGACACGACTGAAGCGATTTAGCAGCAGCAGCAGCAGTCATATCTCATTCTTCTTTTATTTGCAGAGACATTACTCGGAATGTCTGAAAGAAAAGGTGTGGCCTTGGGAGTTTTGACACAACCCCAAGGGCCTCGCCAGCAACCTATTGCTTATCTAAGCAGAGAATTAGATGTAATTTCATGCAAGTTGCCCCACTGCCTAAGAGTAATTGGGGCAGCGGCTTTATTAACACCTGAAGCTTTAAAAATAATTAATGGATGAAACCTTACTGTACTGACTTCTCATGATGTGACTGGAATCTTAAATTCTAAGGTTAATATTTGGATGACAGACAGTAGGCATCTTAAATATCAGTCACTGTTGTTAAAAGGACCACTAACTAAGCTTAAAGTTTGTGGAAATTTAAATCCTGCCACTTTCCTTTCTGAGAAGGAAAATGAAACACCTGATCACGATTGTTCCCAATTCCCAACTTTAAACTATGCAGCTCAGAAAGATCTAATGGACACCCCATTAGACAATCCTGACATGGAAATATTTACAGATGGCAGTTCTTTGTTTGGGATGGAGAGCGTAAAGCAGGTTACATCGTGGTGACTGCTGAACAGGTTTTAGAAGCAAAACCTCTCCCCCAGGGAACCAGTGCTCAGTTAGCGGAGCTTGTGGCTCTGACCCGAGCTCTAGAGTTAAGCAAAGGGCAGCGGGTAAATATCTACACAGATTCTAAGTGTGCTTATTTGACTTTACATGCTCATGCTGCAATATGGAAAGAAAGACAGTTTAAAACAGCAACAGGAGAACCTATTAAGCATTTCAGAGAGATTGAGAGACTTTTAACAGCTATATATTGTCCTAAAGAAGTAGCTGTTATGCATTGCAAAGGACACAACAGAGATGGGAGTAAAGTAGCTGAAGGTAATCAGCTGGCTGACTGTCAAGCCAGAAAAGCAGCACTTTACGAAACCCCTTCACTGCAGATGCTTTTGATCTGGACAGGTCCTGTGGAACAGGAAAAACCACAATATACTGAGGAAGAATTAGAAAGGTATGAGAAAAGAGGAGCAAAGATTACTGATAAAGGATGGTTACAGTCCGAGGATGGATGATTAATAATTCCTGAAAATGCTCAATGGAAAATTCTTAAGGGTTTACACCAGAGTTTTCATTTGGGTGCAGAGAGTACTTACCAGATGGCTTCTCGTTTGTTTGAAGGTAAAAATGTAATGAAAACTTTAAAGAACATTATCAAAAGGTGTGAGGTTTGTCAGAAAAATAACCCAAAGACTGAAAAGCTAGCAAAGTCTGGATTACAACGAAGTGGGAAGTATCCTGGAGAGGACTGGGAAATTGATTTTAATCATATGCCAAAAGCTAATGGATATTCTTGCTTACAAGTTTGGGTGGACACTCTTACTGGATGGATTGAGGCTTTTCCCTGTAGTAGTGAACAGGCTAAGGGGGTTATAAAGATTTTAATCCATGAAATTATCCCCAGGTTTGGGCTGCCATGGAGCCTTCAGAGTGACAATGGCTCCGCCTTTAAAGCTGCTGTAACTCAGGGGGTGTCTAAGGCTCTAGGAATAGAATATCACTTACACTGTTCCTGGAGACCCCAATCCTCAGGGAAGGTTGAAAAAGCTAATGACATTATCAAAAGACATCTGCTCAAATTAACCCAAGAGACGCAGGACAACTGGATTATAGTCCTACCCATAGCTTTGATGAGGGCTCGAACTGCCCCCCAAAAGGAGGGACTGTCCCCCTTTGAATGTATTTATGGAAGGCTTTTCTTATGCACAGACATTGTTATAGACCCTGAAGGCTTGGAATTAACTAGTTATGTAATTTAGCTCTCAGCTTTTCAACAGACGTTAACAGAACTCTGGGAGACGACTCCTGACCCAGCCTCTGAGTCAAGCAAGCCCCTATTTGAGCCAGGAACCAAGGTCCTCATAAATACATTGGGGTCTGGGGGCCCATCCCTTGAGCCCCTCTGGGAAGGCCCTTACTAGGTTATTCTTTCTTTTCCCACAGCTGTCAAAGTGCCAGGAATTGATTCGTGGGTACATCACACTCGAGTTAAGAGGTGGCACCCTGACCAGAACTAAGTGACTTTGTTTTATGTCTTTACTTTCTATGCTCTGACTTTATACTTTTCAGATGGGCCTGATAATCTGTGTGAGCCTACTTCTGCTGACTCCAAAAATCCTGAGTCTGCCATTTGATCCTCAAGACAATGCCTTCCTGTCCTGGGCTCACTCCTATGCTGCATTCCACAGTCAGTCTAACTGCTGGGTCTGTGGAGCGCTCCCCTCATCATCAGTGGAAGGCTTCCTGTGGTGGACATCTCCACTTCAAGAAAAAGACTTTCTCCAAGTCTGCGAATACCTTCAACGACAATCGCATGTGATGCCTCTTCTTAAACTGATGACATCTAACAATCCTAAGATGGACTGATCTAACTATGGACATGACTTTTAATTTTGATTTTAACTTGTTTTAATGACTATTTTGCCTTGCACCTGTAACTGTGTAATTGGATTTGTTTCTAGTTGCATAAAGGCTTTTAAGTTACAAATGGTTGTCCAAGCTCCTATGAGTGCCAGAGCCTCTTCCAAATATTACTTGGGGCCCCTGGGTCAGAGACCCTCAATATGAGGGTTAGGAGAATATGTTGCCTCGCCCATTTAGGGACAATGCCCCTTATCAGCTTGGAAGCAGTTATGGAAAGAAAACGACACCCCTTTCCCCTAGCAACATAATTCTCCCAAAAGAAAAGGGGGGAATGAGAGAGTAATTTCCTAGGCAGGTTGATAAGAAGTCTAGGGGTCCCCAAGGAGAGAGGGGTCTGGAATTCTCAAGGAGGAAGAAAAGACAAACTTTTTTTCCCTCTACATTCCTTAGGATTATATAATAATAATGCATCCTGCTTGAAGACAGTCTCTGGAAAAAAACCTTCTGGCTAATCCTGTTATCTTAAGGTGTAAATTATGGGAGTAGGTCTAGTGAGGTCTTTACAACCTCTAGACATTCTTTTGATTCACTGTAATGACTAATTAGAGAGTATATAACTCCATGGCTAACATTAGCAAGGGGGTACTGTTTCTGCCCCCTTCTGATGCCTATGTCAGAAGCTTTCTCTATCTTCTTTATACTTTAATAAAACTTTATTACACAAAAGCTCTGAGTGATCAAGCCTCGTCTCTGGCCCTGGATTGAATTCTTCTCCTCCGGAGGCCAAGAATCCCAGCGTCTTTGCGTGGTTCAACAACAACTTTTCACAGTAGTAAAGAATCCACCTGCCAATGCAGGAGATTCGGGTTCGATCCCTGGCTGGAAATACCCCCTGGAGGAGGAAACCCACTGCAATATTCTTGCCTGGGAAATCCTATGGACAGAGCCTGGCAGGCTATACACGTCATGCAGAGTGTCAGACACAACTGAGCAACGGAGTACGCATCATAAAACATATTGTTCTCCTGGGAAAAGATCAAAATTCAAACTTCAAAGTATGATTTCTATTTAATTCATATTGCTTTCATACCATTGTAAAGTTGAAAAATTATAAGTTAAAGCATCATAAGTTGGGGGCAGTTGATAGATAGCCTTTTTTTGTTTGTTTGTTTCCCCCTTGTTGTTTTTGTTAGAAAGGAATTTGTAAAATTTTTTATGGTCTGTGGTTTTATATCTGTTAAATATTTAAAGGATTAAATCTTGAAGTGATTTCCTATGTAGAAAAGTAATTTCAAAAAGCAAAAACTAGGGACTTCCTTAGTAATCCAGGGGCTAAGACTTTGAGTTTCCAATGTAGGGGGCCTGGGTTCGAGCCCAGGTCAGGGAACTAGATCACACATGCATAACTAAGACACAGTGCAGCCAAATAAATAAATATTAAAAAAATTAAAATAAAAAGCAAAAGCTAATTAAAAATAATGATTAATCATAAGAAAATACAGCACATGTAAATTTCTTTTCTTATTTTCACTAAGTAATGCATGGGAAGGTTGAATCAAAAAACAATTTTTTAAAAAATTCCCAATATAGGAAACTTGTGGTGTTGGAGAAGACTCTTGATGATCCCTTGGGCTGCAAGGAGATTCAACCAGTCCATCCTAGAGGAAATCAGTCCTGAATATTCATTGGAAGGACTGATACTGAAACTGAAACTCCAGTACTTTGGCTACCTGATGCGAAGAACTGACTCATTTGAAAAGAGCCTGATGCTGGGAAAGATTGAAGGCGGGAGGAGAAGAGGATGACAGAGGATGATATGGTTGGATGGCATCACCGACTCAATGCACATAAGTAAACTCCAGGAGTTGGTGATGGACAGGGAGGCCTGGTGTGCTGCAGTCCATGGGGATGCAAAGAGTCAGACACGACTCAGTGACTGAACTGAAGATAGGAAACTAACCTACATATCCTGCTCTATTTTGCTCTTATTTCAGCCACCCTAGAGTAGGAAATGGCAACCCACTCCCAGTATTCTTGCCTGGAGAATTCCATGGACAGAGGATCCTGGTGGGCTACAGTCCACGGGGTCGCAAAGAGTTGGAGACAACTGAGTGAATAACCCTTTGAAATAAGCAGTTTGATTACTTCCCGATTTCATTTTGTTAGTGTTTCCTTGTATAAAAACAAACCAATGCAAATGCTTACTGGGTTTGTTCTCATAATGAGCTGTCAGGGGTTCACATATTTGATGTTTGCCTAGTATTCTTGCCTGGAAAATCAAATGGATGGAGGAGCCTGGTAGGCTACAGTCCATGGGGTTGCAAAGAGTCGGACACGACTGAGTGACTTCACTTTCTTTCTTTCTAGTACTAAAAGTTAAGCCTCACCCCTCCCTTTTATCCTAGTGCTTCTTACCCGGACAGGCTGATAAGAAAGCCTGGAGGCTCTTGCTTTGTGAGCTGCTGTTTGCTGGGGAGCTTTTCCTATGCCCTGTGCTGGCTGCCCCTGTATAGCATGGTTGACCCCACCAAGCCTGAGTTCTACATACAGAGGACACCGAGTTGGAAGTTTTGGTAATTCCTTATCTTTTTTGAGTAGGAGTATGGGAATTAGGTCTTTGTTAAAATAGTGCTCAGTCGATGTGTTGGCTGGAACCTGCCTGTGTCTTTAAGTAAAAATGTAATTGAGGCTGGGATTGCCTGCTCTTAGGAGAGGAAAAGCCTGATTACACCCTGTGAAGGAGGTGAGCCCTTCAGATGGTCACTGCTTAAAGAACAGTTATTTCAGAGAAAAAGCATTTGGAAAAGGTGGCCACTAGGTGGCAGGCTGAGGCCACGCCTAATAGCAGAGGGCTCAGTCAGTCAAGTCAGGCACAGTCACTGTCCTGTCTGATTCTTTGTGACCTTATGGACTGTAGCCCGTTAGGCTCCTCTGTCCATGAGATTCTCCAGACAAGAATACTGGAGTGGGTTGCCATTTCCTCCTCCAGGGAATCTTCCTGAGCCAGGAATCGTACCTGCATCTCCCATGTCTCCTGCTTTGCAGGCAGATTCTTTACCTGTGAGCCACTGGGAAAGCCCTTCACTAGGACCTTTAGGTATCTCTGCTGCTGCCCCGGCCTCTACTGCAACAAAGCTCCTGACCCTCTGAGTTAGGGGGACAAAACACATATCCGGCAAAGGGATTAGTTCAAACCAGTTTAAGCCTGGGGTGCTTAAACTCTATAAAATAACCAGTCATCATGGAGGAGGTCTCTGATCCCAATGACACTAGTTTGCACCTCTAACATTTATGAATGCCAGGGGAGAGAGGACACACTCTTTTCTAAGTATATCTTGGGACTTAACACATTATTGGGGCTTCCCTGGTACCTCAGCTGGTAAAGAATCTGCCTGCAATGCGGGAGACCTGGGTTTGATCCCTGGGTTGGGAAGATCCCCTGGAGGAGGGCATGGGAACCCACTCTAGTATTCTTGCTTGGAGAATCCCCATGGACAGGGGAGCCCAGCAGGCTGTAGTCCATTGGGTCGCAAAGTGTCAGACACGACTGAGCAACTAAGTACAGCACACACACAGCACAACACATTATTGACCAGGGTATTCTTGCAGAAACTAACACGTGTGGCATTAATACTTCTCGAGTCAATAGTGTGTTAAATTTTAATCTAGGGAAGAACAGGAGAGAAGGAACAAAAGGAAAAAGATACTGGAAAAGGTCCACAATTTTCCAGTTGGAAATACAAAACGCACTAAAAGAAGTTACAGGAGTTTCCCTGGTGGCACAGTGGTTAAGACTGCGCTCCCAATATGTGTGTGTGTGTGTGTGTGTGTGTGTTTGTGTGTGTGTATGTGTGTATTGGGGAGGGTAGGCTGGGTTAGACCCCTGGTCAGAGAACTAGATCCTGCATGCCACAACTAAGACCCTGCATAGCCAAACAGATTTCTTTTTTTAAAAATAAGAATTTACATAGCTTTTAGAAAGGACAGTCCTTACCTTTTGGATCTCAGGATGTAGGTTTTTTTGTTTGTTTGTTTGTTTCCTTTGTTTGGTTTTATTATGTTTTTTAGCTGCAGCCTGCAGGATCTTAGTTCCCCAACCAGGGATCAAACCCATACCCCTGCATTGGGATCGCAGTCTTAACCACTGGACCACCAGGCAAGTCCCTAACAACTTAGGTTTGGAATCGGTGTTACTGTCTCCTATAATGAAAGAATTTACAAACCTTCCTACAGTTACTCACTGCAAAGTCTTGTATTTGTTCTACTTAAATTTATACTGCATGATCTTAGAGGAATTGCTGAATATAATATAGAGGACATATTGGTATACTTTAGAACTCTGCCTGTCCTTATGATCACAGTGCCCATTGTTGTAAAATATCCAGTAGTGAGCAGGAAAGCTCTGAACCAGTAAATCATACAAATTAAGTTCTTGCTACTTCCAAATTGCCTTCACAAAATGAAATTCCATGGTCCTTATGCCTTAGTTAAATTAGTGGTATGGTCCAGTACAAGTTAAAAAGGGCCTTTGAGGATTGAAAACTGTTGTGAGAAACCTTTAATTTCGGGATTATATAAATTTGCAATTATCCCCAGTGCTTCTACTTTGAACAGCCTCATTTGACCTGTTCTTAAGCCTAGAAAGAGTTACAGACACCTCACAGCGGAATGCCACGGTCTTGAGGCTGTTGTCCTACCAAGTAAACCCCTTATTCCCAGTCTCCAACGTTGTGGAAATGACTGACTCCATCCACTCAGCAGCTGCTGAACATTCTGCTTTCACAGGTTTGGCTAAGTCTGTTCTGTTCAGTGTCTATTTCAGCAGCCCTCATCTGCATTTGGCCTTCTCCTCTGAAGGGACATGGATAGCTTTACCTGGTTACCCTGGGGGAACCTCAGCACCGTTGCCACTGCACGCAGCCTCAGCGGGCAGGGTCTGTGCTGCATCCACTTTGTGCCATGAGCAGAGGGGTGCCGTGCCATTAATGACATCTCTTCTGAGGAAGTTCATTTGACATTTAGGACATATGATATTGAAAAAGGAGGGTTTTTAAAAAGTGGATGGGCATTGCTTTGAACATATGAGGCCTTTCCTCAAGGAACTTCACTTATATTGATATTTTTTATTTTCTTATAACCAGCAGTGCCAGATAATCAGACAGGTTTCTGACCATAGGTAATATTTATGGGCTCCTTCCTCCAGAAAAACAAACGAACAAACAGACAAACATATGAGGCCTGCTGCTGCTGCTAAGTCGCTTCAGTCATGTCTGACTCTGTGTGACCCCATAGACGGCAGCCCACCAGGCTCCCCTGTCCCTGGGATTCTCCAGGCGAGAACACTGGAGTGGGTTGCCATTTCCTTCTCCAATGCATGAAAGTGAAAAGTGAAAGTGAAGTTGCTCAGTCGTGTCTGACCCTCAACAACCCCATGGACTGCAGCCTACCAGGCTCCTCCATCCATGGGATTTTCCAGGCCAGAGGACTGGAGTGGGGTGCCATTGGACATCCTTTAATGGATGCATTAAAAAAAATAAATAAACAGAAGGCCTTCCCCTTCCTGATACCATGAAGAAATAGCAGTAGTCCCTCTCAGCACACACAACACTGTCTAGATTTCTTCAGTGTTTTGGAGGCAACAAATCCCTTGTTTACAAGTTTATTGGAGTGCATATGCTGTTACTTGCAAATTGGGCCACCTTGAACCGAAATCCCCTACTACAGAAGGCTCTAGACTGTTTAATTTGCCTTACAAAAGGTACACCACAGGGCCTTCAGTACCTACCTCATATACCTCCTGGTTACCCATGATGCCTTACATTATAATTTCTGTCTCTCTTTTTTAAATTTTATGTATTTATTTTTGGCTGCACTGGGTCTTCATTGCTGCATAAGTGGTTGTGGCAAATGGGGGTTACTCTCTAGCTGCAGTGGTCAGGCTTCTCACTGCAGTGCCTTCTCTTGTTGTGGAGCACAGGCTCTAGGGTGCGTAGGCTTCAGAAATTGTGGTGCAGGGGCTTAGTTACTCTGTGGCATGTGGAATCTTCACAGACCAGGGATCAAACCTGTGTCCCTTGCATTGGCAGGCAGATTCTTAACCTACTGGACCACCTGAGAAGTCCTCTCTCTTATCTTAGTAATGATCACAAGATATTTATCAGTTTCATTAATCATGCCAGAGAACTGGAGAACCAACTCTCTAATTGCAGTGCACAGGCTTCTCACTGTGGTGGCTTCTCTCGTTGCGGAGCATGGGATCTAGGTGCATGGGCTTCGGTAGTTGTGGCTCACGGGCTTAGTTACTCCATAGTATGTGGAGATTCCTGTTTTGGAGGAGTAAACCTTTTCATAGTCTATTGGGAGCATGTGATATCATCAGCTGAGGAATTCCTGTGCTTGGGGATTTAGCTGCTGTGTTGCATTTAGTCGCTCAGTTGTGTCCAACTCTTTGTGACCCGGTGGACTGTAGCCTGCCAGGCTCCTCTGTCCATGGGATTTCCAGGCAAGAATACTGGAGTGGGTTGCCATTTCCTTCTCCAGGGGATGTTCCTGACCCAGGGTTTGAATCCAAGTCTCCTATGTCTCCTGCATTGCAGGTGGATTCTTTACCACTGAGCCATCAGGGAAGCCCAGGGATTGAGCTGTCATGCTTCTTTACTCCCTAGGGGAGTTTGGATGTAACTGTATGTAGGAGGGTAGCCTCTAGAGTGGCTACTCAGGAAACAACTTCCTCCTGAATGAAAAATGATTTTTTGTTCTTTTGGAGGAAAGTACTGCTGACACCTTTATATGATGTATCATGGACAAATCCACCATCTGACCATTATGGACTAGAAGAAGCTCCCTTGCAATCTTCAGCTTAACTTAAAAAAAATTTGACTGTATCGGGCCTCAGATGCAGCATGAGAGGCCCTCGTTGAGTCATGTGGTACACTTCGTTGCCATGAATGGGCTCTCTTGTGGTGTTTGGGCTCCAGAGTACACAGGCTCAGTAGTCACGGTGTGAGCCCAGTTGCTTTGCAGCATGTGGGATCCTAGTTCCCTGACCAGGGATTGAACCTGCATCCCTTGCATTGGAAGACAGACTTTCAACCACTGGACCACCAGGGGAGTCTCATTAACTTTTGAAAAAGTGTCAGCAGGCCCCAGGAGAGATTGTTGTGGTTCTGTAGGAAAACACTTTTTTGGTATGTTGTTATCTCTGTGTGTGTACCAAAAATTGGCTGCAAACATTCTTGATGTACACAAACATAGGGAGTTTATAATCTTAAGTTTTTATGCCTTCTTCCTCATGTCTGAGCTTGAAGTTACAAATAACTTTCTAACCTGTCAACTTGAACAGAGAGAAAAAGAAAGATCTGGGTTTGTGATAAATATTACACAAAGTAGAAGCTGTGCTTTTCTGCAAGAATATTTTCATTTTAAGTTGGCAGCATCTGATTACTTCTAAGGGCTTGGAATACTTTAGGACAAAATGGCCAGCTGGATCTTGTTAAAAGTTGGATGCCACAGGCCTCCTGAACTCTCATATTTGGAGATGGGAATAGAACGCTATGTTTTTATTCATTTGTTGATAATATTTATTTCATTTGTATAGCATTTCTGCCATTTCTCAACATACTGTGGACCCTGCCACTAGATAGCAATAGATTTGTAATGCGGGGCTTCCCTGGTGGCTCAGCGGTAAAGAATCCGGCTGCCAAAGCAGGAGACACAAGTTTGATCTCTGATGCGGGAAGATCCCACATGCCTCCGAGCAGCTAAGCCCATGTGCCACCACTGCTGAGCCCATGTGCAGCAACTACTGAAGCCCACGGCCCTAGAACTGGTGCTCCACAAGAGAAGCCACTGTGGTAAGAAGCCCGAGCACTGCAGCTAGAGAGCAGCCCCCACTTGCCACAGCTAGAGAAAAGCCCACACAGCAACGAAGACTTAGTGTAGGCAAAAATAAATAAAACAGACTTGTAATGCGATCACAGTAAAACTATGTAAGTAGTTTTCACATGTTTATGATGCTGTTAAACTTATGAAGAAGCAAGCGTGGACAGAGAGTTTCTGATGAACAAGTCAAAAAATAAATGGGAAATAACAGAGTCATAAGTAACCCTCCTGTAAGTGGAGTATGGATGTACAGGGCTGTCAGTCTCACTCATCCTACTGTACACATATTTGGGATGTTTTAGGACTCAGTGGTCTTTGAGGATGTGACTGTGAACTTCACCCTGGAAGAGAGGGCTTTACTGGATTTTTCACAGAAGAAACTCTACAGAGATGTGATGGGGGAAACCTTTAGGAACCTGGCCTCAGTAGGTAAGGATGACAACTGACCTTCACCTTGTCAAAGGACAAGTTTTTCTGCCCATCAGTATTTTTCTAAGAGGTGGAACGTGTAAAGGGAGGACATTGGTAAATAAACAAATTAGGTATTGTCACAGTTCATTGTAGAACTAGAGTATACTGATTTTTCTATAACTTCTAATACTTTGGAATAATTTTTATGTGTGTTTTAGGAACAACATGGGAAGATCATGACATTGAAGATCGGTACAGAAATCAGGGGAGAAAACTAAGGTGAGTGGCATTCACAGTAGAAAGCAGTATTTCACATGAGAATTATGTTATTGTACCAGATTTTAAAAAGAAACAAGGTAACCCATGCTTCAAATGTATTGCTCCGAAAAATTTTCACCAAATTACTTTCTTATATATGATATAATGTTCAGTGTTTGCAAAATAGTTCACTTGGAAACAGTATTAATAAGCCCTATATATAAATATCACCATTTTGGTGAGTCCTCTTGTAGAGTACTCGGTATATTCAATTTTGAACAATTCACACGTGATAGAAAAAAAACCTATGCTTTTGCTATAAATTGTAAAAGTGTAGCTGAAGCATTTTTAATAAATATGAAATCATTAACAAAGAGATAATTATTACTTCCTTCTTGTTTTTTTTTGCAGAAGTCAGAAGGCAGAGAGAATCTGTGAAGGTAAAGAGGATATAGTCCCTGTGGAGAAAATGTCAACCCTATTCCAAATCGCAATCCGAACAAGAAAACTCATATCAGAGTAAGACCACGGGGACACAAAGTATGTGGAAAAGACCTCATGCATCATTCCTCCCATAACAGGTCCACCAGAAGTCACATTGGACACAAGCCATATGAGTATCAGGAAAATGGAGAGAATAAATGCAATGTATGTGGGAAAGCCTTTAGTTACCTGCAGTGTTTTGAAAAACATAAAATAAGTTACAGTGGAGAAAAAAACCTATAAATGTAACAAATGTAGGAAAGTCTATGGCTCAGAACTTTGCAAAGACACATGGTAACACATAGTAGGGGTGCCTCTTATAAGTGTAAAGGCTGTGGGAAAACTTATAGTTCTTCAGCTTCACTTCAGATACATGAAAGAACCCACACTGGGGAGAAATCTTATGAATGTAAACATTGTGGAAAAGCCTATAGATATTATCAACCTTTCCGAACACAAAAGAGGACTCACACAGGAGAAAAATCCTATGAATGTAGAAAATGCAGTAAAGCATTCAGTTGTCTCAGTTCACTCTGAATACATGAAAAGACTCATACCAGAAAGAAACCTTATAACTGTGAACAATGTGGTAGAACCTTCAGATATTACCCCTCCTTCAAAACACTAAAGAGTTCACACAGGAGAGAAATCCTATGAATGTAAGTCATGTGGTAAGACTCAGTTCTAACATAGGTTTCCAAATACATAAAAGAAATCACAATGGAGAAAAGCCCTACCAATGCAAAACATGTGGTAATGCCTTCAGTTGTCCCAGTTCTTTTCGGAAACATCAAAGAATTCGTACTGGGGAAAAACCTTATGAAAGTAAGGAATGTGGAAAAGCCTTTAGAGCTCTTGCAAGCCTTCATGTGCACTTGATCACTCATACTGGAGTTGGACCTTATAAGTGTAAGCCGTGTGGGAAAGCGTTAATGAGAGGGTAACAGGCAGGAAGGCCAGGGGTCTCCAAAGGGAGGAAATAGCCTGCAAGTGTCAGACATTTTTATCTCTCTTAAGTGGCAGGAGGAAACAAACTAGCGATATTTTTTTCCTTTTCTATACACATTTAAAAGGAGGTTTCTCTTAAAATACTGTGTTGCCATAATGACACCTGGTTTCACCTGAAGTTAACTATTCTCAAACCTTGAGATAACCAATGCATTTTTTATGGAAATGTTTGTCTTAAGCTATGCTAATGTACTATGCATTTACCCCAAACTCTTGCCTTCAAGTCGATCCTGCCTAATGGGTCAGAACCTACTTGACAAACCAGTATGTTATACTCAGATATTGTTGCCCTAATCTATGTAAATGAAACTATTTGTATGGTAATCTGTCCTTCTACAAGATTCAAGTTAATCATTTTATGGCCCAGGATGAACCATTTGGTGCCAAGATTATCCCCAAATGCATCTTATGGGTGAGGGGCCTGGTGCCATTCTGAGTTTTAAGACATTCCTTTCTTTCATTAACAGACTGCTGCTGCTGTTGCTGCTGCTAAGTCGCTTCAGTCATGTTCGACTCTGTGCGACCCCATAGACAGCAGCCCACCAGGCTCCCCCATCCCTGGGATTCTCCAGGCAAGAACACTGGAGTGGGTTGCCATTTCCTTCTCCAGTGTATGAAAGTGAAAAGTGAAAGTGAAGTCGCTCAGTTGTGTCTGACTCTTAGCAACCCCATGGACTGCAGCCTACCAGGCTCCTCCATCCATGGGATTTTCCAGGCAAGAGTACTGGAGTGGGGTGCATTGCCTTCTCCGAACAGACTGCTAGTGACTATATAACATCCAGCTGAAGACTAACAGGGGGGTACTCCCCTTCTGATGCGTATGTCAGAAGCTTTCTCTATCTCCTTTATACTTTAATAAAACTTTATTACACAAAGCTCTGAATGATCAAGCCTCGTCTCTGGCCCCGGATTAAATTCTTCTCTGGGGGCCAAAAATCCCGGTGTCTTTTTTTGTTCAACAACAGCCTTTCATCTATTTCCCCCAGTTACTTTCAAATACACCAAAGGAGTCACACTGGAGAGAGACCTATGAATGTAAACAGTGTGGCAAAACCTTCAAGTATTACCCCTCCTTTCAAAAACATGAAAACCCACACTGGAGAGAAACCCTATGAATATAGGGAGTGTGGAGGAGCTTTTAGCTGTTCAACCTCACTTTGAATACATGAAAGAACACACACTGGAGAGAAACTCTGTGAATGTAACCAGTGTGGAAAAACCTGCAGAGGTTATACTTCCTTAGAAACACACAGAAGAATTCATATTCTACGAATGTAAACAATGGAAAAGCCCTCGGATGTTGTCAAAGTTTTCAAAGACATGAGAGCAATCACACTGGAGAAAAACCCTACGAATATAAAAAATGTCATAAAGTGTTCAGGTGTCCCAGTTATCTTTGAACATGTGAAAGAACTCACACTAGAGAAAAACCCTATGGATGTAAACAATGAGGTAAAGCCTACAGAGGATACAGTTCCTTACAAAACCATGAAAGGACTCACACAGGAGAGAAACCCTATGCATGTACAGAATGTGGAAAAACTTTCAGGTGGTATCAGAGTTTTTGAAGACATGAGAGAACTCACACTGGAGAGAAACCCTATGAATGCAAAGAATGCGGGAAAACCTTCAATCATCCCACTTCCTTCTGAAGGCATGAAAGAACTCACCTCATGGGGTAAAACCTTTTGACTGTAAAGAGTGTGGGAAAGACTTTAGTTGGTCTTCATAGTTAAATGTTAAAACTCCCACCAGAAATAATTACAAATGTGAGTAACATGAGAACTCATAGCTTGATGAAAATTAATCTGGGTATAATGTTCCAGAGTGCCAAAGAATTGATGCTTTTGAACTGTGATGTTGGAGAAGACTCTCAGGAGTCCCTTGGACTGCAAGGAGATCCAACCAGTCCATCCTAAAGGAGATCAGTCCTGGGTGTTCATTGGAAGGACTGATGTTGAAACTGAAACTCCAATACTTTGGCCACCTGATGTGAAGAGCTGACTCATTGGAAAAGACCCTGATGCTGGGAAAGATTGAGGGCAGGAGGAGAAGGGGACGACAGGGGAAGAGATGGTTGGATGGCATCACTGACTCAATGGACATGGATTTGGGTGAACTCCAGGAGTTGGTGATGGACAGGGAGGCCTGGCGTGCTGCGGTTCATGGGGTCGCAGAGTCGGACACTACTGAGCAACTGAATTGAACTGAACTGAATGTTCCAGAAAACTTTCAACCACGAAAGACTTGTTTTTAACAGCTTGTAAATATATTGGGTTTATCAAGCCTCTTTCTTAAACTACATCACTGGAGTGTGAGTTTCTACTAGTTAGTTTTACACATGAGTATTGGGGTGACATTATTCTGCAAGTCATCTTTCAACAGTAGTTGTTCAGTTCCTCATTCATGTCCAATTCTTTGCGACTGTAGCCCACTAGCCTCTTCTGTCCTTGGAATTCCTAGGCAAGAATACTGGAGTGTGTTGCTCCAGGGGATCTCTTCCCGACCCAGCAATCAAACCTGTGTCTCCTGTGTCTCCTGCATTGGCAGGTGCATTCTTTACCACTGGGCCTCCCTGGAAGCCAGCCAACAGTAGTACATGAGATTAAAAGGTAGTGCTTTTCCTTTGAATCAGTTAATATTTTCTCTCTCCATTTGAAAGTCTACTGGATCCATGGGTGAATTGAGATGCATATCTGATGTGTGTGTAGTCAGGTTTCATTTTTTATAATTTTACTCTGTATTAAGAAGCAATTGGAAAATGTGGTCACTTGTTGGGATTTTTCTACAGGATATCTGGATTCTGGACAATTCCTGGATGTCTTTATAGTCTGTTTTCTGTGTGTTATCTTTAACAACAAAGCTCCTTTTTTGAGACTTTCATGTGAATAATTTTTTTATATTTGGACCTTTGTTTGTTGTCCTTCCTCTGACTGGTATTTGGTGAATAGATTTTGAGAAGAGAGACCTGTGATGGGACAGATATCTGATTCTCCGTGTAATGTTAGAAACAAAATTTTCTAGCATCCATCCTATATTTATGGTTCTATGTTAGAATTCACTGATAGCCTTACTTGCCTGGGATTTGGAAAGCAGAAGCAAACAAAGCATTAGTCAGAGTTTGGAGGCACCATAGGTGGAGAGAGACGCCCATATACAGGTTTCCCTTGTGGCTCAGCCGATAAAGAGTCCACCCGCAATGTGGGAGACCTGGGTTCAATCCCTGGGTTGGGAAGATCCCCTAGAGAAGGGAACAGCTACCCACTCCAGTATTCTGGCCTGGAGAATTCCATGGACTTTATAGTCCATGGGGTCACAAAGAGTCGGACACAACTGAGTGACTTGCACTTAAGGATACTATCTTTAGCCCATCATTTTGGATTCTTTGACCTTCCAATCAAGAGTACCTCAAAACCACCACCAGTGTTTGGTTTCCATTTTTGTAGAGCTGTAGGTTTCCATGATGTCTTCCCGAGATCCACATCAAAGATCCATCGGAGTTGGGATTTTTCTGTCAGGCCTCTTGTGTCCACCAACAAGCTACACTGGATTTTACTGTTTTGGAGTATTGTCTGATTCCCCTTTTCTCTAGATTATATCCATTTAAAGTCTAACGTGTTTAACAAACACCTTATGCTGTTAATGGTGCTAGTGAGTGTGTTTTCCTGACTCCCCACGACATCTACAGTGGCGCAGTAAAAAAACAAGGGAGTTTGTTTCTTTCCTGCATTGTACTGGCTGCCTTCACCTGATCTTTTATTTATTTCTGAAAATAAACTCCTTCCTTGTGTTGGTGTGTCCTGTTCCTGTAGTTGACTATATATCATCTCTCAATATGTTTTAAATTACGTTTGTATGTAAGAAGTATGTGAGTTTTTTTGCCACAGGAATGCTTTGGTAGTTGTTTCATAGAAACATTTTATTAACTGTTCTCTAAACCATCACATGCTAACAAACACTGTGTTTTTAATTTCTTGAGAGGATATATGAAAATGACCCATTATAATTATCAATTTTCAGGTAAACTTTGTAATTTTCTTCCTTTGTTCATTATATTTTATGAGTCAAGATTATGTATGTATGAATCCAGGTGTTTTTTTCTGCCAGGAAATTTTTCTTTTTATTTTCAGTTTTAATTTTGGTCATGTAGCTAATTTCTTAATTGTTCTTAATACCCAGAGGTTAAATCATGTGGGGTTTTTTTTGTTTGTTTTTTGGCTGTGCTATATAGCATGCAGGATCTTAGTTCCTGGACCAGGGATTGAACCTGGGCCTTCTGCACTGAGAGCATGTAGTCCTAGTCACTGGACCACCATGCAAGTCTGGGATTTACAGTTTCTGAGAGTGAGATATTAAACAGTAACAGAGCATCTACAGTATTAGCATCATGCCTGGGATGCTTTGAGCTGCGTGTTGGGGAGTCTCTGCTTTAACCGTTCAGTTAGATTCAGTGCAGAAAAAAATGAAAAAAGGGACTGTCTTTATTTTTTCTCTCAGATCTTTCCCCTGAGTTTTATTCATCTTTAAATTCGAAGTAGACTCTATCTCTCTAGAGTTTGCTGCCACTCTGGGATTCAGTCTTCCCAGATACCAAGTCCCAGGGCTGACTGCAGAATCATGGCTGACCCACTCATTCCTCTTAGTCTATTTCTTACCTTGGAGGACCTGTGATGAAGGAGAGGAGTCAGTGAACATCCTGGGGAATCTGAACATCAGAGAATCAAGTAGTTCACACGGAACTTGAGACTGCCAGGGCTTCGGGGAAGGGGGTGCAGAACATGGAGGAATAGAGATGGGGTGATGGCTGCCCAGGAGTCAAGGAGAGAGGTGTTCAGGGGGTGACTAGGAAGGTGAACCTCACTTAAGTGGGATGTCAATTTTGTTCTTTAGCCACGTCTGTGCCTATTTCACCAATCCTGGTGTCCCTGAGGGTGTGAACCCATCAGACAGAAGTTGCAGTTGTCTTCAGCGCAATGAAGGGGAGACCCTTTCTCTCAGTCCACTGTGAACCAGGTGGGGGCCAAGCCAAGAAAGGCCTGGAGGTTGTGTCCGACCAACGTGGTTTACTTCTGTTCCAGCCAACCTCCTCTGGAACCTGTCTGGGAAAAGGGGACCTCCGCAGGTCTCACTGCAGCTTCCTCAGGTCCGGGTGTGGCAGGTAATAGCCCATGCTATTGGGCTGTAGCTGCTGAACCTCATAGTCTGCCTCCTTCTTCCGCTGATGAACTCTGACCTGCGAGGGTGAACAGAGGGCTCAGAATGGACCAGTCATCTAGCCAACTGTGGGAGGCTACAGGTGAAGGACATGGCCGCAACCACAGACACCTGCTATTGCTGTGTGTCTCTCTCCTCGTTTTCTCTTAATTTTCTCTCAGCCTCTCCTTTTCCCCTCTTTCACCTCTTTTTCTTCGTTCTTCCCTTGAACTCTCCATTTTTTTCCTACCATTTTCTCTCTGATAGCCCCTTCATTTTTTTATCTTTTAAAAAAATTTGGTTTTTTGTTTCTTTTTTCTGATATCCCCTTCATATCTTGTCTCCTTCCCCTAACCCCAGCTTAACTGATATACAGTAAACTGCACATATTTTTAAAAAATGTTTAAAGTTTATTAGAATTAGACATCTTTCAAAGAATGAGAGTATGTAGTGGTTTTTTTTTTTTTTTTTGCTATTTACTTGAAATGTGATCAGTAGTGTGCATGGTGGGTTCATTAGCTTTCAGCATCTGCTTGTAAACTTGGAATCAAATAACAGAAGGAATATATATTCCAAGTTATATATATATATTTTAAATTATTGGATCATGTTGGTCTAGCTGCTAAGTTGTGTCCAACTCTTGCGACCCCATGGACTGTAGCCTGCCAGACTGCTCAGTCCGTGGTATTCTCCAGGCAAGAATACTGGAGTGGGTTGCCATTTCCTTCTCCAGGGGACCTTCCTGACCCAGGGATCGAACCTCAGTCTCCTGCATTGCGGGCAGATTCTTTACTGACTGAGCTACAAGGGAAGCCCCTATTGGACCATAATTATTAACAAATACTGGTTGTCTATATATTAGTTATTTTATCAATCAGTTTTAGTAATATTAATACTGTCTTTAAAAATTTCCTGTACCTTTTTTCATACTCTGATCATTTAGTAATATGTGACAGTACTTTGAAAAATTATTTATTTATGGCTGTGCTTTGTTACTGTGGTCTTTGTTACTGTGCATGGGATTTCTCTAGTTGCGGTGAGTGGGAGTTAGGGCTGCTCTCTAATTGCAGTGCATGGGCTTCTCATTGCGGTGGCTTCTCGTTGAAGCTCTTGAGCTCTAGAGCGCAGACTGAGTAGTTGTGGTACATGGGCTTAGTTGCTCTGCGGCATGTGGGATCTTCCCTGACCAGGGGTTGGACCCATGTCCCCTGCATTGGCAGGCGGATTCTTAACCACTGGACCACCAGGAAAAGTCCCGCAGCATTACTTTTTTAATCAACTCACTTTACTAAAGAAAATAAAAATGCTGAATATTTTAGCTTTTGAACAAAATCATGTAAGCTTTTACATTATTATGAAAAATTGTATTATCCAATATTGTCTATTATTGTAAAGACTATATAGACTCCAGCTTCTAGTAATACATCATTGAGTAATTTGGACTAAATTTCTTATAAAGATAGGTAGAAAACTTAGATAGAATGAAAAAATGCCTATTTGAAACCTTTGGAGAACAAATAATGTTACTAGACTGGGATATATAAGACAATGGAGGCCCTGAGAAAGATCCTATTTGTAGGTAAACTGCATACATTTAAAGTGAATGATTTGATAAGTTTGGATTATAAACTTATTGAACCATCCCCTGTAATCAAAATAAGGAATGCTCATTATTCCCCCATTTTCCCTCATGTTCTTTTGTAATTCTTCCTCCCCTGCTGTTTACAAACACATTCTTATTCCCAGACAACCACTGATCTGATTTCTATCCTCAGAGATTAATTAGTATTCTTCAGAGTTTGTTTATAAATGGAATCCTACAATAAGTATTCTTTTTCATCTAACTTCTTTCATTCAGCATATTCAAATTCAAATTATTTTGAGATTTATCATTGTATATGTTAATAATCCAGTATTATTGCTAAATAGTATTGAATTGTGTGAATATACCACACTTTGTTTACCCATTCACCTACTGATGGACTTTTTGGTTTGTTTTTTAGTTTTTGGCTAGCACCCCACTCCAGTACTCTTGCCTGGAAAATCGCATGGACGGAGGAGCCTGGTAGGCTGCAGTCCATGGGGCCGCTAAGAGTCGGACACAACTGAGCGACTTCACTTTCACTTTTCACTTTCATGCACTGGAGAAGGAAATAGCAACCCACTCCAGTGTTCTTGCCTGGAGAATCCCAGGGACGGGGCAGCCTGGTGGGCTGCCGTCTATGGGGTCACACAGAGTTGGACACGACTGAAGTGACTTAGCAGCAGCAGCAGTGCAAATATTATTATGAACATTTGTGTACAAGTTTTTGTATAGATATGCATTTTAATTTCTCTTAGACAAATTCCTAGGAGGGAATGGTTGCACAGATATATGCAACTTTGAAAATTTATTTTTAATTGAAGTATAGTTGATTTACAATGTTGTGTTTGTTTCTGCTGTAGCAAAGTGACTTAGTTATACACATATATATGTACTTTAAAAATATTCTTTTTTATATTATGGTTTATCCCAGGATCCTGGATATAGTTCCTTGTGTTAAACAGTAGGATTTTGTTGTTTATCCATTCTATATGTAATACTGTGTGACTACTAACCCCAATGTGACATTTACTTATTTTTATTGTAATTGCTCTACAGTGCTATGTTACTTTCAGGCATGAGCAAAGTGAATCAACTACATGTATACATATATCCACTCTTTTTAGATTTCTTTCCCATTTAGTGGAGAAGGGAATGGCAACCCACTCCAGTATTCTTGCCTGGAGAATTCCATGGACAGAGGAGCTTGGCGGGGCTACAGTCCATGGGGTCACAAAGAGTGGGACACGACTGAAGCAACTAACACTTTCACTTTCCCATTTAGGTCACCACAGAGCACCCAATGTAACTTTTAAAGATGCAGCCAAGCTATTTTCCACCAGCACTATAGGAGAGTTCCAGTTGCTTCATATCTTCACCGACAACTTGTTAATGTCATTTTGATTTTAACCCTTCTCATGCACAATGGTATCTCATTATAACTTTCATTTGCATTTCCCCAATGACAAATGTTGTTAAGAAAAGGAAAAGGTAAACCCCTCACAGACTAAGAGAAAATATCTGCAAAACACATCCCTGCAGAGGACATATCCTTATAATATATAAAAAGCTCTTACAACCTGATAGTAAGAGAACAACACCTCCTTGCTTACCAGGAAAAAGCTGATCAGGCCCATGATGAGCACCAGGAGTCCTGCCAGGCAGATGAGGATGATGGCCCAGAAGGGGAGGTCTGGGGAGACAAGTCCTGGTGTGAGACACCATCTATCATTCCTCCAGGGCCCCTGCTTCCTCCTGCTGCCTACCGACCCTGACTGTGCCTCAGAAATCCCAGTCTTGGGTTGACCAACTTTCATCATCATCCAATACCCTGGGTATGTGACTCTTTGCAATGAGGCAGAGAACCAGAATATTCCCTCTCCACCCTGGGCTAGAGCATCTTTGAGGCTTACCAGAATTCTCAGTCACAACATCATTTCTGTTGGGAGAATACCCTGAAAGTGAATGAAATGGAGAATACATGTGAGTGTGTTTTGCTTTTTTAAATAAAACCTTTCAAATATACAGACAAATAGAAACCACGTCATAAACATCCATCATCTAGAAGTAACAATATTTATTTCACCCAGTTAAAACAACATTATTTGTTGTTTAGTCACTAAGTCGTGTCTGACTCTTTGTGACACCATGGACTGTAGCCCGCCAGGCTCCTATGGACAGAGAAGCCTGGTGGACTACAGTCTGTGGGATTTTCTAGGCAAGAATACTGGAGTGGGTTGCCATTTCCTTCTCCAGGGGATCTTCCCCACCCAGGGATTGAACCTAAGTCTCTTCCATTGGCAGACAGATTCTTTACCACTAAGCTACCAAACAATATCATACCTAGCGTATAACTATTTGGCTTCCCAGTGACGCTAGTGTAAAGAACCTGCCTGCCAATGCAGGAGATGGAGAGGGGTATGACAACCCACTCCAGTATTCTTGGCTGGAGAATCCCACTGACAGAGGAGCCTGGTGGGCTATAATCCACAGAGTCACAGAGTCGGACATGACTGACATGACTTAATAAGCACGCACGTATGTATAACTTATTAACACTTGCCACACTTGTTTCATCCCATAATTTCATTGAAATATTAAAGTCATGTAGACATAATGTTTCACCCCATTTTAGTTTGCATCACTGGAAAATGAGGATACTTTACTACATAATAACAAAGCCACAATCACACTACAAGAGTGTGATATTTCAAATCATACCTCTGGGAATGGATGGATGACTGGTGATGGACTGAACTATCTTATGCTAGTGGAGGGGAGAATGGGTCATAGGAGTTGACAAGATCATGGGCTCTCTCTAAATTTATAAATTCCTGCTCAAAAGCCCTCTGCCTATGAACACATTCACTCCCTTTTCCCTTTACTGAGTTTTTTTTCATACTTATTTTCCAGGATTCACCTAGACTGTAATTTCTTCCAGGAAGCCTTCTGATTACCACTCCTAAGTGTGGATTGGTTCACATCAAATAATTCATTGTTTTCAACTGCCTATTCTTATTATTTTCAACTGTAACATAAACTATATGAGAAAGGATTGGCACAGACTGGGGGAGGGTTGTAGGCCCCCCTTGCTGTACAACCTCTCCCTAGCCAAAATCTTTTTTATTTTTAATTTTATTTATTTCTGATTTTAATTGAAGTATTCTTTTTAACTGGAGTAAAATTGCTTTACAATGTTGTATCAGTTTCTGCTTCACAATGAAATGAATCAACCATAAATATATGTATATGGCCCCCTCCCTCTTGGACCTTCCTTCCCATCTCTCCACCCCAGGCAAATTCTTAAAATGTGCTATGTGATAGAAGCAGCGACAAGTGCCATTTTAATTTAAAATTAATTTTAATGAAGTAAAGTTTAAAAAAATCTGGTACTCTGTACTATTAAAATTCAGTAACCATAAAAGCCAGGCACAATAAGTGAAAGTGAAAGTCGCTCAGTTGTGTCTGACTCTGTGACTCCATGGCCTATACAGTCCATGGAATTCTCCAGGGCAGAATACGGGAGTGGGTAGCCTTTTCCTTCTCCAAGGGATCTTCCCAACCCAGGGATTGAACCCAGGTCTCCTGAATTGTGGGTGGATTCTTTACCAGCTGAGCCACCAGGGAAGTTCAAGAATACTGGAGTAGGTAGTCTACCCTACCCCTTCTCCAGCAGATCTTCCCGACCCGGGAATCAAACCAGGGCCTTGCAGATTCTTTACCAACTGAGCTATCAGGGAAGTCCTCAGTCACAATAATCATACTTCAAATATACTCAGGAGTCGTATGTGATATATGCTCTGGGCAGCACAGATATAGGACATTTCCATCATTAAGAAACTTCTACTGCGTTATGCTGTCTAGGAGAGATGGCAAGTGTCTCCTGCGTCCCACTGGGTATCATTTCTTCTCCCTCAGTGATGGGTAAAGTCTGGAAGACTGTGCCACCTCTGCCAGCCTGGGAAAGTTCAATGCTGACTCATCCTCAGGTCTCCAGACTCCCAGGAAAGCCCCCATGTGAGGAAGTTGGAAGCCCTCACTCCTGCCCCAGTGATCAGGGAGTCTTACCATCCACAAGGAGACTGTTCCTGTCCAGGGTGAAATTCTGCAGCTGAGTACCATTCTTGGTCAGACGCAGGAATTCCTCATAGATGACAACTTGGTATGGACTCCGAGCCAAAAATGCGAAGTTACACTGAGCGTTTACCCCAGTGTGGTTGCTTGGAGGGACAGACCTGGAAGGACATAGTATATGGAGTTCTATCCTGATTCTAGGTTCTCTGCTGGCCTTGTCTAAGACAACTTTCTGCAATGATGTAAATAAACATTTGTGTCTGCAGTATCCAGTGCAGTCATTATCTGCCCCTTGTTACCGAGCACTTAAAATATGGCTACTGTGGGACTTCCCTGGTGGTCCAGTGGCTAAGACTCTGTGCTCCCAATGCAGGGGGCCTGAGTTCAATCCCGGGTCAGGGAATCAGATCCCATATGCCACAACTCAGAGTCTGCATGCCACAACTAAAACAGATTCCGCATGCTGCAATTAAGACACGGCAGTGGCTCAGACGGTAAAGAATCTGCCTGCAATGTGGGAGACCCAGGTTCAGCCCCTGGGTCAGGAAGATCCCCTGAAGAAGGGAATGGCAACCCACTCCAGTATTCTTGCCCAGAGAATTCCATGGACAGTCAAATAATAAATATTAAAAAAAAAAAAAAGGGTGAATCTGCACATTATGAAAGCAAACCAGAAAGAAAGAAATCAAATTTGCCTCAAAAAGAAACATGACTAATGTTAAGTGAGAAACTAAATGTCTCATTTTATTTAATTGGATTAATTTATAAATAAATAAGCACAACAAGAACATTTTGAAATGCTGGAGTAAGGATTTCCGAAAATCTGTAAAAACAATGAGAACACTGGTAAACATGGCCAAAATCAACTTTTTCAGAAGTCTAGAAATTTACCAAAGGCTGGCAACAAGCCAAGCAGCATTCAGGTAAGAAAAAAATGTTTGTATCTTGATAAATGGAGTCAATGTTATGGCATTATAGCTTGCACAGTTCTCATTCCACTCTCACAAGGGACTCAGGAACTGTGAAAACCGGAAGGTTAGAACCAGTTGACTCATTAGCATGGATCTTCCTCATTCTTCCCTCACCCCCATCCCCTAGCAAACAATTTCCTTTCTCCCTCTGGGGATTTACTCTTCCGGACAATAGGCATTCCATTTATATGAAGTGTATGTAAATAGAATCACACACTGTGAGGTCTTTTGTGACTGATCTCTTTCTTTAGAATAGTGCTCTTAAGAGGGAGGTGAATATAGGTATAATTATGACTGATTTGCATTGTTATACGGCAGAAAACTGAAAGCATTAGTCACTCAGTCGTGTCCAACTCTGCAACACCTTGGACTGTAGCCCGCCAGGCTCCTCTGCCCATGGGATTTCCCAGGCAAGAATACTGGAGTGGGTTGTCATTTCCTCCTCCAGAGATCGAACGGGTGTCTCCTACAGCTCCTGCATTGCTAGGCAGATTCTTGACCACTGAGCCACCAGGGAAGCCCCAGTGTTTAGGTATCAGCTCTATATTCCTAGGGCTCTCTTCCATAACAGCTAGGAACTGAAAGACTGCAGCAGTGAGGACACTTCTAAAGGACAGTGCGAGTCTCCAAAGTGATCGGGTCCTGAGCTGGAACTCACCTGAATGCTGAGACTTCACAGTCAGAAAAATGAGTCTTGATGCTGCTGTTTCGGAAGAGCTGGTTGAGCTGAAAGATAGGGCAAAATTTCCTAGGTCAGAATCCATGACTCTGGCACTGGAGAATGCCAATTAGTCAATGAGTACACTGCCCCATTTATTTATTTTTCTGTTGGTCAAATGGTAAAGAATCTCCGCTCCCACTGCAGAGGGCATGGGTTCAATCCCTGGTCAGGGAACAGAGATCCTGCATGAGGCACAGTGCAACCAAGAAAACAAAAAATAAAAGAAAAACCAGCCCAGGTATGTACACCAAAGCATGTTCTGTTCCAGGATATTACTTGGGCTAGTAACTGAACTCTTCTATGGCTGTCTCTTCATTTGTCAAATGCGAATAAGAACCTATCTTTATGAACTATTAAAAAAAGAAGTCACCTTCTGGATAACCAACAAGGATCTACTGCACAGCACAGAGAACTACACATAATATTTTATAATAACCTACAATTGAAGATAATCTGAAGAAGGATATATAAATAAATATATATATATATGAATTGCTATGCTGTATATCTGGAACTAACCCAATATTGTAAATCAACTATACTTCAATTAAAAAAAATGTCCAGGGGACTTCCCCTGGTGGTCCAGTGGTTAAGAACTGCCTTCCAATGCAGGGGATACAGTTTGATCCCTGGATGGGGAACTAAGATCCCATATGCTGCAGGGCAACAAAGCCCACAGGCTGCAAGCGCTGAGCCCATGCACTCTGGAGCCCATGTACCACAACTACAGACGTCTGTGTGCTACAACGAAGACCCAGCACCACCAAAATAAAATAATAAAGAATAAATAAAATTTAGAAACGTCTAGACGCTAAACTGAAAAAAAAAAAGGTAAATGTGCACGCTAAAATAAAAGGTCACCCTCTGAGTCCTCAGTGTCCATAGGTCAGTCTCTGCAGAGGAACAGAGTGGGCACAGAAGCCCATTCTTACCGCATCCTCAATATTTCTCTTGTTTCTCTGGTATTTGGGAGTGTCTGGCTGCTTCATGTCTTGAGAATAGAATAGGTTGGTGACAGTGAAATGTAGCTGGACTTTCCGGAAACTGGGAGTGATCGTTGGTTGGTCTGTGGGTAGGTGAATTGATGGCTCTGCTTCTAGAATAAAAGGAAAGTGAAAGTTCCCATCAGGGGAAGTTTTCAACAAAGAAGTCATTAGAGTCAGTCTACTTATTCCTGTGGACTGAGCTGGGTTTTTAAAAGTGAGTTACAGGAACTTCTCTGGTCCCCCAGTGGTTAAAGATCTGCCTTGCAATGCAGGGGACGGGGATTTGACCCCTGGTCTGGGAACTAAGATCTCACATACCGTGGGCAACTGAGCCCACCTGATGCAAAAGAGAAGCCAGTATGCTGCAACTAGAGAAAGCCTGAGTGTGCAGTGAAGACGACCCAGGGCAGCTCTGCCCCCGCTGCCAAAAAGAGTAGGCTACAATAAAAAAGAATGAAATAATACTATTTGCAGCAACATGGATGGCATAGAGATGATCATACTAAGTGAAGTAAGTCAAAAAAAGAAAGACAAATGCCATATGATATTACTTATATGTGGAATCTAAAATATGATATAACTCAACATATCTATTAAACAAAACCAGACTCACAGACATAGAAAACAGACTAGTAACTGCCAAGGGGGGAAGGAGATAGAGGAGGGAGGGAATGGGAGTTTGGGATTAGCAGAGGCAAGGTATTATATATAAAATGAATAAACCGCAGGTCCTACTGTATAACAGGGAACTATTAATATATTCAATTGTCTGTGACAGACTCTAATGGAAAAGAATATGAAAAAGGAAAATACATATGTGTGCATGTTCTTGTTGCTTAATCACTATGTCATGTCTGATTCGTTTGCGACACCATGGACTGCAGCCTTTCCAGGCTCCTCTGTCCATGGGATATCCCAGGCAGGATACTGGAGTGGGTTTTCATTTTCTTCTCCAGGGTCTTCCTAACCTGGGGATCAAACCCATGTCTCCTGCATTGGCAGGCAGATTCTTTATCACTGAGCCACCTGGAAAGCCCATATATAACTGAATCGTTTTACTGTATTGAAGAGGGTAACACAGCATTGTAAATCAACTGCACTTCAGGGAAATTTTTTTAAAAATTGGCTACTGAAGACCATCTGTCCACCTTGAATCCATTCATCTGTCTGCCTGTCCAGCTGTCCACTAAGCATTGTGAGAGTTCACAAGGTTGGGGGGAAGAGGAGATTTCTCTGGAGTAGTTGGCAGGTGCTGACCATTCCAGTGGGCATCCATCATCTTTGCTGATCTAGGTCCCTAATATGTCTTTCTCCCCCTCCCCAGTCATTGTCCTGGTAGAGGACAATTACCAGAGGACGAGCTTTCTAAAGTAGAACTCTGAGTGTGCCATGTTCCTCCCCAAACCATTCCAGTGCCCAGGAAAGTCTCTGCCCACATCTTTAGCCACAGTTGCCACCCATCTTATGTCAAGGTGTATGCTCCAGCCACACCAAACTCCTTATAGCCTCCTTCAATGACATGCTCTATCTTCTAGGTTACAGACACATGTGGCTCAACTCCCTATCTCTTCCCTTCAGCTAAGTCCTATTCTCCTTCAGATCTGTTTCTTCATCACTTCCTCTAGAAAACTCTCCGAGAGAGAGCGGTGTAATCCTTCCTTGGATCCCACAGACTTTCAAAATTCCTCTGTCATAGCAGCAATCACAAGGTATCATCAGTGCCTATTTATTTTCATGGCATATACATTTAATGAATAAATGAATGAATCAACCAATGTATGACTCATAACTGCAGCCTAACAAGGAAACCCAGGATCTTTCCCATTTTGGGTTAGAAAAACTGACATGTAAAATAATCATTCTGTTGGTTGCAATTGCTGGATTTTCTCTTCCTGTCTCCTGTTGGATGACATTGCCATGAATCATCAGCATGGGCTTCCAGAAAGCCTCTCCTTTTTCCTCTGTAGCCTCTATCCATGTCGCTCATACCCAGAAGCCCTATCCTTCTTTATAAAACCATCTTTTGGACTTCCCTTATGGTCCAGTGGGTAAGATTCAGCCTGCCAATGCAGGGACCCCTTGGTCTGGGAAGATCCCACATGCCATGGGGCAACTAAGCCCACGCACACATCACAACTACTGAGCCCATGCTCTGGAGCCTGACAGCTACAACTACTGAAGTCCAGGTGCCTAGAGCATGTGCTTCATAACAAGAGAAGCCTCCACAATGAAAAGCCTGCACATTTCCACTAGAGAGTAGGCCCGCTCACTGCAACTAGAGAAAACCCACTCAGCAATGAAGACCCAGTACAGCCAAAAATAAATAAAAATTTTAAAAAGACTAAGAATATACAGTAGTCATGTACAGATGGAAGAACTGGACCATAAAGAATGCTGAGCACCAAAGAATTGATGCTTTCGAACTGTGGTGCTGGAGAAGACTCTTGAGAGTCCTCTGGACAGCAAGGAAATCAAACCAGTCAACCCTACAGGAAATCAACCCTGAATATTCATTGGAAGAACTGATGCTGAAGCTGAAGCTCCAATACTTTGGCCACCTGATGCGAAGAGCCGACTCATTGGAAGAGATCCTGATGGTGGGAAAGATTGAGGGCAAGAGGAGAAGGGGGCAACAGAGGATGAGATGGTTGGATGGCATCACTGACTCAATGGACATGAGTTTGAGCAAACTCTGGGAGATGGTGAAGGATAGGGAAGACTGGGGTCATAAACAATCAGTTGGACATGATTTAGCGACTGAACAACAACAAAAGAATTTTTAAAAACACCTTTTCCAGCCACGACATATCCCCCACTCTATGTCCCACCTGTCACGTGCACATCTGTCAGCTGGTAGGTGGCACTCAGCCAGTGGGATGAGGCGTTCAGGGTCTTGTCTAGAAATACTTGCTTCACCATGCTGGAGTCCACTATGGAGGAGAACTGGGCCTTGATGGTGACCGATATGGGATCCAACCTGGGAACAGAGACCATGGGATCTCAGCCAGCACCCAACACCAGCAGTGTGTCCTGAGTTCCTGCTTTGTAGACTAAAAGACCTAAGGGTAAGCACCGCAGTATCTGACTGCCTTCTTGCTCCAGGCAAGGGAAGAGACCCTGACCAAAGAGGGAAACGCTTCTAGGAGTTAGGAAGAGAAGCAATAACAGTAACAATAATGAATGTCTATTGTGGACCTCTAAGAAGTGACTTCCACAGTCCTTCCCTGTCACTCTGGTAGAAGCTATAATTACAATCTGTTGTTTAGTCCTGTCCAACTCTTTGTGACCCCATGAACTGCAGCCCAGTAGGCTCCTCTGTGGGATATTCCAAGCAAGAATACTGGAGTGGGTTGCCATGTCCTTCTCCAGGGGCTCTTCCTGACCCAGAGATTGAACCCAAGTCTCCTGCATTGGCAGGTGGATTCTTTACCACTGAGCCCCCAGGGAAGCCTATTTTTATCATTATCCCCATGTTAAAGACAAAGGAACTGAAATTACTAACTTTCAAAGTCAGCAGCATGTCCCATGATCCTCCCTCTCTCTAGTATAGATGTCCTAGGCCTCTTCTCATCCTTCAGAGATGTGGGTTCAAACCCAACTTCTGTGCCTCAGTTTTCCCATGAGAACATGGGGGATGCACATATTGCATCTCTCATGCGAGAATGTTAAGAAAATGAAATGAGATGATCATGCATGAAAGTACTCAACAGGAAGCCTGGCTATGGTAAATATTATTAGATTACTATTAGCTGAAAGTTGAAGGAGGTGGGTGCAGGGAGATGGTGGGTCCATGAGGGTAAGCCTTTTCCTGTACCCCAAAGACCTATGGAAGGAGATGGAAGGAGATGGTAAGCTGTCAGGGATGTGGAGAAGAATGGGCACCATGTCAATGACTTCCAGTCCAAGGATGTGCCAGCCAGTGCTCAGAGCCTTGAGCTGCCATCTCAGCCAATGCTTCCAGCCTCCTCAACTTACGTCAAGTTGGTGACCAGGCAGGAGAGGAATACGTCTTGTAGCTGGCTGCTTCTGTAGAGTTTGGTGACCTAGAATAAAGGGGAGGGAGGCTGGATGAGATGGAGGTCTCTTGGGGCTGGAGGGGGCCACTGGAGCTAGAGAGGAACAAACACAGGTCTTGAAGCAAGGGAGACCTGAGTTCTGATCCTGGTTCTGCCCTTAACTCCATTGTGTGCCCTTACACACAATGTTCCCTTTTCTGAGCCTCAATTTTCCCATCTGAAAAGCGGGGAGGCAGCTAGGGTACCAACTCTGGAATCTGAAATAACCTAGAACATGTAGGTAAAGGGAAGAGTTGAAACAATCACTTAATAGATGCAGGGCAGGACTTCTCTGGTGGTACAGTGGATAAGAATTCACCTGCCAATGCAAGGGATATGGATTTGATCCCCAGTTAGGGAAGATTCCACATGCTGCAGAGCAGCTAAGACTACACCACAACTACTGAACCCGTGCTCTGGAGCCCAGGAGCCACAACTACCGAAGCCTGTACACCAAGAGCCTGTGCTCCACAACAAGAGAAGCCACCGCAATGAAAAGCCCGTGCACCATGACAAGGAGTAACCCCCGCCTGCCGCAACTAGAGAAAGCCCGAGTGCAGCAATGAAGACCTAGCACAATGAAAAATAAAATATAATAATAATAAAAATGGAAGGGGAAAAGCTTAGAAAAATAGATGCATGTCAGACTGAGGAATGAGAGGGGCACTCAGGGTAAGGAGAGATGGGAGGGGCGAGAAAGACCCCCACCTTGTCACTGATGTCCCACAGCAGGGCGATGTACTCTGATGATGTGGGGTCTGGGTTGCTGAGATTCCAGTTGATGATGTGGAAATTTAGCTGGTATTCCCTCTGGATAGATAAACTCTGGGGTGCATAGCCTGGAGCCACAGAGAGGGAGAAAAGACAGACAAAGACTCAGGTTTTAGCATAGAGACATGTTGGCCCAGGGGACACCCTACCTACCATCATAATCAAAATCAGGTCCATGTGTTGGAGACTGTAGGGGTTCTTGAATGGAAAGTCACCCGATAGAGGAGGAAGCTTTTCTGCTTGAGCTTATGCAGTTCCTGCTTCCTGGAATGCTCTTCCACCCTCCTCTTTTCCAGGAAAACTCCTATTCCTACTTCAGGAGCCCATTGAGATGGAGCTCAATAAGAGCAGGCACTCATCTGTCTTGTTCTTGTCATGTCCAGTGCCTAGTATAGTTTCAGGCACATAATATCCTCCTCCAGGAAGCACTCCTTGACTTGCCCTGCCTCTGCACTCCCATGGCACCCTGTTAATAATAGTGTCTCTGCCTTTTCTGTGTCCCCAAGTAGTATTTTAAGTTTATTTTATTGAAGTGTAGTTGATTTAAAATAGTGTTAACTTCTACTGTGCATGCGTGCGTGCTCAGTCGCCTCAGTTGTGTCTGACTTTTTGCGACCCTGTGAACTGTAGCCCACCAGGCTCCTCTGGCCATGGGATTCTCCAGGCAAGAATACTGGGTTGCCATGCCCTCCTCCAGAGGATCTTCCTGACCCAGGCATTAAACCCAGGTCTCCCTCATTGCAGGCAGATTCTTTACTGCTGAGCCACCAGGGAAGCCCAGTTTCTACTGTACAGCACAGTAATTCAGTTATATATATATATCTTTCACATTCTTTTCCATTATGGTTTGTCCCAGGATATTGAATATAGTTCCCTGTGGTATAAACTAGGACCTTGTCGTTTACCCATTCTATATATGATAGTTTGCATCTGCGAACCAAACTCCCACTGGATCTCTCCCCCATTCCCCTCCCCTTAGCAACCATAAGTCTGTTCTCTGCGAGTCGGTTTCTGTTTCATACATAGTTTCATTTGTGTCCTATTTTAGATTTCACATATAAGTTATATCATATGGTATTTGCCTTTGTCTTTCTGACTTACCTTACTTGTGTCCCTAAGTAATCTTTAATTCCCTTGATTATAACTTTTTCAGGATTAGAACTTGTGTATTCTATCTCCATGCCCAGAATATGGCTTGGTACAGAATGGTCACGCATATGAGTTTGTTGAATGAATGAATGTGAATTGCAATGGATCCCCAAATATTAGGACTGAGATACTCAACTTGCATTTGTTCACTCATTCATTGGGTATTACAAGGTACCAACATATTAAGAACAGGATCCAGTGCCATGTTAAACAAACACTAATTCTGTAGAGTTTGAACCATTAAATAATTGCTGCGAAGTGTGATAAGTGTTGGGCTTCCCAGGTGGTGCTAGTCAAAGAACCCGCCTGCCAATGCATAAGAGCCCTGGGTTCAATCCCTGAAATGGGAAGATCCCCTGGAGGAGGGCATGGCAACCCACTCCAGTATTCTTGCCAGGAGAATCCCATGGACAGAAGAGCCTGGCGGGCTGCAGTCTATGGGGTCACAAGGAGTCAGACATGACTGAAGCAACTGAGCACACATGCATGTGATAAGTGTTGGTCTGGTGCTCAGCTAGGAACAATGGGACCATGTCCAGCAGGGTTTCTCATCCTCAGAACCACTGAAATTTGAGGCTATATAATTCTTGGTGGTGAGGGTCTTCTGTGCATTGAAGCATATTGGTTACATTCTTGGCCTTTATCCACTAGATGCCAGGAGCACCCTCCCCTACTGTGGTAATCAAAAATGTCTCCAGACACTGCTGAGTATCTCTCATTGGGGCAGAAATCACCCCCAGGTACGAACCACTGCCATGGAAGAACCTTGCATTGAACTTCAGTCCCAAGAGATCCCATGGGTTAGACATTTTGGTTTTGAATGAAAATTCATTGACATTCATTTGGTTAAAGAATTTCATGCTATTTTCCTGAATTGACAAGGAAGACCAATCCCATGGAGGTTTGGAAGGTGCTCCCCAGATAGAACTTGGGCTGACTTGTTCAAGAGGAAATAAAATAGAACAGGGACAAGTAGTGATCGCTGTTAATCCAAGTTCAGCATAAACACTCACCATTGATGAAGAGGCTGTCCTTGACCAAAGTGTAGAAGAAGCCCAGCTGGGTGACACCATGGGTCAGTTGGCTCAGCTCCCAGTAAAGCTGCTCTATGTCCAGCCTGTGGCCCATGGGGTCAGGGTGGTAGGTGCAGATGACATACACGCTGGTGGCCGCACTATCCTTCTCAGGTCTAGGGAGAGGGAGGTGGGAACTCAAGAGAGAAGTCTTGAAATCTCTGGGTGTGGGGCCCAGAAGAGGGAGAAGCAAATGAGAGGTCAGTGGGAAGACTGAGAGAGGGGTGGACACCAAAAGTGGTCTTTACTGGCAAATACTCAGGAAAAGGAATTACTTGAGGGAGATCAGTCTGCAACTTGAGTAGAAGGGGCCCAGGCTGCTCTTCTGGAACAAGGATCCAAGCTGGGGAGATAGGAGAAAGATGATGAGCAGAAAGGACAGGCACTGGGGCAGAGGATACATGGGAGTGATCCCACCAGTGGTTGCTGGGACCAGCATCTCACCAGGCGATGCAGGATCATCTTGGTGGAGTTGAACATGGTGGAGCCATTGCTCATGTCTGATGAGTATGGAAGGTTGGTGATGGTGAAATTAAGTGTGAGGGTCTTCAGGTTGTATCCCATAGCTGCAATAAGAGAGGGGGATAGATGGTTATCACTGAGAGCTGACCTGGAACCACATCAGAGTTCCATATTCATTGTAATTGGTTGTCTTCCAGTAGCACTACCACCCACTGAGTCAAAACCAGTGTTATCTGTTCAGCTCCTCCTCCCTCATCTCCAGTTAATACCAGTTGTACTTGCAGAACAGTTCCTGCAAACATCCCCTCTCTCCATCCCTGTCGCAGCTCAGGTCTTATCTTCTCTGACCTGAACTGACACCCCAGCAGCCTCACTGGATACCCTTACTAAAGGATGTTGTCTACACTGAACACTAGAAGAAATTTTCTTAAATAAAAACCTGACTATTGTCACCACTGTTCTAGGACCACTTGTGGCTCCCTATGGCCTTCAGCACTAAGTTCAACTTTTTTGACCTGGCACTCAAAGTCCTTCTTAATCTGGTTCTTGCCAACCTTTTAGCTTAATGTGTCCATTTACTTCATCTATACCAGGGCTTCCCTGGTGGCTCAGACAGTAAAGAATCTGCCTGAAATGCAGGAAACCCAGGTTCAGTCCTTGAGTCTGGAATAACCCCTGGAGAAGGGATAGCTACCCACTCCAGTATTCTTGCCTGGAGAATTCCATGGACAGAGGAGCCTGGTGGGCTACAGTCCATGGGGTCACAAAGAGTCAGACATGACTGAGCAACTAAAGGATCCATCTACTCCAGCTTAAGCTTTAAACTTTATGCAAACCAAATTCCTCTCAGTTCTCCCCATACGCTATGCTGTTTTTGACCACTGACATTTTTGCTCATGGAATCCCACCAGCCAGGAAAACTTCTCATTCCCTATTTGCCTGGATGGCTCTTACTTTTACTTAAAGACTTGGGTCATATGAAAGTTTCTCCAGAAAGCCTTTCCCTTCTAAATGGTGCCAGGGGCCTTTCCCCAAGACATACATTATAATAGTCTGTTAGTCACAAGAGTGGGGGCTCCATGAGGGCCAGCATCAGACTGAATTGTTGGTATAATCTTTGAGATAAAAGCATGATTGCCCTAAAGCCAGAACTGCACACCCTGGCCTCCCAGCTCCTATGTTACAATTGGCCGGTGGATATGTGGGGCTGGAGAGCTTCTCTTGGGAAGGAAAAGGGGCCTCCGATACCTGTGGTGGATTCTGGTTGCACAGGTGATGGTGAAGTAGGAAGGAACATGGTAGCTGGTGCGGGAGCTGTGGAAAGGGGAGGTATTAGGGAGGAACAGAGCCCACCCCCAGACTTGGAGAAGCCCCCCAGGCTCACCTGGGCTGTATAAGTGGTTGTCCAAGCACAACCATTCATAGGTTTACCATTAATGAGTGAGAGCAAAGGAATCATTGGGTAAGTAGAGGGATGAACAAACCTGTGAATGAAATGAACCCCAGAGAGTGGGTAAACAAGAGAGAGACTGAACAAAGAGGACAGACAGATGGAAGGGCAGAAATATGGACAGATGGATGGGATACCTGGATGGATCAGAAGAAGAATGGACAAAAGGAGGATCAAAGAGAAGGAAGGAAGGATAAACGCAAGGAAGAAAAGTTGAGAGATAGATGGAAGTGCAGAAGGAAAGAAGGAAAAACAGGGGTATAGGCAGAAGGATGTTTGGATGGATGAATGGATAGATGGATGGATGGATGGAAGGAAGAAAGGGAGGGAAGGGGGAAGGGAGGAAGAGGTCTGAGAGCAGGTATAACTGGGAGGATGGAAGAAAGGATTGGTGAAAAGATAGGTAAAGTGATCACTACAAGCGTGAATGGACCGATATGGCCAAACCACTGAGTAGCAACTAGAGCTTGCACCTTGACACTATGACCCCTTCTGCCTCTCCTATAAAAGATTTTGTTATTAGGAGGCAGAGACTACAAGGTCATTATATGACTTCAACCTTTATTACTGTAGGGAATGCTCGTTCAATTTCTTCCTCCAACCCAGAAGGGTGTGGAAAATTCAGAAAGCCAATACCATGGCTGTGGGTCCCAAAAAGAGACCAAGGACTCATCATCCTTTCTCCCACTGACACTTTGTCCGCACTCAGGAGATGCAACCTGAGTTTGAGGCAAGCGCCCTTTGTCAGTGAGAAGAAAAGTTAGGCTCAAGACCACTGGAGGCTGAAATGGACAGTGGATGAAAAGATACCTACTTGTAGGAGGCTCATCTGGACCACGTTCATTATAACCTGGAAGCAAAAAAGCCACACGTTAAGGGGAGGTGGAGGAACAAGCCCAGGTATCCCTGCCTTTGTCCACGTGGGGTTCCTTACTGGATGCCATTCCTTCTGTACCAGCTGAGTATCTATGCATCTTCTAGGATCAGACTGAAATGTCATCTCCACGATTAAGGCTTTCCTGACCTTTGGATTAGAAATTAATTGTGGGACTTCCCTGGTGGTCCAATGATTAAGACTCCATGCTTCCAATGCAGGGGGTGCTGGTTTGATTCCTGGTTGGGGAACCAAGATTCCACATATTGCACAGTATGGCCAAAAAGAAAAGAATAAAATGAGCATCATAAAGGACCAGGATGTCTCCCTGCCTACCTGATGGGGCAATGGTGAAAAGAAAGTGTGAGTTGTCAAACTCTATTCCCAGGCCAGGGACAGACAGGGGAACCAGAGTATAATTTCAGTCAACTTCATCACAGCTGTGCACTGACCATCAGGGACCCCTTAAGGGTCACCCTTTCAAATGCTGTTTCTTTCTGGATTTGAGGCTCATTCCCAGTGTGTCTGAAGCTTGGACCTCCTAGATGTTCAGAGTTCCTGCCTTCCTTCCTGGCTAGAGGCCCCATCCAAGAGAGAGGCCCATCTTGGTCAAAAGTGAGGAGTGGGACACAGGAAACTCTACTCAATACTCTGGAATGGTCTATATGGGAAAATAATTTTTTAAAAAGTGGACATATGTATATATATATAAATAAGCAAAATTTTTAATCATTCCAGTTGCATGTTTAAATAAAATGATGGTGTTTTAAATCACTAAATAAAAGGAAGAAATAAAGGAGGTCAATGACTTAAAAAAAATTACCCCAAACTGATGTAGAATTTAGAATTAGATGCTATGTCATTTGTGAGTAGTGATTGTTTTGCTTCTTCCTTGCTGGTTTGTGTGTCTTTTGTTTCTTTTTCTTGTCTGATTGCTATGGCCAGGAATTCCAAAGCTATGTTGGGTACAGGTGGTGAGAGTGGGCATCCTTGCATTGTTTCTGGTATTGGGGGAAGGGCTTTCATATTTTCACCATTGAGTGTGATGTTGGCTATAGGTTAGTCATAGATGGGTTTGTTGTATTGGGATGTGTTCCCTCTGTACCCTTTGATGGGGGGGCTTCAGTTGTGAATGGGCATTGAATTTTGTTGAGTGCCTTCTTTGCATTTATGATCATGAATTGATCATGTGATTTTTATCCTTCCTTTGTTGGTATGTTATATTACATTGATTGACTTGTATATGTTGGACCATCTTTGTATTCCTGGAATTGACCTTATTTAAGCATGGTGTATTAAAAAAGAGAGAAGTGGGGAAAGGAGACAGATATGAGCTATTCTTTCTCTAAGTCTCCCCTAGAAAGATTTTTTTTTGTGGCCATGCCCCTCAGCATGTAGGATCTTAGTTCCCTGACCAGGGAAGGAACCCATGACCCCTGCATTGGAAGCATGGAGCCTTAACCACTGGACCACCAGGGAAGTCCCTAGAAGGATTCTTCTATGAGTTAAATGCATAGAATGGAGCACAATTTTGGATCCTGAAAATAGTCTTGTACCCTGACTCTGCCACTCTCAAGCCACACCCACTTGGAAATTACATAATCTTTCAGAACCTCAGTTTCTTTGTCTCTAAAATGAGTTTGATCAAGGACCAGGTTTGCAGGGTGGCTGTGTGAGTTCAGTGTGGAGTCAAGATTCACACCAGAGTCTGTCTCAAGGTTTCCCCTGGAGAACTGACTAGCTAATAGAGACTCTTCTGGAGTTAGGGTGTGGACCCAGTGAAGTGGGCTGAGAACCACTCACCATTGAGGTAGAGACTGTCCTTGTCCAGAGAATAGGGACCCAGCCGGGTGATGCCGTGGGTCTGTCTGCTCAGCTCATGGAACACCTGCTTGGCCAGCAGACCGGGGCTGCTGGGGGACTGCCGGTAGGTGCAGAGGATGTTCACACCTGTCTTGGCACCATTCTTCACAGACCTGTGGAAGGAGAGGTTGACCTTTGGGAGATGTAGTCCACTTGGCACTTCTTTACCTGTGGTCACCACATATACCTCACTTCCTGTGTTCCAGCCTTATTGAACCATTCTTAGTTTCTTCACCTAGTCATACTCTGTCACCCTAGGATCTTTGCACATGCAGTCCCTTCTGCCTATAAGTTTCTCCCCTTTATTTTTTACTTATGTAATTTCCTGATCATCCTTCAGGTCGCCACTTACATACTTCATCCTCCTCCAAGAAGTCTCCCAGTCTGGGTCAGCTTCCATTCAGGTTCCCACAATATCCCATGCTTGTCAAATCACAACCCTGGTTATCTTCTATGTGAGCATATGTTATTTGTCCCTATTCCCTCCAGATGGTGACCTCCATGAGGTCAGGGAATAGGACAGTCTAGTTCACTGTTGTCATGTGGAACGCCCCCATACCCAGCACACTGCCTGCTCTGTGTGAAAACCCAAGTCCTGCGAACGGATTTTAAAGTATGGTTCATCCATACAGTGGGATGTTATTTGGCCTTAAAAAAGAAGGAAATTATGGCAAAGGCTGAAGCACAGATGGACCTTGAGAACATTATGTTAATTGAATTAAGCCAGTCACACACACAAAAATACTGTATAATGTACACTTCTATGAGGTACCCAGAGTCGTCAAGTTCATAGAGACAAAATAGAATGGTGGTTGTCAACATTTCGGGGTAGATGGAAATGAAGAGCTGTTGTTTAATGTTTAATGGGGATAATTTCAGTTTTGTGAGTTCTGGAGCCTGTTTGCACAGCAATATGAATGTATGTAACACCACTGAGCTATATGGGCTTCCCTGGTGGCTGAGGAGTTAAGAATCCACCTGCCAATGCAGGAGATGCAGGTTCAACCCCTGGTTTGGGAAGATCCCCTGGAGAAGAAAATGGCAACCTACTCCAGTATTCTTGCCTAGGAAATCCCATGGGCAAAGGAACCTGGTAGGCTGCAGTCCATGGGGTCGCAAAAGAGTCGGACATGACTTATCAACTAAACAACAACGACTGAACTATACACTTAAAAATGGTTCAGATGTAAGTTTCATGTGATGTGTATTTTACAATTAAAAGAAATCAATTTGACATATGGTATCCCAGGGACAGGGGAGCCTGGTGGACTGCCGTCTATGGGGTCACACAGAGTTGGACATGACTGAAGTGACTTAGTAGTAGTAGTAGATATTCATTTAATAGGAACTTGGAGAAGGAAATGGCAACCCACTCCAGTGTTCTTGCCTGGAGAATCCCAGGGATGGGGGAGGCCTGGTGGGCTGCTGTCTATGGGGTCGCACAGAGTCGGGCACGACTGAAGCGACTTAGCAGCAACAGCTATGGTAGGGAGAGATTAGAAGGGTTTAGAGTTGTTTAGCCCCTGAATCCCTTGATCCTTGATGAGACCATTCCTACAAAATGTGATACAATAGACCCTAAAAAAGGTTCTTGCAAAACCAGCACTTCAAAAATGCATGCATGTATATGTGGAATCGAGAGAGATGGTACTGATGAACCTACTTGCAGGGCAGCAATGGAGATGCAGACATAGACAACAGACTGGTGGACATAGGGTGGGAAGGAGAGGGTGGGATGACTGGAAAGAGTAGCGTGGAAACATACACATTACAATATGCAAAACAGATAGCCAGTGGAAATTTGCTGCATGACTCAGGGAGCTCAAACCAGTGCTCTGTGACTACCTAGAAGGGACATATGTATACCTATATACATATGTATACCTATACCTATGCATGTAGACATATGTATACCTATACCTATGTACATATACATAGGTATATGTATACCTATGTATGGCTGATTCATGTTGATGTATGGCAGAAACCAATGCAATATTGTAAAGCAATTACCCTTCAATTAAAAACCAACTTTTTAAAAAAAATGTATGCCTGCAGTGGCATTTACACCTCATAAATGCTGAGAACTAGGTGTCTAGTGCTAAAGAAAGACATGCTAAAAAAATGTTCTTGTGACAAGAAAAAAAATGTAATTATGTCTTGATGGGTGTTAACTAAATGTATTGTGGTAATAATTATTTTACAGTATACAAATAAATCATTATATTGTACACTTTAAACTATTAATAATACAATGCTATATATCAATTACAACTCAATAAAGCTAGAAAAGATGAAAATAAAATGACACACAATAGGAAAAAAGGAAAGAAAACATTCATCTTCCTTAAAAGGACAGTATAAATTCATGTGTGTGTGTGTGCTAAGTCGCTTTAGTCATGTCCGACTCTTTGAGACCCTATGGATCGCAGCCTGCCAGACTCCTCTGTCCATGGGATTTTCCAGGCAAGAATATTGGAGTGGGTTACCATTTCCTGCTCCAGGGGATCTTCCCAACCCAGGGATTGAGCCTGTGTCTCCTGCTTGGCAGGAGGACTCTTTACCACTGAGCCACCTGGAAAACTGCTCTCCCATTTCTCTTTCTTTATGCTCTCACTGCCTTTGAAATCACTTTACTTAGATATTTATTCTGCTACTAGGTATCAGTTTTATTGACTAGATGTGGGCAGGTCTACTGCCTGCCACCCAGAGTACCACTTGCCTCAGAGGCTGTACCATCAATGTCAGTTGAATGAAAATATGAATGAAAAGTGCTTCACCCACACCAACAGGTCACAGACCGACCAGGAGAAGTGAGATTAACTGCTCAGTGGACACGGAGCTTCTGCTCAGGGTGATGAGAAGTTTTGGGCGTAGACAGGATGATGTTAGCACACCATTGTGCATGTAATCAGTATCACTGAATTGTACACTTAAAGATGGCTAAAAGGCTAATTTTACATCTGTACTACTTATGTTATTGGGCTTCCCTGGTGGCTCAGTGGCTAAGAACCTGCCTGCCAAAGCACGAGACATGGGTTCCATCCCTGGGTTGGGAGGATCCCCTGGAGACGGAAATGGCAACCCACTCTAGTAGTCTTGCCTGGAGAATCCCATGGACAAAGGAGCCTGGAGGGCTATGGTCCATGAGGTCACAAAAGAGTTGGACATGACTTAGGGACTAAAACAATGATAACAACAACAAACAAAATTGTTATCACAATTTTTAAAAATTAATAATGTAATGTGAAAAAAATGGATGTAGAATAGGACCCTCCAAGGATAGCCTGCTGCCTCTGGGGGCAGCTCCCACAGCCAGGAATCTACATCCTTAGGTGGCGTGCCAGTGGTGGGGGTGGTGGGGGTGTTCTCACCTTAGGGAGATGACTCTGCAGCCCGCATACCGGGCACCCAGGCTGCTGCTCTGGAACAACGGGCTGAGCTGGAGAGAAAGGAGAGAGCCATTGGTGGTCACATGTGGGCATCGGTCCACAGGAGGGGCACGATGGGGTGAATGGGAAAGCAGGCATCTCACCAGGTGCTGCATGAGGGTGTCTGTGATGTTGAACTTGTGGGAGCCTGGGTGACCCATGTCTGCAGAGTAGCGCAGGTTGTCGATGGTGAAGTTCAGCGTGAAGGGCTCCTCACTGACCTCCCCAGCTACAGTAGGTAGAGAGAGAGTCCAGGCTCACTAGGAGCTTGGGTCCCAGTGTCCACCCAGGTGGGGCTTCCAAGGGCCCTGTATTTTCTTCCCGATCAACCTGAAGGTCACTTGCTGATGTGACGGCTCCAGCAACCAGTGAGGGTTGGCTTAATGATTTGGGGACTCATTTTTTGCGCCCTGATGTAGGCGTGGAGGGCTCTGTGAAAACACTGGTGGCCTTGTCCTTTCCCAGCAGAAAAGGGCACTGATGATCCCAGACATCTGTCGTAGTCTCTCTGCTCTCCAGCTCTCTGTCTCTGTCTCTCTCTATGCACATATATTTATATTTAAATATAAATTTATAAGTGAATGTATACTATGTAAACATGTAGTTAATATATTATGTATTATGTAATATATAAATAAATATACATATCTTCCCATATATATATGTGTGTGTTTGTGTGTGTGTGTGTATATATATTTCTTTCTCTTTCTCCTCCCCTTTCAGTCAGGTGTGCCAATCTTTTATGCATTGGTTAAAAAAACCCAACAGTCTAGCAGCTATAACCAACCTTTCAGCAGCTCAGTGGACTGATGTGTAAGATAATATAATAATGACTCCTGCTTTAAAGGTTGTTATGAAGTTTCAACAAGTTAATTTTTTAAGACATTTAAGCACAGTGCCTGGAACAGATGGATCAATAGTTGGGGTGACTTGTCTAGACCCCAAGAGAAGTCGAATAAATGAATGTATGATGCAAGTGAGACCAGAGACCCCTTGACTTGACTCTAGACTAGATAAGCACAGCAGGAGCTAAGTGATTAAGCGAAAACTTTTCTCTGGGATAAAAGTTTACTTCTCTCTCCTCCTTTCCCTCCACTCCTTTCTATGTATCACTACTTCCAGCTTTCCTTCTGCTCACCTTTCCCTTCCATATTTCTTCCCAAACATTTGTCCTTTCTTCTTCTATCCTTTCTTCCTTTTTTCCACCCACCTATCCATACATCTGTCCTTTTATCCTTTCTTTCTTCTATCCATCCACTTATCCATCCATCCACTCATCCATCCTTCTTTCCTAGCTCACTCTTTCCCTTCCTTCTTCCCCTTCTTCTCTCCTTCTATGATCCTTCTGTCCCTCTTTCCTTCATTCCCTGCTTTCTTCCATCCATCTTTCCTTGCTCCCTCCCTCCTTCCATCATGTCCTTTCTTCCATCCATCCATCTTCCTTTCATTCCATTCATTCCTATTTCCCTCCTCACATCTGTTAATACATCCTCCCTCCTTCCCTTTACTTTCCCTTCTTCCATTCATCTTTCTGTGTCTCATCAGCTCATCCATCTTCTCTCTCTCTCTCCTTCCACCCATCACTTCTTTGGTCAGTGACGGACCCAAGGATAGTTTCAGAGTGTTGAGATAATACACTCCTAAGGCAAGGGTGAGTTTCCCTGATGTGTTAATGGTAAAGAATCTGCCTGCCATGCAGGAGATGCAGGATACACGGATTTGATCCCTGGCTTGGGAAGATCCCCTGGAGGAGAAAATGACAATCCCCTCTGGTATTCTTGCCTGGAAAGTCTCATGGACAGAGGAGGCTGGCAGGCTACAGTCCATGGGGCACAAAAAGTTGGACATGACTTAGTGACTGAGAAAGACAAGGATGGTAGATTCTTGAAAACCTACAAGGTTCTCATTACAGGATTTGCTGGGAATGCATTTTGGTGAACACCTATTATGTCTGGTCCATGAACTAGAACATAATAGGTGTGCACCAAAAATCAGCATGTCTTTTGAGATAAACTCAGTATAAATAGCAAGAAGTGACAACATGAGTTTTGGAATTGCATGAACTCTTGGTTTTCTTATTTATCTGCTGTGTAGCTTGGTATTCTGAGTCTGAGTTTCCTCAACTGTAAAATGGAGCAAAATCACATGACTGTATGGAGAATTAAGGTATAGAGTGTATATACTTTAATGAATTGTCCCCCCATTCATATGTTGAAGCCGCAGTCTAGTTCCTCAGAAGGTGACTGGAGACCTCCCTGGTGGTCCCGTGGCTAAGATTCCCAACGCATGGGACCTGGGTTCGAGCCCTTGTTAGGGAACTAAGATCTCACATGCCGAAACTAGGAGTCTGCATACCGCAACTAAAAAACGATCCTGTATATGCAACTTAAAAAAAGGTCCTGAATGCCACAACTAAAGATCCTGCATGCCATAACCAGCACCCGAAGCAGTCAAATAAATAAATAAAATATTAAAAAAAGAGTACTAAGGAGATGGTTTTAGGAGAATTAAAATGCAAGCCATATGAAGGTCAGAATATAGTGGGATAACGTTGTTGTTGTTTTTCAGTCACTTAATCATGTCTGACTCTTAGTGATCCCATGGACTGTAACCCACCAGGCTCCTCTGTCCACGGAATTCTCCAGGAAAGAACACTGGAGTGGGTTGCCATTTCCTTCTCCTGGGGATATTTCTGACCCAGGGATTGACTTCACGAGTCCTGCATTGTGGGCAGATTCTTTGTTGCTGAGCCGCCAGGGAAGCCGGGTGGGAGAACATAAATGTGTCTAAAACCTCCCAGGAGGGAACTTCCCACCAGGATCCAGGAGAGAGAGAAGGGATAAGGTAGGGACCTTCCAGAAGCTTCCCTCATGTAGGACAGAGGGTGAAGGAGAAAAACTGCTTTCCAACCCCAAAGTGGAGGGGGCCAGGAAATCCAGGCCAGGCATACTCACTGGTGGTAGTGGGGGCCAGGGCTGCATAGGTGTAACCTGCACAGAGAAGATGAGAGAAGCTGAATCAGCATTGGGGTGAACATAAAAGATTAAGGGATGTACAGTATTTGTTCTTCTCTTTCAGACTGTCATACAGAATTAAGTAAGTCAAAAAGAGAAAACAAATATTGTATATAAACGCATATATGGGGAGTCTAGCAAATGGCCCTGATAAACCTATTTGCAGGGCAGGAATAGAGACAGAGACATAGAGAAAGGACACGTGGGCACAGCGGGGAAGGACAGGGTGGGGTGAATTGGGAGATTAGCATCGATGTCTATACACTGTGTGTGTGTACTGAGTTGCTTCAGTCACATCTGACTCTGTGTGAGCCTATGGACTGTAGCTTGCCAGGTTCCTCTGCCCATGGGATTCTCCAGCCAAGAATATTGGAGTGGGATGCCATGCCCTCCTCCAGGAGATCTTCCTGACTCAGGGATCGAACCCACATCTCATGTCTTCTGCATTGGCAGGCAGGTTCTTTACCACTAGTGCCACCTGAGAAGCCCTTATATACTCTGCTATGTGTGAAATAGTTAGCTAGCAAGCTCCGAGAGTTGGTGATGGATAGGGAAGCCTGGAATGCTGCAGTCCACGGGGTTGCAAAGAGTCGGACACGACTGAGCAACTGAATCGAACTGGGAAGCTACTGTATAGCACAGGGAGTTCAACTCAGTGCTCTGTGATGACCTAGATGGGTGGGATGGGGGGAAGGCTCAGGAAGGAGGAGGGGTATGTATACTTATAGCTGATTCACATTGTTGTACAGCAGAAACTAACACAGCATTGTAAAGCAATTATGTGCACGCATGCTCAGTTAAGTCTGACTCTTTGTGACCCCACGGACTGTAGCCTGCCAGGCTCCTTCAGGATTTTACAGCCTTCCAGGCCCCTCTGGGATTTGCCAGGTCTCTATGGGATTTTACAGGCGAGAATACTGAAGTCGGTTGCCATTCCCTTCTCCAGGGAATCTTCCTGACCCAGGGATCGAACCCTCTCTCCTGTATCTCCTGCATTGGCAGGCAGATTCTTTATCACTGAACCACCAGGGAAACCCCAATTTAAAAAAAAAATGAAGGAAGTTATTTCAAGGAAAAATTGAAAACATGTTATTGAGAATTTGAAGCATTTTAATGGATTAATGTCATTATTGCTATTAGAACAATAAAATTAAGCAAAAGTCGTGGCTCAGATGGTAAAGAATCTGCCTGCAATGCAGGAGATCTGGGTTCGGTCCCTAGGTTGGGAAGATCCCCTGAAGAAGAGAATGGCAACCCACTCCAGTATTCTTGCTTGGAGAATTCCATGGACAGAGGAGCCTGGCAGGCTACAGTCCATGGAGTTGCAAAGAATCAGACATGACTGAATGATAGACACTTTCACTTTCATACAAAAAATAAAATAAAAAATATTATACATTAAAAAAAAAGATTAAAGAAGAGGGTGGATTTAGGGACCTATGTGGGGAAAGCAGAGAAGAAGAGGTGGTGGAGGGATGTTCAAGAAGAAGCAAGCAGGCAACAAGATTGGGCAGAACCAAGTTATTACTTCATCATAATGAAGACAACCCAGACCAGAAGGAGAAAAAGACAGATCAGAGCTCCCTTTAGAAGAATGAAAACAATGGCAATTCAAGTCCCCCTCCTCTTGATAGACCATGGCTATAACATAGTCCCTCACCATTTACGTAGAGGCTATTTCTGTCCAAACTGAAGGAGCCCAGTTGGGTGATGCCATCTGTCTCACGGCTCAGTTCCCAGTACAGCTGCTGTTTGTTCAGCGCGGGTCTTGCGGGGTCAGAGTGGAGGCTGCAGACTACATTCACTCCAGTGGCTGCTCCCCTCTTTTCAGGCCTAGAGAAGAAAAGATGTAGGAACGTGGAGTACTACGGAGGAGGCCGTCTAGGTGTGAAAGGGAGGAGGCTAAGGGAAATGCTGAAGGCATTAGCTTGGTAGGCTGCAGGGTCTTTCATCTGAGACCAGCCCCTAGCAACTCAGGACAGAAAACGTTTTAATTAGAAATTTGCAGGGGTGTTCCCTGGTGGTCCAGGGTTAGGACTTGGTGCTTTCACTGCCCTGCTTGGGTTCAATTCCTGGTGGAGGAACTAAAATTATGCATGCGATGTGACCAAAAAAAAAAAAAAAAAAAAAAAAAAAAGAGGGACTTCTCTGGTGATCCAGTGGTTAAGAATCTGCCTGCCAGTGCAGGGGACATGGGTTTGATCCATGGTCTCGGAAGATCTCACATGCTGCAGAGCAACAAAGCCTGTGTGCCACAACTGCTGAAGCCAGCGCACCCTAGAGCCCGAGTTCCACAGCCAGAGAAGCCACCACAGAGAGAAGCCCATGCACCACAACTAGAGAGTAGCTAGCCACAACGAGAGAAAGCCCGCGCAGCAACAAAGACCCAGCACCACCAAAAATCAATGAAAGCATAAATAAATAAATCGATTTCTTTAAAAAAAGGAATTTGCAGATAGGAATTTGCACTGATTATCCCACTTCTTCGCAGAGGAGAGCTTTCATTTGAAACAAAATATCATATAGATTCTGTAAATAACAATGATGCCTTGTTTCCAAGCATGGAGCATAGCACCATCTGGGCATGAAGAAGGCATGAGGGGTTATGGTGGGCACTGGAGCTCAGTACTTCCAGGGACATGCCTAGCCACTGAGTCCAGCGCCCAGTGCAAGAGGGTCCACTGACCGGATGAATCACTCCATCTGAGGGAGTCTCACCTGAGCAACTCCAGCCTGCAGCCAGCATAGAGGGGGCCGACACTGGTCTTATTGAGCAAGACCCTGAGCTGGTGGGGAAAGAGAGGGAGGTGAGCCGAAGGGACGAGAGGATACACAGGGGCAAGGTGGACCTAACAGAGGCTGTCCAAGGGCTCTCACTCGGTGCTGTAAGATCCTTTCCGTGGTGTTGAACTTCAGAGAAGATGGGCGCCCCATGTCCTCCGAGTAGTGCATGTTGGTGATGGTGAAGTTCAGGGTGAAGGACACCAGGTGAAGGTCAGTGGCTGCAGTGTGGGAGGAAGAGAAGGATGTCCAGTTGGGGCCACAGTCATGGCCAAGGTTTCCTGGGAGACTGGGACTGACATATACACGATGTGTGTGCTAAGTTGCTTCAGTCGTATCTAATTCTTTGAGACCCTATGGGCCGCAGCCCACCAGAATCCTCTGTTCATGGGATTCTCCACGTAAGAATACTGGAGTGGGTTGCCATGCCCTCCTCCAGGAGTTCTTCCTGACGCAGGGATCAAACCCACACGTCTCACATCTCCCTCATTGGCAGGCGGGTTCTTTACCACTAGTGCCACCTGGGAAGCCCATATATACACAACTGCGTATAAAATAGATAATTAACGAGAACCAACTGTACAGCAGAGGGAACTCTACTCAAGGCACCAGAAGCAGATTAAGGAAAGCTGTGGGCTTCTCAAGCTGAAGGAGAGAACATTCTGGAATTGCCAAGACATCAGGAACCTTCGTTCATTCCTTCTGTGAGCACTTATTGAATACCCAGTGTGTGTGAGGTTCTGTGTTGGACTCTGCACGCCCAAAGATGAATAGGGCATGGGACTTCCCTAGTGGTCTAGTCGTTGAGATTCCACACTACCGATGCAGGGGGACCGGGTTCAATCCCTGGTCAGGAAACTAGATCTGGTGTGCCACAACTGGGAGTTCACATGCTACAACTAAGACTTGATGCAGCCAAATAAATAAAATATTAAAAAAAAAGATGAGTAGGGCAAAGTCTCTCAACATGGCCAGTGGAGTGAGCAGGTCATTATGCTGCAGGGGAAGCTGGGGGTGGGGAATGGTGTGCAATTCCAGGATGGTCACCCAGCCAATGACTGGGAAAGATTCTTAGAGGAAAGATTCTTAGAGGAAGCATTATTTTAAGCGTAACCAAACCTATGAGTAAGAGTTAGGTGAATAGGAACGGAGCAAATGTTAAGCAGAGGGAGCAGCATGGCTATAGTCCTGGCAGGAAGGTAGAACAATTACACTCAGAATGAAGTGCATTGGCCATGGGGGAGTGTAGGTGTGAGACTGGAGGGATCCTCTGAGCCCAGAAAACTGAGGCAGTGGCTATGCAGGACAAGGGTCTGGACTTGACCAGTTGGGGTCATCCAAAGATTGTCCACTAGAGAGGAATTAGGGCTCCCCTGGTGGTCCAGTGGTTAAAAGTCTGCCTGCCAATGCAGGGGACAGGAGTTTGATCCCTTGCCCAGGAAGACTCCACATGCCACAGAGCAAATAAGCCCATGCGCCTCCATACTGAGCCTGTGTGCGGCAACTACGGAAGCCCGAGCACCTGAAGTCCGTGTTCCACAGCCACGGAAGCCACTACAATGAGAAGCCTGTGCACCGCAACTAGAGAAGAGCCCCTGCTCGCTGCAACTAGATCCAGCCTGCAAGTGGCAGGGAAGGCCCAGCACAGCCAAAAAAAGTAAATAAAAGAGAGGAATTATATGGACAGAGGCTCATTGGGAGGGACACTGCAGCTGCTGCGGGGAAAACTGTAGGAAGCCAGTGTGGAAACGACTGCAGTATCCAAATGCTGGTGGCCCAAAGAAAGATTAAGCAATGCAGATGCAGGGAAAGGAAAGACTCAAGACATTCCGAAAGGAGATGATTTTGTGATGGACAGATGTGGGTGGTGAGCAAGACAGAGGGTCTAAGCTGGCACTCATGTCCCTGCCTTTGGTGATGGGGAGAAGGAAAAAGTGTGGGAGAGGATGATGATGTTAAGGGTCAGAGACCAAGAGGCTGTGTGATGTCTGGCAGCCGGGCGGACCCAGGGTCAGGAGCTGCTGTGTGGTTGGGGCTGGACTCAGGGTTTAGATTCTGAACAACTGGACCCTAAGCAGCCAGATGGCCCTTAAGATCCATGGAAATGGATGTGTTCACTCAGGGAAGGTGAGTAAGCAATGAAGGAAGAAGTGATCTTGTGGGAATGATTTTGTAAAAATGGCTTGGGTACCAGTAAGAGCCTTTCTACCTGTAGGCTTGGAGGATGGAGCCAGAGAAGACACTGGGAAGAATGTGGAGGTCCAAGCAGAGGAAAAAGACACCAGAAATGAAACTGAGAGTGGTACATCTGTAAAGAAATAGTGGCAGTGGTGGTGATTCTAGTTATTAAAATGTGCTTCTTTTCAGTTCAGTTCAGTTGCTCAGTCGTGTCCGACTCTTTGTGACCCCATGAACCGCAGCACGCCAGGCCTCCCTGTCCATCACCAACTCCCGGAGTCCATCCAAACCCATGTCCATTGAGTCAGTGATGCCATCCAACCATCTCATCCTCTGTTGTCCCCTTCTCCTCCTGCCCTCAATCTTTCCCAGCATCGGGGTCTTTTCAAATGAGTCAGCTCTTTGCATCAGGTGGCCAAAGTATTGGAGTTTCAGCTTCAACATAAGTCCTTCCAATGAACACCCAGGACTGATCTCCTTTAGGATGGACTGGTTGGATCTCCTTGCAGTCCAAGGGACTCTCAAGAGTCTTCTCCAACACCACAGTTCAAAAGCATCAATTCTTTGGTGCTCAGCCTTTTTCACAGTCCACTCTCACATCCATACATGACCACTGGAAAAACCATAGCCTTGACTAGATGGACCTTTGTTGACAAAGTAATGTCTCTGCTTTTCAATATGCTGTCTAGGTTGGTCATAACTTTCCTTCCTCTTTTAGCAGTGGATAAAGAAGATGTGTGTACACACACACACACACACACAGGAATATTACTCATCCATGAAAAAGAATGAAACAATGCCATTTGCAGTAATATGGATGGACATAGAGATTGTCATACAGAATGAAGTAAGTCAGACAGAGGAGAAATATCATGACATTGATTACACAAAGAATCTAAAAAGACATGATACAAAGGAACTAACTTACAAAACAGAAAAAGACTCACAGACTTAGAGGACAAACTTAATGGTTGCAGGGATGAGGGGGAAGGATGGGGGAAGGGATAGTCAGGGAGTTTGGGATGGACATGTACACTCTGCTATATTTAAAATGGATAACCAACAGGGACCTACTTATATAGCACAGGGAACTCTGCTCAATGTTATGGGGCAGCCTGGATGGGAAGGGAGTTTGGGAGAGAATGTATATATGTGTATGTATGGCTGAGTCCCTTTGCTGTCCACCTGAAACTATCACAACATTGTTAATTGGCTATACTACAATATAAAATAAAAAGTTAAAAAAATAAAAACAAAGAAACAAAAAATGTGTCCTTCTCTGCCCCGTTTAGCCTGCAGTCAGGACACCATCCTCAGTTGTGTGTATCGGGGAGGGGAGGAGAGGTGACTCTTGCCACCTGCAATTCAGTCCACATTTGCTATGCATGTCCTCTGGGCCCCTACCATCCAGAGGGGTGTAACAGGAGGGAAGGGTTGGCTGGTTAAACAACTCCTGTTTTTCAGGGGAAGGGAGGTGGTTATAGGCACATAGAAATACTCACTGTTGGCAGTGGTGGCTGAGGTCCGATGGGAGTAACCTGTAAAGAGGGGGTGAGACGGTGAGGAAGGGGATGGAGAGATGTTTAATGAAGAGACAGCTTGGCCGTTGGAGAGATAGCAGCTGGACCGATATGGCTCTGAGTCGTTAAAAGGAAGACCGAGTGCTCACCGGGAAGGGATCAAAGTCTACTACTGCTTTCGGTCTCCAGAGAGACAAAGGTGTGCTCTGCTGTTGTTTAGTCAGTAAGTCATGTTGGATTCTTTGTGATCCTACAGACTGTAGCCACCAGGCTCCTCTGTCTGTAGGATTTCCCAGTCAAGAATACTGGAGAGGGTTGCCATTTCCTCCTCCAGGGGGCCTTCCTGACCCAGGGATTGAAACCAAGTCTCCTGAATTGCAGATGGATTCTTTACCACTGAGCCACCTGGGAAGACCAAGGTGAGCCCTAAGCACTTTGAAATATGAGTCCGCAGTGGAAGTGCAGAACCCTTCTGCAGCAGAGCCCACCCAGTGGGGATGAAGAGACCCACCCCCAACACAGCCCCTCACCACGGATGGAGGCACTGTCATTACAGAAGCTGGGAGAAAACATCCCAAGTGCTTGGGTTGGGGACCTCATCATCTTGGGGAATCCAGGAAGGAAGGGGCTACGCCTGGGACTTTGGTGGGTATTGGTCTCTGTTTTCCCAGGGTTGGAGGGAAATGGGGGTAGGGAGAGGAGGAAATGGGCTCCTGGACTCTTCTGTTCCCAAGGGCTGGGATTCAGACAGAGGGTTATAGAGACTTCTGAGGTCTCTTCATACTCACTGCTAGGGGTGGTGGGCTGAGTTTGGTGGTTGTATCCTACACATGTAAGGGGAAGAAGGGAGAAGAGGGGGAAGATGAGTCAAAGTGAAGAAAGGATAGGGAGAATGTGGGGCCTCATGAAATGCAAACATTAGAAAAATGATGGTGGTCTTCCCTGGTGGTCCAGTGGTTAAGAATTTGCCTGCCAATGCAGGGGTCATGGGTTCAATCCCTGGTCCAGGAAAATTCCACATGCTGAGGAGCAACTAAGTCCACGCACCACAACTACTGAAATCCACGTGCTCTAGAACCCATGCTCCGCAAAAAGAGAAGCCGGCACAATGAGAAGCCTACACCCCACAACTAGAGAGTAGCCCCCCTCACTGCAACTAGAGATTGCACGGCAACAAAACCCAGCAGAAACAAAATAAATAAAAAGGATGGCCGACCCTCACCATTGACGTAGAGACTGTCCTGGTCCAGGGTGTAGGGGCCCAGCTGGGTGACACCGTGTGTCAGCTGACTCAGCTCCCAATACAGCTGCTCTCTGTCCAGCCCAGGGCCCACTGGATCAGGGCGGTGGGTGCAGACAGCATCCACTCCAGTGGCCGCTCCATTCTTTTCAGGCCTGGGAAGAGCAGCAGGAGAGGAGGATGACAATAAATGGAAACTCTAGGGGTAAGGGAGGGTATCGAGATCTCTGGGGATAGGACAGGAAGGGGCCAGGGGAAATGGGAAGGCTGGTAGAGAGGTGAGAAGTCAGACTTAGATTTTCTGAGAGCACAGATTTCCAGCCAACCTGGGACTGTGAGCAGAGTTGGTGGTGGGGGGAGGAAGTATTTCAATTAAATGGCAAATCTGAAGCCTGCTTCTTTCTGGAATGGGGACAAGAGAGCTCACCCTGGAGACAGATGAAGTGCTGGATAGGGGAACAGCTGGAATTTGGGATTAAAGCAGGTGAAGAAGGCATGCTTCTCTTGAGAGAAATCATCAGGATAGAATTGAAAACCTAAAGGAAATGCCCTCATTGGTCAAGGGGAGGGGAGCGGAGGGAATTCAGAAGGATGACCAGGCTAGGGGCTCAATCCTGCTGATAGTCTGTCGAATCTGGGGACTGTTGGGGGAAGTCCTTGGTCTTTAAGTCGGTGACTCCTGAATACCACCTCAGCTGAGGATACAGGGAAGACAGGAAGGAGGAAGGTCAAAATCCTTGGGTCTGGGAGCACTTGAGGCAGCTCTGGCCGCAGACGCCAAGGTCTTACCTGAGCGATGTCAGTTGGCAGCCTGAGTACAGGTGGCCCACACGGGTGTTCTTGAACAAGAGTCTGAGCTATAGAGGAGGGAGAGGGAGAATAGGAAGTGTGAGGGTTGGGAGAAGGGCAGATGTGATATGGGTGTGGCTGGCATCCTGGGAGCAAGGGTGAGGTAGGTGGGGCTTGTGTTTGGTGGGCAGGGCAGAAGTGAAGTGGGCGGGGCTCTCACCAGATCCTGCAGGATTCTCTCTGTATTGTTGAACTTCCAGGAACCAGGGCGATGCATGTCCTCCACATAGTGCAAGTTATTGATGGTGAAGTTGAGGGTGAATGGCACCAGGGCAGGGCTGGCTACTGTAGTAGGAGTTTGTGAGAGATATCCACGGAGTTTACCCTATGCTCAATAAGCTGGGGCATAGGTCATCCCACCTGCATGTCCTCAAAATTGGGGAGGGTCTTCCTCCAGCATGGGTAGTTTCCATAGGGAGGAGATCCCAGACATTACCCTCACTGGAAGCATTGGGGATAGTTATGAAAAAGTGCACTAAAGAGTAAATATTGGGTTGGCCCAAAAGTTCCTTCGGGTCTGTCCATGTGCTATAACAGAAGAACCCAAACAATTTTTGGGCCAACTCAATATATCCACAGGCAGGAGGCAAGCATATCTGACTCTTCAGTTAGCTAAAATTCCAGATAGATATCCTGTTTTTTTTTTTTTTTTTTGAGATTTAAAAAAAAAACAACAATTATTTTTCTGAGATTCATCTACTTATTGTTTTTAAAATTTTGTTTGAAGAAATGCTTGCATTGCGTTTTTATGGGTAAGACTCTGTTGTAAGTACCTTCCTTCCATTTTAACTCATTTACTTCTTGAGGCAAAACCTTTGGAGGGAGATAGTATTCTTATCCCCATTTTACAGATGTAAAAACTCAAGGGAGGTTAAGTAATTTGCCCCAAGCCATTTAATCTATAAATGGCAGAGCATAGAATGAATCCAGGTGTGTGGTCCAGGAGTCTGTGCTCCTAACCCCTCCACTTAGGACCACTGGCAAGTCCCACCTGCAGTGACCACTCACTCTGGCCTGAGTGGTCAGTGGTGAGAACTCCTTCGGAGGCCCTAGCTGATGAGTATCTAGAGATTTAAGCAAGCCAGAGATAATGATATCTCAGACTCTCAGTCGAGTCAATGGGTGGTATTGAAATCTACTCTGGGCCAGTTGGAGGCCAGGAATGGGAAGCTGGCCTCTGATCGAGCCAGTCTGCCTAAGTCCCTGGCCAGGACCTGTGAGACAGCTATATTTGTAGCTCATGCCATTCCTTTCTTTTCTGGAAATAAAAACTAAATTCCCTGAAAGAACCAACTCTTCTCACCACCAAATCTCACCTGTGATAATGCTAATTATAATTCAATATTTACTTGCACATTCACATCTTTAGTCTCTGTCTTTCATGTTGGAAGCCCATCTAAGACTAGCCCTTTCTATTCTCTTTGCTGCTGTATCACCGGGGCCTTTTACATAGTAAGTGCTAAATAAATACTTATCAAATGAATGAATGAATGAATGAGTATGATGATCTCCAATGACCAAGTGGCCAAGATCTTTGCAGGGAAAAAGTGCAGAGAGGAAGCTCCTACCTGTAGAGACTGAGACGGGGGCCATAGAAGTCGCTGGGAAGATGGTAGAGGTCGTGGCAACTGAGAAGAAAACACAGCAAGGCAAATATAGCAGAAGAGAGGGCTTCTCTAATCAAGGAGGGCCCATCATGGAACCTTAAGATCCTTTTCCTGTTCAGCCTAAGGGCTGTGCCAGGCTTGTCTTTTCCCAGCTGGAGAGTGAAAGTAGGGAAAATCCAGAGATTTCCTGGTTCCTTCCACCTCTGGGTACATGGACTAAGGATAACAGGGAGGAAGGATGGGCCCCAAAGCAATAGGACAGTAGGGCCCACAAATTACTACTCACTGCTGGGGGTGGAGTTCGGGGCCTGATGGGTATAGCCTGTAGAAAGAGAAGGAGACAAAAGGTGAAGGTATAAAGATGGGGGGTGGGAGTGGCAAGAATCTGGGGCAAGAATTTGAGTTTCTATGAATCTATTTATTTAATAGATTTAATTTATTTAATACCCACTGGTAAAGAATCTGCCTGCCAAGCAGGAGACACAGGTTCAATCCCTGGGTCAGGAGGATCCCCTGGAGAAGAAAATGGCAACCCATTCCAGTATTCTTGCTTGGGAAATCCCATGGACAGAGGAGCCTGGAAGGCTACAGTCCATGGGGTTGCAAAAAAAGGTGGACATGACTTAGTGACCGAGTCACTATAATAGCGATTTATTTAAGCAGTGTTCATGGTGCACCCTCAAAGTGCAGACCGTATAGACAAACCTTAGAGAATGCAATGAAAACAGAGAGATTTTTTAATAGATTTTTTTTAATGTGGACCACTTTTAAAGTCTTTTATTGAATTTGTTACAATATTGTTTCTGTCTTATGTTTTGGCTTTTTGGCCACAAGGCATGCAGGATCTTAGCTCCCTGACCAGGGGCCGAACCCTCACCCCCTGCATTAGAAGCTGAAGTCTTAACCATTGGAACAGCAGGACAGTCCCAGGGAGGACTCTCTGAATCAGGTCATCTGTTGTCTATCCCTCTGCCATCTCTCCCCCTCACCCTCTCTGAGTGTCTGATCCCTCAATGTATCTCCAGAAATGCTGTGAATGAGGGAACAAACCAAAGGTGCAGGCTAGTTTGAGACAAGCTCAAACCCTCCCCATACTGGATAGGAGGACAGGTGATCCGAAATGTATGTCACGAGCCCAGGGCACATGATCTGCAGTGAGCCCTGCGAGGAATCAGGAGGAGGTCCTGAGTGTAGCTCATGGTATAGTGAAACATGGGGAGGGGCAGTTAGTGCATCAGGGTTAAGGGAGATGTGGGGACCCAATATGAGTCAAGGATACTCTGGTGCAATAAAAGGGGTTTCAGGGGGTAGAGGCCATCAAGGATTCCCCATCAGCATCCTCTCATCAGGATAGAAGGCCTTGAGGGTGGATTCAAGATTAAAAAAACCATGAGGGGCTTCCCTGGTGTCTCAGTGATACAGAATCCACCTGCCAGTGCAGGGGACATGGGTTCGACCCCTGGTCCGGGAAGATCCCACATGTTTTGGAGAAACTAAACCTGTGCACCACAGCTATTGAGCATGTGCTCTAAAGCCTGGGAGCCACAACTATTGAGCCTAAGTGCCGCAACTACTGAAGCCCGTGTGCCCTAGAGCCTGTTCTCTACAACAAGAGAAGCCACTGCAATGAGAAGCCTCAACTAGAGAGTAGCCCCGGCTCGGCTCAACTCGAGAAAGCCCACACAGCAAAGACCCAGCATAGGCAATAGATAAATATATTTTCTTTTTAAAAAAGAAGAAACCATGAAGCCAAGATCTGAATCAACACACCCAGAGCACACAGCCAAGCCTCTAAGGGCAAGACAGGGAGCATGATCTCAAGTCTGAGGGGCTCACCATTGACGTAGAGACTGTCCCTGTCCAGGGTGTAGGGGCCCAGCAGGGTGACGCCATGGGTCAGGTGGCTCAACTCCCAGTACAGCTGCTCTCTGTCCAATCCAGGGCCTTTGGGGTCAGGGCGATGCATGCAGATGGCGTCCACTCTGGTGGCTGTGCCATTCTTCTGAGGCCTGTGTAAAAACCTCCATATGGTTGGTCCAACTAGCTCTCCATCTGTCCATCCTGCCCTCCCTCTCTTTGCCACTCCTAAGGCAGAAACCTCAGAAGCCTGAATTAACAAGAAAGCTGCTGGGATCATCCTCTGTGTTTTTTCAGTCTTCTAATTTTATTGAGACTTTCAATGGCTAAGTCAAAGATCTCTCTTGGTAAATGTCACATTGCACTTGAAAATATTTGGGTTATTTTCAAATATCTTTGGATATTGATTTCTAACATAATTCCACAGTGATAAGAGAACAGACTGTATGATTTCAATACCTTTAGGCTATGAAATTTTTGCACCTTGTTTTATGTCCCTGGATATGTTCCAGTGTCTCCCAGTATATAGTCTATGGGAATTTGAATAGAATTTGTATCCTACTGTTGTGTGAAAACTGTATAAATCTTAATATCACATTCCTATAGGTAATTATTTCCTGGAGAAGGGCATGTCAACCCACTCCAGTATTCTTGCCTGGAGAATCCCATGGACAGAGGAGCCTGGTGGGCTACAGTCTATGGGGTTGCAAAGAGTCAGATACAACTGAAGTGACTTAGCACATACGCACGCACATGTAATTACTATACCCACACCATATATAATATAATATATACTGGGCTTCTCAGGTGGCACTAGTGATAAAGAAGGTTCTTTATTATGTCTCCTGCCAGTGCAGTAGACATAAGAGGTGCAGGTTCAATCCCTGGGTGGGGAAGATCCCCTGGAGTAGAAAGTGGCAACCCTTCCAATATTCTTGCCTGAAAAATCCCATGGACAGAGAGCCTGGCAGGCTATAGTCCATGGGGTCGCAGAGGGTCAGACACGACTGAGGGACCGAGCACACACCTTGCAAGGCAGGCAATGGAGGCAGTGCTGTTTAAGGGCTGGGAGCTTGGCTCTAGAACCTGAAATGCTGGGGTTGTTCTGTGTGACCTTCACAAATTACTTAATCCCTCTGAGCCTCAGTTTCTCCTTTTGTTCTTGCTTCCTGAGTCTGTGGAGAAGACTGATGATTAAATATAAAGTAACGGCACACTGCCTTGGGTCTTAGCACTTGTTAGTTGCTGGTGTTGTTGTTGTTAATACTTAGTATCCATGAACAGTAGTCATTCTAAGCGTGAGTGAAGTCAGGGAGCTGGTAGATTATGGTCCCATTAACCTGTTGGCTGTGTTGTTGGGGAGGGTCTTACCTGAGCAAGGCTAGTCTGCAGCCTGAATAGAGGGATCCCAGACTGCTGCTATTCTTGAAGATGTGTTTGAGCTATTAAAAAGGAGAGGGGAGTTGAGAAGGAACCACTGAGAGGGGCCAGGAGGAGCTGGGACATAGGTGGACTAATAGGTCAGGTGGGTGGGGCTGGCACTAGTGGGTGGAGCTGGGGCAAAGTGGGTGGGACTAGTGTTAGTGGGTGAGGCTGGCATTGATGGGCAGGGCTCTCACCAGACCCTGCAGGATCAACTCGGTGGCATTGAATTTCCAGGAGCCAGGGCTCTGCATGTCCTCCTCGAAGGTTAGGTTGGTGATGGTGAAGTTGAGGGTGAAAGGCATCAGAAGAGGGACTCCTGCTGCAGCAGGGGAAGGAAAAAGACCACTCCTGAGTCAGACCTGGGCTGAGCTCTAAGATAACTTCCAGGGACAGAAATGGAGGGCCCAGATCTGAGGAAGCAAAGATTCCTAGCTGGCAGGCCACCGTAGGACCAGAGACAGAAGGCTAAATAAGGGGCAAAGCAAAATGCTGTTACATGCAGTAGGGTGCACATTCCTTAGGATGGCTATTATTTTTTTAAAAAAGAAAGAAAAAGAAGTTTTGGGGATTCCCTGGCAGTCCAGTGGTTAGGACTCCACCTAGTCTTTCACTGCTGAGGGCCCAGGTTCAATTCCTGGTTAGGGAACTAAGATTCGGCAAGCCATGCCATGTTAAAAGATACTGTTGGTGAGGATATGGAGAAATTGAATCCTCATGCATTGTTGGTGAAAACGCTGGTGGAGTTGCTATAGAGAACAGTTTGGTGGTTCCTCATAAAGTTAATTCACTCCTAGGTATGTACACCCAAAGAACTGAAAACAGGGACTTGGAGACTTGAAAACAAATGTTCACAGCAGCAGCATTTACAGTAGCCAAAAAGTGGAAGAAACCTAAGTATCCATTAACAGATGAATGGATAAAGAAAACGTGGTATATACAATGGAATAGTATTCAGCTATAAAAGGAATTTAGGATGTCAAGAGATATCTGGAGTAACAGGCAAATTTGGCCTTGAAGTACAAAACGAAGCAGGGCAAAGGCTAACAGAGCTTTGTCAAGAGAACGCACTGGTCATAGCAAACACCCTCTTCCAACAACACAAGAGAAGACTCTACACATGGACATCACTAGATGGTCAATACCGAAATCAGATTGATTATATCCTTTGCAGCCAAAGATGGAGAAGCTCTATATAGTCAGCAAAAACAAGATCAGGAGCTGACATGGCTCAGACCATGAACTCTTTATTGTCAAATTCAGACTTAAATTTAAGAAAATAGGGAAAAACCACTAGACCATTCAAGTATAACCTAAATCAAATCCCTTACAATTATACAGTGGGAGTGACAAATAGATTCAAGGGATTAGATCTGATAGACAGAGTTCCGGAAGAACTATGGATGGAGGTTCATGACATTGTACAAGAGGCAGTGATCAAGACCATCCCCAAGAAAAAGAAATGCAAAAAGGCAAAATGGTTGTCTGAGGAGGCCTTACAAATAGCTGAGGAAAGAAGAGAAGCCAAAGGCAAAGGAGAAAAGGAAAGATATACCCATTTGAATGCAAAGTTCCAAAGAATAGCACAGAGAGATAAGAAAGCCTTTCTCAGTGATCAATGCAAAGAGATAGAGGGAAACAATAGAATGGGAAACGAGATCTCTTCAAGAAATTTAGAGATACCAAGGGAACATTTCATGCAAAGATGGGCACAATAAAGGACAGAAATGGTATGGACCTAAAAGAAGCAGAAGATATTAAGAAAAGGTGGCAAGAATACATAGAAGAACTATACAAAAAATATCATCATGACCCAGATAACTACGATGGTGTGATCACTCACCTAGAGCCAGACATCCTGGAATGTGAAGGCAAGTGGGCCTTAGGAAGAATCATTATGACCAAAGCTAGTGGAAGTGATGGAATTCCAGTTGAGCTATTTCAAATCCTAAAAGATGACGCTGTTACAGTACTGCACTCAATATGCCAGCAAATTTGGGAAACTCAGCAGTGGTCACAGGAATGGAAAAGGTCAGTTTTCATTCCAATCCCAAAGAAAGGCAATGCCAAAGAATGCTCAAACTACCGCACAATTACACTCATCTCACACACTAGTAAAGTAATGCTCAAAATTCTCCAAGCCAGGCTTCAGCAGTATGTGAACCGTGAACTTCCAGATATTCAAGCTGGATTTAGAAAAGACAGAGGAAGCAAAGATCAAATTGCCAACATCTGTTGGATTGTTGAAAAGGCAAGAGAGTTTCAGAAAAACATCCACTTCTCCTTTATTGACTATGCCAAAGCCTTTGACTGTGTGGATCACAACAAACTGTGGAAAATTCTTAAAGAGATGGGAGTACCAGACCACCTTACCTGCCTTCTGAGAAATCTGTATGCAGGTCAAGAAGCAACAGTTAGAACAGGACATGGAATAACAGATTGGTTCCAAATAGGAAAAGGAGTACGTCAAGGCTGTATATCGTCACCCTGCTTATTTAACTTATATGCAGAATTTATCATGTGAAATGCTGGGCTGGATGAAGCACAAGCTGGAATCAAGACTGCTGGGAGAAATATCAATAACCTCAGATATGCAGATGACACCACCCTTATGGAAGAAAGCTAAGAACTAAAGAGCCTCTTGATGAAAGTGAAAGAAGAGAATGAAAAAGCTGGTTTCAAACTCAACATTTAGATAACTAAGATCATGGCATCCAGTCCCATCACTTCATGGCAAATAAATGGGGAAACAATGGAAACAGTGACAGACTTGATTGTTTTGGGCTCCAAAATTACTGCAGATGGTGACTGCAGCCATGAAATTAAAAGACGCTTGCTCCTTGGAAGGAAAGCTATGACCAACCTAGATAGCATATTAAAAAGCAGAGACATTATTTTGCCAACAAAGGTCTGTCTAGTCAAAGCTATAGTTTTTCCTGTGGTCATGTATGGATGTGAGAGTTGGGCTATAAAGAAAGCTGAGCACCAAAGAATTGATGTCTTTGAGCTGTGGTGTTGGAGAAAACTCTTGTGAGTTCCTTGGACTGAAAGGAGATCCAATCAGCCCATCCTAAAGGAAATCAGTCCTGAATATTCATTGGAAGGACTGATACTGAAGCTGAAGCTCCAATACTTTGGCCATCTGATACAAAGAACTGACTCATTGGAAAAGACCCTGATGCTGGGAAAGATTGAAGGTGGGAGGAGAAGGGGATGACAGAGGATGAGATGGCTGGATGGCATCACCGACTCGATGGACGAGTTTGAATAAGATCTGGGAGTTGGTGATAGACAGGGGGGGCCTGGCATGCCGCAGTCCATGGAGCTGCAAAGAGTCAGACATGATGGAGTGACTGAACTGAACTGAACTGATAAAAGGAATGAACTTGTTATACTTCTACAACATGGATGAATCTTAAAAACATTATGCTAAGTGAAATAAATCACACATGAAAAGACAAATACTGTATGATTCCCCTCACATAAAGTTACCTAGATTAAGTAAATTCACAGAGGCAGAAGAGAGAATAGAGGTTACCAGGGCTGGGCATGGGGGTTAAGAGGATTTAATGTTTAATGGGCTTGGAGTTTCTGTTTGGGATGCTGCAAATTTTCTGGAAATGGATGGTGGTGATGACTGTACAATATTGTGAATAAACACTTAAAAATGGTAAATTAAAAACATTTTAAATAGTAAATTCTATTGGTTCTATAGTAAATTCCCTCAGCCCCTCACCAGTCATGTGACCAGGGGCACGTTACTTAACTTGTCTGCCTATCTCCATTTCTTTATCTGTAAAATGGGGAGAATTATGCATTGCAGAGAAAGTATGAAGGTTAAGTGACTGTTAAAAAGTCAGCACATTTCAAGGATATTATGCTGAATGAAAGGAGCCAATCCTCAAAGGTTCCATGTACTTATATAACATTCTTGAAATGACAGAATTATAGAGATGGAAAACAGATTAGTAGTTGCCAAGGGTTCGAGTGGGAAAGATTGTTGTTTGTTGGGTCTGACAGTTTGAGACCCCAAGGACTGTAGTCCTCCAGGCTACTCTGTCCTTGGGATTCTCCAGGCAAGAATACTAGAGCGGGTGGCCATTTCCTTCTCCAGGGGAGCCTCCTGACCCCAGCATCAAACCCAGGTTTCCTGAATTGCAGGCAGATTCTTTACCGTCACAAGGGAAGCCCTTAGTGGAGGGGGTGGGGGACTAAAATCTTAGTCCCTCTGCCTAGCTAGCACAGAACACATATCCAATAAATATCTGTCACACTAAATCCTTGGTACTCCCTGTGGTAGGTGTTTTATGCACATTTTCTTTCTTTTTACATTAAATTTTTAATTGGCATATAGTTGATTTACTCACATTTTTATTTCACTTTCACAACGACTACCAAGTATTATTATTCATACTTGGCGGGTGAGGAAACTGAGGCACTGAGAGGATAAGTAAATTACGCATGGTCATCAGAGCTGGATGGATGAAGAATTCATATTCCATGCCCTTGAGGAATTTAGAGCAGTGCAGGGGCAGCCCATGGTAGTTCTCATTGTTTCACGGCAGCTTGTCTCTGAAACCCATGGGTCCTAGCTTTGAGGCTTCCTAGAAGGATCTGGGGGCTTTCCTGGTGGCTCACACAGTAAAGAATTCACCTGCAGTGCAGGAGACCTGGGTTCGATCCCTGGGGTGGGAAAATCCCTGGAGGAAGGCATGGTCACCCACTCCATTCTTGCCTGGAGAATCCCATGGACAGAGGAGCCTGGTGGGCTACAGTCCGTGGGGTCGCAAACAGTCGGACATGACTGAGTGACTAAGCACACACAGCAACAGAAAGATCTGGAGAAAGAAGTCACCTACCTGTGGAGCTAGGGAAGTGGGTTGGCACCATGGAGGTCCCTGGGAAGGGTGGGGAGGTCCCAGCAGCTGAGGAGAAATGGTCTGGAGTGAGAATAGGGATTTCAAGTTGGGCATGGATGCCACCACATGCATCTTTCCGGTCCAATTGGAGCCACTGTACGTAGCGGGCATTGGATGAGACACCCAGGTCCTCCCATATCTCTACTCCCTGAGGCTCTGGACGGAGGGGATCAGTGTTTGTCCACCAGGGGCCTGGAGCACAGGGTTATCAAGGTCTTGAGTACTCACCACTGGTGGTAGAGGCTGAGGTCCATTGGGTGTAACCTGCAATGAGAAACGGAGACAGGATTGGGATGCAAGCAGGAAAGAGATGGCCAAGATAGAGCTCAAGGACCAACACCCCCCACCCTCGACTGAGACTTCAAGTTGCAAAGCAACAGTTATGATGGAGGAACAACTGTATCTTGTTCTTAAAAGGCTTGTGACCCCATGGACTATAGACCACCAGGCTGAGAAATCAAAGATCCAATATATGTCTTCATGGGTTCACAATTTACTGTTGTTTTTTAGTCACTAAGTCATGTCCAACTCTTTGCAACCCCGTGGACTGTAGTCCACCAAGCTCCTCTGTCCATGGGATTTCCCAGGCTAGAATATGAGAGTGAGTTGCCATTTCCTGCTCCAAGGGCTCTTCCTGATAGAGATGAAACCTGTGTCTCCTGCCTTGGCAGGTGGATTCTTTACCACTCAGCCACAAGGGGAGCCCTTGCAATTTATTTGGGAAGATAAATACACTGACATTTCTAGAACATGGGCTCTAAATTCATGCTTTTCTAGAGGAGATTTTGAGATATTGCCAGGGGGAAGATGAATGGCCAGACTCTTGGGTCCCCATTGGCTACAGGCAGATTGATAGTATCTTTCATCTTCTTTTTTTAAAATTTATTTATTTGGTTACACCAGGTCTTAGTTGTAGCATGTGGGATGAAGTTCCCTGTTAGGAGCAGAGTTAGTTGCTCTGTTGTGTCCAACTATTTGCAATTCCCATGGACTGTAGTCAGCCAGGCTCTGCTGTCCATGGGATTCTCCAAGCAAGAATACTGGTTGCCATTTCCTTCTCCAGGGGGATCTTCCCAATCCAGAGATGGAAGCTGGGTCTCCTGCATTGCAGGCAGTTTCTTTAGCATCTGAGCCACCAGGAAAGTTTCCTGACCAGGGATCAAACCTGGGACCCTTGCATTGGGAATGGAAGTTCTAAGTCTCTTTCATCTTCTGGAGAAAGGCTCTGTGCCTCAGAGAAGTTTATAAATCAAAGTCCTGGAATGCAGGAATAGCCCATGGGCTTTCTTGAGTCATCAAGAGAGATTGCTCAAGTGGGAAATGATACACAGGATGGGTCCTATGGCAAACTGGAGAATCCCATCCCTTCTGGGAGGGCAGAATATCAGCTTCAACATGTGGTTACAAAAAGGACACTCAGATTTTGCCCATCTCTGACAGTGAAAGTATTTGATGAATGTCTGTCCTCTATTATGTCTAAGATGGAGAAAATGATTCTTTCTAGAGTTTTGATCATTAAATGGCAGGACTCATGGCATACAGTTAGAATGCAAAGGCAATCCATAAGTGATCTATGTGTATGTATAATGCATTTTAAAATTTTTATTTTATATTGGTGTGAAAATGTGAAGTCACTCAGTCATGTCTGACTCTTTGTGACCCCTATACAGTCCATGAAATTCTCCAGGCCAGAATACTGGAGTGGATAGCCTTTCCCTTCTCCAGGGGATCTTCCCAACCCAGGAATCGAACCCAGGTCTCCCACATTGCAGGCGGATTCTTTACCAACTGAGCCACCAGGGAAACCCATATGAGTGTAGTTGATTTGCAATGTTGTGTTGGTTTTGGGTGTGCAGTGGGGGTGATTCAGTTACACACACACACACACACACACACACATATATATATATATCTCCACTCTTTTTTAGATTCTTTTCCCATGTGGGTCATTACAGAGTATTGAGTGGAGTTCACTGGGCTGTACAGTGGGTCCTTGTTGACTTTCTATTTTTTATATAGTAGTATGTGTATGTTAACTCCAGACTTCTAATTTATCTATCATCCCCCTTTTTTTGCATAAGTGTTTAACTGGAAATTTTCTGTGTGCAAAATTTAATCCCTCTATATGAAACTTTTATATCAATTTTACTGACAAAGAAACTGAGGCTTAGAGGGATTAAATAAATTATCCTAAGTCACAAGACTGATTTTATCCCAAATCTGTGGAGTTCCAGTCCTTCTTTCACACCATCCTTTACCTTAGAACTACTCAGTCGTGTCCGACTCTTTTCAACCCCATGGACTATATAGTCAATGGAACTCTCCAGGCCAGAATACTGGAAGGGGTAGCCTTTTGCTTCTCCAGGGGATCTTCCCAACCCAGGGATCGAACCCAGGTCTCCCACATTGCAGACGGATTCTTTACCAGCTGAACCACCAGGGAACCCCAAGAATACTGGAGTGGGTCCTCTCCAGTTGATCTTCCCGACCCAGGAATTGAACCAGGGTCTCCTGCATTGCAGGAAGATTCTTTACCAGCTGAGCTACCAGGGAAACTCACTTACAACTATTCATAAAAACCTAAGTAGGGCTTCCCAGGTGACTCAGTGGTAAAGAATCCTCCTGCCAATGCAGGAGATGAGGGTTTGATCCCTGGGTTGGGAAGATTCCTGGAGAAGGAAATGGAAACCCACTCCAATATTCTTGCCTGGGAAATCCTATGGATAGAGGAGCCTGGCAGGCTACATATAGTCCATGGGGTTGCAAAGAGTCTGACACAACTTAGCAACTAAAATAGCAATAATGACCTAAGAAAGATAACACTGTTGGAAATAGCTGATATGCATTAAAACAAAAAACATTTAAAATATGTTAACATTATTTAGATGGAATATTACATTGGTTTGTCTTCTGAACAACAACAACAACAAAAAGATGCTCACCATTGACATAGAGGCTGTCCTTGTCCAAAGTGAAGGATCCCAGCTGGGTGACACCATGAGTCTCATGGCTCAGTTCCCGGTACAGCCTCTCTCGGTCTAGTTTAAGGCCCATGGGGTTAGGTCGGTGAGTACAGACAGCATCAACTCCAGTGGCTCTTCTGTTTTTTTCAGGCCTGGTTAGGGTAGGACACAGGCATAGGGAGGTGGGAATTCCAGAAAAGGGCTCTGGAAAGCCTCACTGAGGGAAGGAACTGAGAAGGGAAAACTGGAATGGTTTTGGTGTTGAGGGAGAATTGGAAATGACTATGCCAGCCAAGGTCCCTGAACACAGAGGATGTAGCATCTAGAAATGCTGATATTTGTGCTAAGCTGGCACTCATAACAAGGCATCACACACCGTAACAACAAAAGCAGGACAGAGGGGTTGGAAGGAAGGAATCTGAGGGTTCAACAAGGTTAAAAAAGGCGATGTCAAATTCCTTAAATTCCAGCCTTGCCACTGAACTGCTGAATGACTCTGGCTAAGTCTCTCAACCTCTCTGTGGCTCAATTTTTTTCATTCATTAAATGAGGTAATAGTATAGACCTCACAGTACTTAGCACTCAGCTCAATAAAGGCAGCCAAGTTTACTACATATTAATAGGGCCAGTGTTCTTGGTGAATGGACCCTGTGATGAGAGAGACTGAGTTTTTTGAAAGAAACAGTGAGGTCAAGCTGCCAGTCTAGGGTGGACGTGGGATGGGGGATGGTATCGCAGAGCCAAGAATATCTCAGTGGATCAATGGAATCAGTGGAAATGGGAAGACCTAGAATCATGTCTGGAGGGCAAGAGTGACTATCTTCGGAGCTGGGGGCATTGCATTCTCTGACAAAAGGTCAGTGACCAGGAGATGTCACCCAAGGGAGTAGGGTACCCTGAGTATACATATGGGGTTTTCCACATGCTGAATTTACTCTCAGTACTTGAATATATAAAACATTGTAGGGCTTCCCTGGTGGCTCAGGGGTAAGGCATCCGCCTGCTAATGCAGGAGACAAGGTTCGTTTGATCCCTGATACAGTAAGAGTCCACATGCCGTGAAGCATCTAAGTCCGTGTTCCACAACTACTGAGGCTGTGCTCCAGAGAGTAGCCCCCACTTGCCACAACCAGAGAAAGCCCTTACACAGCAACAAAGATCCAGCATAGCCAAAAATAAATAAATATGATTATTAAAAAAGATTGTGAATAATTTATTGCATGCATAGATATAATGACGCACCCTCTACAGCAAGCTTTCTTAACCTCGGCACCATGAGCTTTTCAGGTCAGGTAATTCTTTGCCTTCGGAGACTGTCCTCTGCATTGTAGGATATTTAGCAGCATCCCTGGCCTCATTCACTAGATGCCCTCACTAGTAACCTCCACTCTTGAATTGTGACAACCAAAAAAATTTATGTCTTGGATTTCCCTGGTGGTGCAGTGGATAGGAATCTGCCTGCCAATACAGGGGATATGAGTTTGATCCCTGGTTTGGAAAGATTTCACCTATTGCAGGGCACCTAAACCTGTGGATTACAACTGCTGAGCCCATGCTCTAGAGCCCAAGAGCCATTAACTACTGAGCCTGAGTGCTGCAACTGCTGAAGCCCTTGCACGTAGAGCCTGTGCTCCACAACAAGAGGAGCCACTTCAATGAGATGCCTTTGCACCACCATTAGCGAGTAGCCCCCACTCACCGCAACTAGAGAAAAGCCTGCACAGAACAACGAAGACCCAGCACAGCCAAAAAGAAATAAATAAGTAAAATGATTTTTAAAATGTCTCTAGATATTGCCAGATATCCCCTGGGAGTGAAATCACTCTTGGTTGAAAACTACTGCTCTCTAGTGGTGAAGCTGACGTGATTATTTGGTTCCTTGATGAGTTCCAGAAGAAAGGTCTTTCTGAAAATTTCTACCTTCTCTTTCTGGGAAGGAGAATATAAGGACTTTGCATTTTCTGGTCAGAAACACAGTGTGAGGCAGGGTGAGAGCTGGTGGTCTGCTGTCCCTGGGATAGTGGGTATAAGTTGTGAGGGTCTAGGTCTTGGTCATCACCCCACCCTCTTCCCCACATTACCCAGGTGTCTACTCCGGCGTTCTCACCTGAGCAAGGTCAGTCGGCAGCCAGAATACAGGAGTTCAATACTGCTATTCCAGAACAAGGGTTTGAGCTGGGGATGAAAGAAAGGGAAGTGAGCATATGATGCTCAAGGGTCTGGTCAGGACGCGGGTAGGCACTGGAGGGGTTCTCACCAGGCGATTCAAGATCCTTTCCATGGTGTTGAATAGCTCAGATCCTGGGGGACTCATGTCGTCTGTGTAGTTTAGGTTGGTGATGGTGAAGTTGAGGGTGAAAGGCACCAGAGAAGGGCTCATGCCTGCCGTGGGAAGGGAGAGAGAGGTTCATTATGACCTCTGGCTGGGATGGCTGTAAACGGTGGGTCCAGAGTTGCCACCTTAGCCTCAGCGTCCAGTGAGTAAGGCTTGAGATATCCAACCCGTGTCACCCTTGCCTCCAGCCAGACTTAGAGAAGGCGCGGGGCCTCCATACCGGAAGGACAATTTTAGCTGGAAAAAGAACCTCAACTCTTTTCAGCCTGATATGTTTAAAGATAAACAGCTATTAGATATTTCTGTGGGAGGAAGAGAAGCAAAGTCACTCGATCACCCCCAGCGGCAGAGACCTCCCATAGTCTCTGACTTCATCAGGAGAGACTGTGCAGCTACTGAGTGGTCAAGACTGTCCCCCTGATGAAAGTGACCCCTCCTTCTTTGTCAATAACCGTTGTTGAAGAGTGCATTTTATTTTATTTTTTAGTAAACAGTTTCAAGCTGAAGTATAGTTATTTACAATGTTGTGTGAATTTCTGCTGTACAGCAAAGTGAAAAAGTTGAAGCCATGGTGGCTGAAACTTTCTCAAACTTCTTTAAAACATGCATTTTCAGATTCAGGAAATTTTATAAAATCCCAAAGAGGAGAAACTCAAAGAAAACCATGCTCAGATTCATCATGATCAAACTGTTGAACACCAAAGATGAAGAACAAATTGTGGATACATCTAGAGACAAATGACAGCTTCAGTCACGGAGTGCCTTGATTTATAGCACATGTCACATTTTAGACATGTTATATAAACAGTTAAGTTGATCAGGGTGGAGCAGTGAGGAAGCAGAAAGCATGCATCCTGCCTATAACGTGTAAAAAGTTTGCAGTGTCTTGACTTGCAAAACACAGCATTCCTGAAGGCAGAATTCAAATTATGAACCATAGTCTGTATCTCATAACTCTGGATTCACATGGTAGGATTAAGGTTCAAGGATGCTTACCCTCCACCATGACCTGTATAGTCAAAGCTATGGTTTTGTCATGTATAGATGTGAGAGTTGGACCATAAAGAAGGCTGAGCACCAAAGAATTGATATTTTCAAACTGTGGTGCTAGATAAAACTCTTGAGTCCCTTGGACAGCAAGGAGATGCTTGCGAAAACTCAAAACAGTCAATACTAAAGGAAATCAGTCCTGAATATTCATTGGAAGGACTGATACTGAAACTGAAGCTCCAGTACTTTGGCCACCTGATGAGAAGTGCTGACTCTTTGGAAAAGACCTTGATGCTGGGAAAGATCGAAGGCAGGAGGAGAAGCGGGCAACAGACGATGAGGTGGTTGGATGGCATTACTGATTCAATGGACATGAGTTTGAGTAAACTCTGCGAGATGGTAAAAGACAGGGAAGCCAGGCGTGCTGCAATCCATGGGGTTGCAAAGAGTCAGATGCCACTTAGCGACTGAACAGCAATGCTCACTCTGGGCATGATAAAGACCCAAAGACTCAAATAAAAAAAAAAAATCTTGGGCCTTTCCTGGTTTAAGAATCCACCTGTCAGTGTAGGGGACACAGGTTGGATCCCTGGTCTGCGAAGATTCCACATGCCTTGGAGCAACTAAGCCTGTGGGCCACAACTACTGAGCCCATGCACCTAGAGCTTTTACTTTGCAACAAGAGAAGCCACTGCAATGAGAAGCCATTCCACTGCAACACAAGAAAGCCCACGTGCAGCAACGAAGATCCAGGGCAGTGAAAAAAAAAACAAAACCAAAAACTTAAGGGCTGGGGTAAGACAGGTTTTATGGTATAAACCAAGTCCCTGTACCAGGTACCTGGAGATTCAGGAGCCCTCAGACGAGAAAATGGAGCAAGAATCAACTCAAGACTAAGATCCTATTTTCTGGATGTTCAAAATACAATCCACAAATTCTAACCTATACTGAGATTGTTACATTCATCCAATCAATAAATATAAGGTGAATGCTGATCAGGTGTTAAGCTTCAGGGTGATAAATACACAAAGACTGAATAAAGCAAACTGGAGTAAATTCCATGCAAGAAATACTCAAGGTGATATGATAGAGAAAAACCTGTGAGCCAGGTATGGATTCAGGAGAAATGCTGTATCATTTAAGTGATTTTGGAAGGTCTTTCAGTGAAGGTGGTGATCAAGCTGAAATGTGAAAGTTAAATAAGTTGCTAGGCATACCTCATCTCCAGAAAGGGCTACTAAAAAGGCAAGACAGAGGTTAGGACAGTAGAAGAACAGACAAGCCTCTGATGTGGCCAAAGCTTAGAAAGTGTGAGAGAAAATGTGGGACAGGATGAGGCTGGGTGGCCAATAGGGACCAGACAGTGCAGAGTTGAAGTTTCCTAGGTCCCAGAGAGCAGGTCCTACCTGTAGAGCTGAGGATGGGGGACAGAGATGTGGAGGATTCCAGAGAGAATGTAGAAGTCACTGGAGCTGAGGAAAAAAAATGGGGAAAATGATTGAGTTCCATCTGGAAGAGATTGTAGAAGCAGAAATTTTTCATTGGAATTTGTATTTCTATCTTAATTTTTTTTTTTTTTTGATGTGGACCATTTTTGAAGTCTTTATTGAATTTGTTATAATATTGCTTCTGCTTTAGTATTTTGGTCATGAGGCATATGGAATCTTCTACAGGTGGCTCAGTGATAAAGAATCCACTTGCTAGTGCTGGAAACGCAGGAGATGCAGGTTCAGTCCTTGGGTTGGGAAGATCCTCCAGAGAAGGGCATGGCAACCTGCTCCAGTATCCCTGCCTGGAGAATCCCATGGACAGAGGTGTCTGTTGGGCTGTAGTCCATGGGGTCACAAAGAGTTGGACACAACTGAGCAAGCATGCAGGCTCCCCGACCAGGGATCAAACCCACACCCTCTGCACTGGAGGCGAAGTCTTAACCACTGGACCAAGAGGGAAGTCCCTGTGTTTCTATCTCGACTCAGAACAAGAACTTGGGTAGGTTAGGAGCTGCTCTGAGGGTACGGCTGGGCATTTAGGGAGGAGGCATTGGGAATTTCTCTCTTGAAAGATGTGCTCTGGGGAATAAGGGTCCAGCGGGCATTGAAGAGGCACAGTTTGAAATACTCACTGCTCGTGGTGGGCATCCAGTACTGATGGTTATAACCTGCAGAAATGGAGAAAAGAGTACAGAAGGACTGTTATGATGTTAAGGAGTTGGATGGCAGACCTAGAAATGAAATTAACAAATTTTATGAGATCCACGTGAATAATGGTTACATCTTATTCTGTGCTCTTGTGTGCCTTGTCCTTTGAAAATAACAACGAACATCATCACCATTTTTATTGCTAAAGTGTTTTAAATTAATTTTTTTATCAGAATATAGTCACTTTACAATGTTGTGTTAGCTTCGACTGCATACAGATACAGAAAACAAACGTATAGATGTTGTTGTTCAGTCACTAAGTTGTGTCTGACTCTCTGCAGCAGCATGGACTGGAGCACATTAGGCTTTCCTGTCCTTCACTATCTCCCAGAGTTTGCTCAGACACATGTCCATTAAGTCAGTAATGCCATCCAACCAATGTATGAACACCAAGGGGGAAAAGCAAAATGGGAGGAATTGGGAGATAGGGGATTGACCTGTATACACTATTGATACTATGTATAAAATAGATAACTAATAAGAACCTACTTTATAGCACAGAGAACTCTACTCAAGGTGCTTTCGTGACTTGAATGGGAAGGAAGTCCAAAAAGGAGGGGATATATGAATATGTATGGCTGATTCATTTAGCAGTACAGTAGAAATTATTGCCAAAATTAAAATTCATTAATAATATCTGGCTCTATTTATTGGGAATGCATCAGAAATAATGCTAAACACTATAAAGATAATGGGGCAAATTTATGAATGAGTGTGTGTTCCAAGCCTTTGCTCTCTCAATCTCTAAAGACAATTTTGTCCTTGCTCTTTCACCTTCTCTGCCACCACAAAATTTTTATGATAGTGTTGTCTTTTCTGGCTTAGTTTCTGGTTTTTTCTTTGAGTGTATGTGTGTGTGTGTGATGTAGAATTGACAAAATTATGGCAGGTGGGGAGAGTGGTATGTGGAGTTAAAGGTACAATAAGATGGAAGAAAGGGGATGCATGCGGTTCAAAATTGAGAAAATTTGGATCTGGGGTTGGGTAGTGAGAAAGAGGGAGAAGGCAATGGCATCCCACTGCAGTACTCTTGCCTGGAAAATCCCAGGGACAGAGGAGCCTGGTAGGCTGCAGTCCATGGGGTCGCTAAGAGTTGGACACGACTGAGTGACTTCACTTTCACTTTTCACTTTCATGCATTGGAGAAGGAAATAGCAATCCACTCCAGTGTTCTTGCCTGGAGAATCCCAGGGATGGGGGAGCCTGGTGGGCTGCCGTCTATGGGGTCGCACAGAGTCGGATACGACTGAAGCGACTTAGCAGCAGCAGAGGCAGCAGTGAGAAAGAGAATAGACTCAAAAGTCAGATGAATGGTAAAAAAATTGGAGCCTGAAATAAACTGGGGAAAAGAATTTCTTTTTTTTTTTTCAATGATGATGCATTTTATTTTTTTAACTTTTTATTTTGTATTGGTGTATATTGGATTAACAATGTTATGATAGTTTCAGACAAACAGTGAAGGGACTCAGCCATACATATACATGTATCCATTCTCCCCCCAACCCCCTCCCATCTAGCCTGCTACATAACATTGAGCAGAGTTCCCTGTGCTATACAGTAGGTCCCTGTTGGTTATCCATTTTAAATACAGCAGTGTGTACATGTCCATCCCAAACTCCCTAGCTGTCCCTTTCACCCATCCTCTGACCCCACCCAGGCAACCATAAGTTCATTCTCTAAGTCTGTGAGTCGAGAAGAGAATTTTTTTTATGATGTTCCCTCCATCATGGAATGCACGTCTTTGATACTCTCTGGGAGATGGGAATGAAGGCTGGACTAAAGGGAGCTCCGTGATTTACTTGGATTGTTGCTAGATCATCTCATTTGATTGTCAGGACAATCCTGTGTGGTATGTGTGTTTAGTCCATTGTATAGATGGGGCCTTAGAGCCTGGAGAGGTCACATGGCTTGTCCAGCATCACATAAAACAGAGGTCTGTCACTCATCAATCTCCATGCTATTAATATGCTTTCAGTTAGTCCCAATCCTGGAGTTAAACCTTCTATAGACACCACGCAGGATGTGCTATTGTCAATTCAGTAAAATATATATTCCAAACCATATAGAAAGGACATTTCCAAGCTGACATAGAAGGGAAATAACTAATCAAGCATCAGGTTGGATTGCTGGCTAGAGATCATCAAAGCCTCTCTTCCTGTGCTGACAGGCTTGCACCGGATGGTCTACAGTGTTGCCTTGTGGTTCAGAACTTGGAATTTAGACTTAACTTTCCATTTGAGTCTTGACTCTCCCTTGCATTATGGATGGGTTATCTGGGGCAAATGATTTCCTGCCTGAATGCATGATGGCTGTCTGTAAAAATGAGTGGAATAAGTCACAGAGTTTGGGATAAAATTAATATGAGATCGCAGAAATAAAGTCCTTATCATAATTCCTGGCACGGAAGAAACTTTTGGTACGAATTAGCTACGGTGGCAGGTATTAGTCTTGGGGCACCGTGGCCACTGCTGCTGTGGTGTGTTGTGTGCGTGCATCCATCATGTTCTACTCTTTGCGATCCCATGGACTGTAGCCCACCAGGCTCCTCTGTCCATGGAATTTTCCAGGCAAGAATACTGGAATGGGTTGTCATTTCCTCCTCCAGGGGACCTTCCCAACCCAGGAATCAAACTCGAATCTCCTGCATTGGCAGGCAGCGTCTTTACCACTGAGCTACCTGGGAAGCTCAGGTATATATTTCATTACATATCACAATGAATAAAGTGTGCAATAAGTGTAATGTGCTTGAATCAAACCATCCCCCCTCCACCTCCACTCTGGTTCGTGGGAAAATTTTCTTCCACAAAACCAGTCCCAGGTGTCAAAAAGGCTGAGGACCACTGGTCTAGAGAGTTCTTCATGGTGGGGAGGCTGCCTTTTGCATTGTGGGATGTTTAGTAAGACCCTGATGCTGGGAAAGATTGAAGGCAGAAGGAGAAGAGGGCGACAGAGAATGAGATGGTTGGATGGCATCATCGATTCAATGGACATGAACTTGGGCAAACTCCAGAAGATGGTGGCAGACAGGAAAGCCTGGCCTGCGGCAGTCCATGGGGTCGCGAAGAGTCAGAGACGACTTGGCGACTGAACAAGAAATGTTTAGTAGCACTTCTGGCCTCTAACCACTAGATGTCACTAGCACCCCTCCAGTGATGACTTGAAAAATGTCTCCAGACTTGGTCAAATATCCCCTGGGATGCAGAATCTTCCCAGGTTGCGAACTATTGGTATAGAGAGACATGGGACTGTAGGAAACCCTGGCTGCAACACGGACACTCACCATTGACATAGAGGCTGTTACTGTCCAGAGTGTAGTTGCCTATCCTGGTGACACCATGAGTCAGCTGACTCAGCTCCTGGTACAACTTTTCTCTGTCCAGCCCAGGACGTGTGGGGTCAGGATAGTAGGTGCAGATGGCATCCACTCCCGTTGCTGCTCCATCCTTTTCAGTCCTAGGATGGCAGGAACAGAGGAATAGGGACATTCAGAGATGTGGGTGAGTTACATACTTTGTTCATCTTGAAATAGGCTGGGACCTGGGATGTAAGACTCTTTGATGCAGGGCTTCCACTTGGACAAATGTCTCCTCCAGCAATAAAATATGAAGAAAATATAATGGGCTAAAAATAACTGAGTGTATGTGTGCCTGTGCTCAGTTGCTCAGTTGTGTCTTTTTGTGACCCCGTGGATTGTAGCCTACCAGGCACCTCTGTCCATGGGATTTCCCAGGCAAGAATACTGGAGTGGGTTGTCATTTCCTTCTTCAGGGGATCTTCTCCACCCAGGGATTGAACCCATGTTTCCTGCATCTCTTACATTGGCAGGCAGATTCTTTACCACTGCCCCAGCTGTTGGGGCAAATTATGGACAACAAAATACAAAGAGAACAAACAAAAAAAAACCCAACCCAACTGCCACTTAACAAAAACAGGGGTTTGGGAGCAAAAATAGGATACTACGCACGCACCTTGCACACAGCACCACCAAATCGGTGGGCAGACCACCCAAGTCACCGCTCTGACCCCCTGGAAGCACCCCTATCCTCAGCTCATATAAGGGACCAGTTTGCTCCACCCCTCGGGGAGCAAAAAAACAAAAGAACTGTTGCTTGCTCTCACCCCCCCACCCCGCCACTGCTTCAGCGGGAACTCCAATAAAGCCTTGCCTGAATTTCCTGTCTGGCATCTGATCAATTTCTATTAAGAAGGACAAGAACCCTGGTTGGTAACAGTCTCTCTCTTAATGAATCCTCCTGCCAATGCAGGAGACAGAGGAGGTGCAGATGCAATCCCTTGGTTGGGAAAATCCCCTGGAGGAGGAAATGGCAACCCGTTTCAGTATTCTTGCCTGGAGACTCCCATGGACAGAGGGGCCTGGCGGGTTACTGTCCATGGGGTCTCAAAGAGTCGGATACGACTGAGCGACTAAACAACAGCTGCCCCACCACATCGTAAACCACAGGTCTTCCCCTCCAGGTGAGCTGGCCTGTAACAGTGCAGCCCTCAGGTTGCGTGTGTGTGTGGAGATGGGGGAGCCTTGCCTTACCTGAGCAGGGTCAGTCTGCAGTTAGAGTAGAGTGGGCCGACACTGGAGTTCTTGAGCAGAGGACCAAGCTGAGGGGGAGGTGAGAGGGAGATAAGTGGGAGGAGCCAAGGTGCCAGGTGGGGTGAGGATGAGGCAGGCTAGCTCAGGACTGAAGGGCTCTTACCAGGTGATTCAGAACCCTCTCAGTGAAGTTGAACTTCTCGGATCCTTGGTGCCCCATGTCTGGGGTATAGAACAGGTTGGTGATGGTGAAATTAAGGGTGAACGGCACCAGGGCTGGGCCCGTGTCTGCAACTGGAGGGAGAAAGAGAGAGAGGAGACCTGTCAGTCTTAGGTCCGAGCTGTTCAGGGCAGGGGCGTGGGAGGGACCAGTGGCATCTCTCTGGGCATCACTGTTCAGTAGGTGAATCAGACTGAGATGGCCCACTGGGATAAACACCCCCCCCCCCCTCAGTCAGCTAGAGGAGGAGAAGGGACCTTTGTCTTAGTTAGAAGTGTGACATCAACTTGAAAGGGAACCTCAACTCTCTTATCTCAGAGTGTCCAAAAGGTTGACATGTTGTGGGTTATTTTGTAGGAAGGAACAGGAGGTACCAAGACCTTTTGAGCTCAAGCTTTAGGCCACAAATACTTGAAAAAAGTCAAGAAATCAAAATAGCAGTAACTTTTTAAAATGTGCATTTTATATATTCTATTAATCCTAACTTATGGTTACCAGAGGGGGAAGGAGGGAGGGAAGAATAAACTGGAAGATTGAAATTGACATATAAGATTGAGTGGGCATCAGGGTCCAGACCATGCTAAGTTGCTTCAGTCATGTCCAACTCTGTGCGACCCCATAGACAGAAGCCCACCAGGCTCCTCTGTCCCTGGGATTCTCCAGGCAAGGACACTGGAGTGGGTTGCCATCTCCTTATTCAATATATACACTACTATATATAAAATAGATCACTAATAAGGACCTACTGTATATCACAGGGAACTCAACACTCTGTAATGACCTATATGGGTCATTATATGGTCTACATGGGAAAAGAATCTAAAAAAAGAGTGGATATAGATATATGTAGAACTTTGTTGTACACCTGAAACTAATACAACATATCCTAATAAAAATGGAAAAAAAAGTGCATCTTATATATTTCATGGACAAGTCTACATTTATTAAAATTTTTTTGAATGATTTGAAAAATTTTACACAGTTTTAAATTTGCAACTATTTCCATTTACAGGTATTACAAAATATTGGCTACATTCCCTGTGCTGTACATCCTTGACTCTATCTTACACCCAATAGTTTGTATCTCCCCCTCCCCACCTCTGTATCGCCCTTCCCCAATTCCTACTGATAACCACTACTTTCTTCTCTATACCTGTGAGTCAGCTTCTTTTTTGTTATATTAACTAGTTTGTTGTATTTTTTTTAGATTCCACATATAAGTGATATCATACAGTACTTGTCTTTCTCTGTCTGATTTATTTTACTAAGCATAATGCCCTTCAAGTCCATCCAGGTTGCTCACAAATGGCAAAATTTCATTCTTGTTTAAGAGGAGTAGTATTCCATGCTGTGTGTGTGTGTGAGATCTTTATTGATTCATCTGTTGATGGACACTTAGGTTGCCTTCATAACTTGACAATTACAAACAGTGCTGTTCTGAACATTGGGAGTACAGTGTCTTTTCGAATCAGTGTTTTTGTTTTCTTTGGCTATATATATACCCGAGTTAAACTGCTGGATCATATAGTGCTTCTACTTCTAGTTTTTTGAGAAACCTCTGTACTGTTTTGCTCAGTGGCTACATCAATTTAGATCCCCACTAACAGTGTACAAGGGTTCCCTTTCCTCCACATTCCTGGTAACAGAATAGCAGTAATATCTAGGAAGGAACTGTTCATAGAAATAGAATAGAGATCAGCTAGGGAAAAGCTATTTTCTAGGAGGTGGTGTCTGAGCAAGAACATGCTGAGATGAGATCTGGAGAACAAGGAAGAACCAAGCACAGCTGAGTTCCTAGAACAGTAAGGATGGACGGATGTTTGGGCCCTGCAGGAACAGAAATGAGGCTGGACTAGGGAGCAGGGTAGACAGTGGGATGGGCTGAGGCTGTGTGGGCATCATGCTCCAGACCATGCCAGAATCCATCAGCCATTGAATGGAAGTTGAAGTTTCATGAGATCCAAAGATTAGATTCTTACCTGTAGAGCTAGGGATGAAAGTTGGAGATGCTGGAGGTCCTGGAGAGAAGGTGGAGGTCACTGGAGCTGAAAGAATAAAACTGTTGGGGCCTTTCATAAAGCTATGAGAGGTAACAGTGGTTGATGGAAACTTACATCTGTTCCTTGGCTTAACATGAGACTTCTGCTGGTCTGAGGCTATTGTGGGGCTGAGGATTTGGGGAATGGGGCATGTGTTCCTCCCTGGGAGCAGGTTTAGGGTGGAAGGGTCCCAGGGTCATGGAAACATTTGAGCCCTCATTACTCACTGCTGGTGGTGGGGATCCAGTACCGATGGTTGTAACCTGCAAGGAGAGGCAGAAAGAAAGCATAAAATGATGGGAGAACATTAAGAAAGGAGTGAAGTGTAGAACTAGAAACACAAACTTACAGACCTTCCTGAGTATTTTCTTTGAGATTCACCAATAAATAATGATGGTTCTTCATTTTTTAAAATTTGTTGGCCACACAGTGCAGCATGTGGGATCTTAGGTCCCTGACTAGAGATCGAACCTGTGCCCCCTGCATTGGGAGGGCAGAGTCTTAATCACTTGACCACTGGGGAGGTCCTGATGGTTACTCTTTGTGAGTGAACTGCCTCTTACTCTGGTCCTTCTGATTAATTTCATCCTCATAACCATTAACCTCAAAGAAGACAATGATCAAACCACTCTCAGTTTTTTTTTGGGAATTTACCAGCTGCCTGGAATATTATCAACCTCACCAAATGAATGTGTTAGTCTCTCAGTCATGTCCAACTCTTTGCAACCCCATGGACCTGTCTATGGAATTTTCTAGGCAAGAATATTGGAGTGGGTTGCCATTCCCTTCTCCAAGAGATCTTCCCAACCTAGGGATTGAACCCATGTCTCCTGCATAGGTAGATGGGTTCTTTACCACTGAACCACCCAAGAGGACCCTATCCATGATCCAGAACCATACTTATTCAAATCCTCTTTCCCCCCATTTTCTCTTATTCTCCAACTTTATGCTCTCTGGCTGACCCCCAAGTCTCTCTTTCTCTCCCTTTCCATCACTATCTCAGTGGAGTGGGTTGCCATTCCCTTCTCCAGGGGGTCTTCCTGACCCAGGGGCTGAATCCGGGTCTCCCACATTGCAGGCATCTTCTTTACCATCTGAGCCACTGGGGCTTTATCAAATGAACAAGGACAACAATTTCTTGTGAGTGTTTTCAGCCTTATTTGTGTTTCTTCATCCATGATATATAATTTTGTCCTTGCTCTTTGAGTTTCTCCCACTCCCCAACTCTCCAAAGACAAAGCTTGAGCTTTGACAGCATAGTTCTTGGACTTCTGTGATGTTGGGATTGAGATAGTGAGAGAGAGGAAGAGAGAGAGAGAGAGAGACTTGGGGGTCAGCCAGAGAGTATAAAGTTGGAGAATAAGAGAAAATGAGGGAAAGAGGGTTTGAATAAGCATGGTTCTGGATCATGGCTAGGATCCTCTTTGGTGACTCAATGGTTAAGAACCTGTCTACCTATGCAGGAGACATGGGTTTGATCCCTGGGTAGGAAAGATCCCCAGGAGAAGGAAATGGCAATCCACTCCAGTATTCTTGCCTGGGAAATCCCATGGACAGAGGAACCTGGTAGGCTACAGTCCATGAAGTTGCAAATGAGTCGGAAATGACTTAGAGAATAAATAATAACAACAAAGAAATGTAACTGAAATTTATTTTGTATTTGATGGTTCGAATGGGTTTATTGAAATAAAACTCCTCTCTGAGACTGGGCCACATGGTGCCCAGTTAACTTGAATTATTCAGGTTTATCTCATTTGACCCTCACACTAATCTTAGATGACTTTAAAAAAGAACTTCACTCTAAAAAATGGACAAAAGTCTAGAGAGGTCATGACTTGCCCAGGGCCACAGAGTAAGTAAAAGGCAGGACCAGGGCTTAACTGAAGCAAGACCTGTAATTCACCAAAACCCACAGTAGTTAATTACTGCTTTTAGGTAATTCTTAAGGACTACCGAAATACAAAACAGATTTTAATCCAAGAAGAAAGACATTGTCCAAGTTGATATAATGAGGACATAATTAATTAGTTTAAATTGTCATATTAGAGGTCCTTTATTTTTTGAATATTTGTTTCTATTTACTTGTTTATTTGGCTGTGTTGGGGCTTAGTTGTGTCACATGGGGTCTTTACTTGCGGCATGTGAACTCTTAACTGCAGCATGTGGGATACAGTTTCCTGACCAGGGATCGAACCTGGGTCCCCTGCATTGGGAGTGTGGAGTCTTAGCCACTGGATCACCAGGGAAGTCCCTAGAAGTCCTTTAATATTCTTTTCCATCCCAATATTTGAGCTTGGTATTTAGCTGGGTTAGTCTGGGGTGTAGCCTAGTAATTAGGCGGGCTTAGATTTTAGAGTCAATTTAGGTTTGAGTCCCAAGTCTACCAATTGTATTAGTTTGTCTGGTCTTGGAAAAATGGATTTCTCTTCCTGAGCCTTGTTTGTTCCTCTGTAAAATATACATAAAACTCCAAAAATATACATAAAACTCCAAAATATACATAAAAGTCCAATTATACATAAAACTCCATGTTGGGCAGGATTACCAAGGCATAATACATATAACGCTCTAGAACATGGGTCCTTCAATATAAACTAGCCTTTAGTACAGGTGTTATTGTAGGTATTGTTGCTAAGACCATTATTGCAAAGGAATTTGTTGCTAAAAAACATTACTAACAGCTTTGTTGTTTATTTCTTGGGTGGGGTTTAGCTCCAGCAGGGCCTTGGAGAGTGAGTAAAGGACCACAAGCTGTTATTGGGGAAATAAAGACGTGAGGATTAGTCAGTGCATTGCAAACCCATTGTTTCTTGGGGAAGAGTTAATCCCAGTGACTGCCGTGGGCTTGCTTTCTTCCTAGATGTCTGCATGTTTCATTTGGGCTTCTGTGAAAGGTCATTGGAATGAAGAAGACTTTGGAGGGAATCTTTATTTCCAGATCTGAAAAGTTCCTTTTAAGTTGTTCTGAGGGGAGAGAACTGAGTCCCTATGGAAATTCTAGGTTGTTCCAGAACTATGAAAGTGGGTACAGAGAAATCACACTGCAAGGAGACCCCATCTGGGGAGAGGGAGGAGACCCCAGCTAGCATAGAGCTACTCACCATTGACATAGAGACTGTTCCTCTCCAGGGTGTAGTGGTCCAGCCGAGTAACACCCTGGGTCTGCTGGCTTAGTTCCCAATACAGACGTTCTGTGTCCAGCCTGAAGCCCGTGGGATCTGAGCGGTAGGTGCACACCGCATCCATCCTGGTGCTTGTTTCATCCTTATCAGCCCTGGGGAAGAAGGGACACAGAAACAGGAACATGAAGGATGCTTAAAGGTTGGATGCTCTTGACATTGCTTCCCCTTCAATTGCACTCTTTGGTTTTATTTTTTAAAAATTCTTTTTGGAGGATAGTTGACTTACAATTTTGTGTTAGTTTCTGCTGTACAGCAAAGTGAATTAGTTAGACATGTATCCACTCCTTTTAAGATTCTTTTCCCATATAGACCTAGGCCATTAAAGAGTATTGAGCAGAGTTCCATGTGGTATAGAGTAGGTCCTTGCTAAGTTGCTAAGTCGCTTCAGTCGTGTCCTACTCTGTGTGACCCCCACAGACGGCAGCCCACCAGGCTCCCCCATCCCTGGGATTCTCCAGGCAAGAACACTGGAGTGGGTTGCTATTTCCTTCTCCAATGCATGAAAGTGAAAAGTGAAAAGTGAAAGTGAAGTCGCTTCAATAGTGTCCGACTCCTAGCGACCCCATGGACTGCAGCCTTCCAGGCTCCTCCGTCCATGGGATTTTCCAGGCAAGAGTACTGGAGTGGGGTGCCATTCCTTTCTCTGAGAGTAGGTCCTTAGTTGTTTATAAAAATGAGTTATCTGTTTTGTATAGAGTAGTGTGTATATATCAATCCTTATCTTCCAATTTATCCCTCCCTACACCTTACTTGCTGGTAACCATAAGTTTGTTCTCTACATCTGTAACTCTATTTGCATTTTGTAGATGTTTATTTTTACCCTTTTTAAGATCACTTCCCTGTTTTTTAAAAAAAATATTTATTTGTTTTATTTTATTGTTTTGGCTGTGCCAGGTCTTCATTGCGACATGTGTGGGCTTCTAGTTCCCTGACCAGGGATGGAACCCAGCCCCCCTTCATTGGGAGTGTGGAGTCTTAGCCACTGGACCACCAGAAAAGTCCCTAGGTCAGCACTCTTCCCTGGATTTCACCTGCTTTTTCAAACACATCTTTTTCCATCTTACCTGGGGCTCCAGATCCCTCCAGCTCCTAAGTGCAATACTCTGCAGGGCTACTCCTTAGCTCAATTTCTTCTTTTCATCCCCATTCTTTTTTTTAAGTTTTAATTTTTTTAAATTAATTTTTATTGGAGTATAGCTGCTTTACAATGTTTGTTAGTTTCTACCATAGAGAAAAGTGAATTAGCCATATGTTTACATATGCACCCTCCCTTTTGGACTTCCATCTCATTCAGGTCACCAGAGCGCATTAAGTAGAGCTCCCTGTGCTATACAGCATGTTCCCATCAGTTGTCTATTTATATATAGTAGATCAGTAGTGTACATAAGTCAATCATAATCTTCCAATTCCTTCCATCCCCCCTTCTGTCTTGGTATCCATTTATTTGTTCTTTACATCTGTGTCTCTATTTCTGTTTTGCCAATAAAATCATCTATACCATTTTTCTAGATTATACATGTGTTAATTTATGATATTTGCTTTTCTGACTTATTCACTCTGTATGATGCTCTCAAGGTCCATCCACATGTCTGCAAATGACCCAATTTTGTCCCTTTTTATGGCTCAGTAATATTATCCTCATTCTTTTTATTAATTGATTCAAGCTCATTGTTTCACCTACCAGCCCTTAGTACACTCCCTGTCTACTCATGAAGGTAAATACAGATAGTGACCACTCCAGTAACCAGAGTCCTGCTTGGGCTCTGGGGTTGGGGATGTAAAAATCTTAGGGAGGACAACAGAGATTTCTAGGATAGGGAGCGTGTGGAATTGTGGTGCTGAAAAAAACTCCTGAGAGTCCCTTGAACTTCAAGGTGATCAAACCAGTTAATTCTAAAGGAAATCAACCCTGAATATTCATTGGAAGGACAGATACCAAAGTTCCAATACTTTGGCCACCTCATGTGAAGAACAGACTCTTTGGAAAAAGACCCTGATGCTGGGAAAGTTGAAGGCAGGAGGAGAAGGGGGCAGCAGAGTATGAGATGGTTAGATAGCATCACTGACTCAATGGACATAAATTTGAGCAAACTCCAGGAGATACTGAAGGACAGAGGAGCCTGGCATACTGCAGTCCATGGGGTCCCAAAGAGTTGGACATGACTTAGCAACTGAACAGCAACAGCATGTGGAAGGGAAACCCAAGAGCTTCATAGACCTTGGAAACTGTGAATGAATCACCCCATGGCTGGCTGTGACATGGTGTAACAACCTTCATGGAGCCTGAAAGGGGGGGATTTTATTTTAACATGGGCAAATCCAAAGGCTGAGGTCAACTCTTTGGGAACACATGTTGGGCGGGCAACCAAGTTTGGAGAAAAACAGAAAATGAGTTAAGAAGAAATAAAGGGAAAGATGGTTCAAAAAATCTTTGTCTTGTGGAAGCAACCTAGATGTCCATCGACAGATGAATGGATAATGAAGATGTGGTACATACAAACAATGAAATATTACTCAGCCATAAAAAGGAACAAAATTGGATCATTTGTAGTCATGTGGATGGACCTAGAGTCTGTCATACAGAGTGAAGTAAGTCAGAAAGAGAAAAACAAATTATATTAATGCATATATATGGAATCTAGAAAAATGGCACAGATGAACCTATTTGCAGGGGAGGAATAGAGATGAAGATGTAGAGAAAGGACATGCGGACACAGGGGAGAAAGAGGACGGTAGGATGAATGGAGAGCATAGCACTGGCGTGTATACACTACCATGTGTGAAACAGATAGCTAGTGGGAAGCTACTGCATACCACAGGGAGCTCAGCTTGGTGTTCTTTGACAACCTAGAGGGGTGGGATGGGGGTTGGGGTGGGAGGGAGGCTCTAGAGGGAAGGGATAGATGTATACATATAGCTGATTCACTTTGTTGTACAGCAGAAACTAACACAATATTGTAAAGCAATTGTGTGTTGAGTTGCTCGTGCATGTGTGTGTGCTAAATCGTTTCAGTTGTGTCTGACTCTTTGAGAACCTGCCAGGCCCCTCTGTCCATGGAATTTTCTAGGCAAGAATACTGGAGTGGGTTGCCATTTCCTACTCCAAAAGCAATTATACTCCAATTTAAAAATGTTATATAAAAAAATGTTATATATAAAAAGAACTAGTTCCATGAAAACATATTTTAAATAAATAAATAAAGGAAAAAAAATCTTTGTCTTGAATTTGAGCTGACCCTACAGTGATTCACCCAAAGCAGTGGCTTTTTCAGGAAGGAAGACAGATCCCATTCCTCTCTTGTCTGGGAATTCTGCTTGGTATTATTCATGCACTTCAAAGTATTCCCATAACATGTCCCTATAGCATAGTACAGCAGTTCTCAAAGTGCAGCCCAGACACCCCTAGAGTTCCTCAACCTTACAGGGCATCCACCAAGTGAAAAATATTTTCATAGTTATACTAAGATATTATTTTCACTTTTACTCTTTCAAGAGTATACAATGATTTTTTTCTCCAGAGGCCACAAGGTGAAATATTGTAAATATGGAATGCAGAAGCATATAGTCTGCTGTGTCTTCCACTAAAGCCAGATGATAATATTGTGAAAAAATAGAAACCATGACCCCCTTCCTCATTATGCTTTTCTTTTGGCGGGGGGCGGGGGTAGGTGAAATACGGCTATTATTCACTCATTCTTCTTCTTTTTTAATCTTTTGGCCATGCCACGAAGCATGTGAGATCTTAGTTCCCTGGGAGACGTCTCACCTGAGCAAGGTCAGTCTACAGCCGGCGTACCGGGAACCAATGCTGCTGTTTCTGAACAAAGGCCTGAGCTGGAAAGAATGAGAGGGAGATGAGTGAGAGGGACAAGACAGCAGGCTGTTGGGAGGTCGAGGCAAGGTGGGCGTTGGTGTGGGTCTCTCACCTGCAGCTGCAGGTCTCTCTCAGTGTCTTTGAATATCTTAGAGTCCGAGTGTCCCAGGTCTTCTGTGTAGTGCAGGTTGGTGATGGTGAAGTTGACAGTAAAAGGCATCAAGAAAGGAATTGCAGCTGAAATGGCTGGGAAAGTAAAATGAGGCCAGTCCTGAGTCAAGCCTGGGCTGAGGGCGGGAGCTAAGGCTCTAAGGGCACATCTTTACCCCACTGCCCACATCGGGGTCTGGCATAGGCTGTCCCACCTGGGACACCCCATGCAGCAGTCCTTGTCCAAGCTCCTCCCATATCAGCTGACTAGCCATCCCAGTTTGCTTGGGATTACATGGATTCTTAGGGCATCCCTGGTGGCTCAGTGGCAAAGAACCTGCCTGCCAATGCAGGAGACACAGGTTCAAATCCTGGGGTGGGAAGATTCCCTGGAGGAGGATATGGCAACCCACTCCAGTATTCTTGCTTGGGAAATCTCATGGACAGAGGAGACTGGTGGGCTATAGTCCATGGGGTTGCGAAGAGTCAGACATGACTTAGTGACTACAAAAACAACAACAATATGTAGGTTCTTAGGATGCAGAATCAATCACCTTGTTCCCACTTCCCCTTTGCTCTTACCATTTCAGCACATACCAGCTCCTGCATGTCTTTGTCTTAGGGGACTTAGGCCCAGGGAGCATCCCTGTAGCAGTGATTCCTGGGAGTTGGTGGATAAATATCCTAGCTCCCTCCCCACCCAAGATAGGTTAATTCCACAGTTCATGTTCTGTGCATTCTCCCAGGGTCCCCCTCCAGCCTCCAGAACTGTGAGACAATAAATTTCTGTTGCTTAAGCCACTTAGTTTGTTGCACTTTGTGAAGGCAGCCCTAACAAGTAATTCACCAAATGACTTAACAATTTCTATTCTAGGTATATACCCAAAGGGAATGGGGAGAGGGACTCAGAGAGATCAGTGCACACCCAAGTTCATAGCAGCATTATTCATCATAGCCAGAAGATGGACACAGCTTGAGTGTCCACCAGGTGACCGGACAAAATGTGGTCCATCTATACAAATGGAATATTATTCATCTGGTGGCTCAGTGGTAAAGAATCTGCCTGCCACTGCAGAAGATGCGAGTTCAATCCTTGGGTCAAGAAGATCCCTGGAGAAGGAAATGGCAACCCACTCCAGTATTCTTGCCTGGAAAATCCCATGGACAGAGGAGCCTGGAGTGCTACAGTCCATGGGGTCTCAAAAGAATCTGACACGACTTAGTGACTAAATAGCAACAATCAACAGGTATGAAGTTCTGATAAACACTACAACATGGATGAACCTCCTTGAAGATACCATGCTAAACAAAATAAGCCAGACACAAAAGGAAACATACATTGTATGATCCCTCTTATATGAAATACCTATAATAGGCAAATTCATATAGACCATGAATAGATTAGATGTTACCATGGGCTGGAAGGAGTGGGAAAGGGGGAATTTTTGCCTAATGAGTTCACAGACCCTGTTCAGGGTGATAAAAAATTTTGGAAACAGGTAGTGGAGATGTTTGCACAACAGTAAATCATGCTGCTGAACTACCCATTTACATATGATTGGTAAATGTATATACTATTTCATATATGCCCAGTTGCTTAGTCGTGTCCAACTCTTTGTAACTCTATGGACTATAGTCTGCCAGGCTCCTCTGCCTATGGGATTTTCCAGGCAAGAATACTGGAGTGGGCAATAATACTCCAATTATTTTATATATATATATATTTTATCACAATAAAAACATTATTCTTACTTGTTCCTGAAGTCACAATCACAGAGGCCAAGGTGGATGTTCCAGGTGTGGTCACATGGGCAAAAGGACTTCCAGCCAGTGTGTTGAAGGTGGTTGTGGTCTCGGCCACAGTGGGGCCTGAACCTGTGGCAGCTAAATGAGTGGTCTCAACAGTGGCGGTTTTCAGGATAGTGGTTGTACTTAATCCTTCCACATGACTGGTTTTAGGTTGCATTGTGGTCTCTGATGGTCTCAAGGTCACAGTGTCCCCTGTCACATTTTTGGGAAATTCTGAGAGCTCAACTGAGGTTGCAGGTGGTGAGGTTTCTGTGTTCCCAGAAGTTATAGTATAAAGCTCAACGGTTGTTGCAGGGGTCCTGGAAGGCCCAAGACCACCAGGGGAAAGAGTCAGAGCAGGGAGGCTTGTACTGGCCTTGGCTTCAGGACTGGTGGCCAGTAAACCTGTGGTCTCTGGTAAACCATGGGAAACAGCTGACATTCCAATAGCTGTGCTGAGTTCTGTCTCCTCAGTGGAGACTGAGGCTGTTTCTGCAGGAACACCAAGTGAAACAGTTGGATTTAGATCAACTCTGGCTGTCATGGTCACAGGTATGGTGAAGAGAGAGAATGTTTCTGGTGGACTGAGGGAAACAGTCTGAGATGGAAGAGCTGTACTGGTCTCCAACTCAGGCCAGATGGATGGTGAGGCTGTGGTTTCTGGTAAATGAGGAAAAACAGTTGAAGCAGGAGAATTTGTGCTTGTCTCTGCACTGGAAGAGGTGACTAATAAGGCTGTGGTTGCTGGTTCACCAGGAGAAAGAGTCAGAGGTAGAATAGCCATGGTGGTGTCTGTCTCAGAGTTCACTGTATATGGTAAACTAGGGGAGACAGTTGTAGCTGGGACAGCTGAACTGGTTTCTGTCCCAGGTCTGGTGGCCGTTGAGGGTGCGGTGTCAGATTCACTCTGGGAAACTTTGGAGGTTGTCCTGGGAACAGTTGAACTAGTCTCTTCAGGATGGGTGACAAGTGAGACTGTTGTATCTGGCTTTCCAGGAGAAGCAATCAGAATTGGAACAGCTGAACTTGTTTCAGTCTGGGTGACCCCTGAGGCTGTAGTCTCTGGTTTCAGTGTGGAATTAGTCTGAGTTGGAGAAGTTGTACTGATCTGTGTTATGGAATTGGTAACCAGAGAAGTCACCAGCCCTGATACACCAGGCGAGACAGTTGTAGCTGGGAGAGCTGAACTTGTTTCTGTCCCAGGACTGGTGGCTGTTGAAGTTGTGGTGTCTGATTCACTCTGGGAAACTTTGGAGGTTGTCCTGGGGACAGTTGAACTGGTCTCTTCAGGATGGGTGACAAGTGAGACTGTTGTATCTGGCCTTCCAGGAGAAGCAATCAGAATTGGAACAGCTGAACTTGTTTCAGTCTGGGTGACCCCTGAGGCTGTAGTCTCTGGTTTCAGTGTGGAATTAGTCTGAGTTGGAAAAGTTGTACTGATCTGTGACATGGAATTGGTAACCAGAGAAGTCACCAGCCCTGATACACCAGGTGAGACAGTTGTAGCTGGGAGAGCTGAACTTGTTTCTGTCCCAGGACTGGTGGCTGTTGAAGTTGTGGTGTCTGATTCACTCTGGGAAACTTTGGAGGTTGTCCTGGGAACAGTTGGACTGGTCTCTTCATGATGAATAACCAGTGAGACTGTTGTATCTGGCTTCCCATGGGAAACAGCCATAGTTGGAACAGCTGAACTGGTTTCTGCCTCAGGACTAGTGTTTGTTGAGGGTGTTGTGTTTGATTCACTATGGGAAACACTGAGGGTTGTCTTGGGAACAGTTGGGCTAGTCTCTTCAGGATGGGTGACAAGTGAGACTGTTGTATCTGGCCTTCCAGGAGAAGCAATCAGAATTGGAACAGCTGAACTTGTTTCAATCTGGGTGAGCCCTGAGGCTGTAGTCTCTGGTTTCAGTGTGGAATTAGTCTGAGTTGCAGAAGTTGTACTGATCTGTGTTATGGAATTGGTAACCAGAGAAGTCACCAGCCCTGATACACCAGGCGAGACAGTTGTAGCTGGGAGAGCTGAACTTGTTTCTGTCCCAGGACTGGTGGCTGTTGAAGTTGTGGTGTCTGATTCACTCTGGGAAACTTTGGAGGTTGTCCTGGGGACAGTTGGACTGGTCTCTTCAGGATGGGTGACAAGTGAGACTGTTGTATCTGGCTTTCCAGGAGAAACAATCAGAATTGGAACAGCTGAACTTGTTTCAGTCTGGGTGACCCCTGAGGCTGTAGTCTCTGGTTTCAGTGTGGAATTAGTCTGAGTTGAAGAAGTTGTACTGATCTGTGTTATGGAATTGGTAACCAGAGAAGTCACCAGCCCTGATACACCAGGCGAGACAGTTGTAGCTGGGAGAGCTGAACTTGTTTCTGCCCCAGGACTGGTGGCTGTTGAAGTTGTGGTGTCTGATTCACTCTGGGAAACTTTGGAGGTTGTCCTGGGGACAGTTGAACTGGTCTCTTCAGGATGAATAACCAGTGAGACTGTTGTGTCTGGCTTCCCAGCGGAAACAGTCATAGTTGAAATAGCTGAGCTTGTTTCTTTCCCAGAATGGGTGACCTCTGAGGCTGTTGTCTCTGGTTTGTGAGTAGAATCAGTCAGAGTTGGAAAAGTTGGAACAGCTGAACTGGCTTTTGTCTCAGAATGGGTGATCCATGAGGTTGTGGTCTTTGATTCATATAAGGAATCAGTCAGAGTTGGAAAAGTGGTACTGGTCTCTGCCTCAGAAATGGTAACCAGTGAGGTCACCATTCCTGGTATACTGGGTGAGACAGTCATAGCTGGGACAGCTGAACTGACTTCTGCTGCAGGACTGGTAGTCATTGAGGGTGTGGTGTCCGATAAACCCTGGGAAACATTGGAGGTTGTCCTTGGAACAGTGTGGCTGGTATCTTTGGAATGGGTGACCAGTGAGACTGTTGTTTCTGGCTTCTCAGGGGAAACAGTCATAGTTAGAATAGCTGAATTTGTTTTTGTCCCAGAGTGGGTGACTGCTAAGGCTGTTGCCTCTGGTTTGTGTGTAGAATCAGTCATAGTTCTAAAAGTTGTACTGATCTCTGCTCTAGAACTAGTGATCAGAGAAATCATAACATCTGGTACACTAGGGGAGATAGTTGTAGTTGGAATGGCTGAACTGGCTTCTGCCTCAGAACTTGTAGCCATTGAGGGTGTGATGTCTGATTTACTATGAGGAAAACTTGGAGTTGTTCTAGAAATAGGAGTATTGGTCTCCATAGAATGCATGACCCATGAGGCTGCTGTCTCTGGTTTATGTGAAGAATCAGTTGGAATTGTAAAAGCTGTACTTGTCTCTGTCCCAGAACTTGTGAAAAGTGAGGTCACCAACCTTGGCATAGTAGAGAAGACAACTGAAGTAGCTGAACTGGCCTGCATCTCAGGATGAGTGACCAATGAGGCTGTGGTCTTTGGCTCAAAGGGAGAAAGTGTCAGAGCTGGAATAACCATACTAGTTTTTGTCTCAGAACTGGTGGCTTGTGGGTTCACTATATGTGATACACTAGTGGAAACAGTTGGAGTTGGAATAGCTGGACTGGCTTTTGGCTCAGAATGAGTCACCCATGAGGCTGTGGTTTCCATTTGACCTGGAGAAGCAGTCAGTGTTGGAAGAGTGGTACTAATTTCTTCCCCAGAACTAGTAACCAGAGAGGTCACCAACTTGGATACACTAGGTGAGACAGTTGTAGCTGGGACTGCTGAACTAGATTCTGTCCAAGGACTGGTGGCTGTTGAGAATGTGGTGTCTGTTTCAGTATGGGAAACATTGGGGGTTGTCCTGGGTAAAGTTGGACTTGTCTCTTCAGGATGGGTGGCCACTGAGACTGTTGTATTTGGCTTCCCAGGTGAAACAGTCATAGTTGGAACAGCTGGACTTGTTTCAGTCCCAGAGTGGATGATCCCTGAGGCTGTTGTCTCTGGTTTGTGTGTGGAATCAGTCAGAGTTGGAATAGTTGTACTAGCCTCTGCAACAGAACTGGTAATCAGTGAGGTCATCATCTCTGGTACACGAAGTGAGATAGTCATCGCTGGGACAGCTGAACTGCCTTCTGCCCCAGGACTAGTGGCTATTGAAGGTGTGGTATCAAATTCACTCTGGGAAACATTGGGGGTTGTCCTGGGAATACTTCGGCTGGTCTCTTCAAGATGGGTAACCAGTGAGACTGTTGTATCTGGCTTCCCTGGGAGAATAGTCATAGTTGGAATTGCTGAACTTGCATCTTTCTCAGTATGGGTGACCCCTGGTGCTGTTGTCTCTGATTTGTACATGGAATCAGTCACAGTTGGAAAAGTTGTACTGGTCTGTGCCACAGAACTGGTAACCTGTGAGGTCACTATCCCTGATACAGCAGGTGAGACAGTTGTAGCTGGGACAGCTGAACTGAATTCTTCCCCAGGACTTGTAGCCACTAAGAATGTGGTGTTTGATTTACTATGGGAAACACTGGAGGTTTTCCTGGGAACAGTTGAGCTGGTCTCTTCAGGGTGGGTAACCAAAGAGACTGTTGTATCTGACTTCTCAGAGAAAACAGTCATAGTTGGAACAGTTGAACTGACTTTTGTCTCAGAATGAGTGACCCATGAGGCTGTGGTCTTTGGTTCATGTAGGGAACCAGTCAGAGTTGGAGAAGTTGAACTAGTCTCTGCTGTGGAACTGGTAACCGGTGAGGTCATCATTCCTGATACGCCAGGTGAGACAGTTGTAGTTGGGACAGAACTGACTTTTGCTCCAAGACTGGTGACCACTGAGAGCATGGTATCTGATTCATTATGGGAAATAGGCATTGTCTTAGGAACAGTTGGGTCAGACTCTGGAGGCTGGGTGACCAAGGACACTGTTGACTCTAATTCATGCAGGAACCCAGTTGAAGTTGGTTTGCTAGGTGAGATAGTCATCACTGGAGTGGCTGAACTGGCTTCTGCCCCTGGACTGGTGGGTGCTGAAGATGTGGTGTCTAATTCTCTAGGGGAAAAATTCAGAGTTGTTTTGGAATCAGGTGTGCTGGCCTCTGTGGAATGGAGCCATGAGGCTGTTGTATCTTGTTCATCAGGGGAGACAGTCAAAGTTGAAAAAATGGAAATGGCTTCTGTCCCATGATTGGTGACCAATGAGGCTGTTGTCTCTTGTTCATGTGGGAAAACAGTTGTAGTTGAAAAAGTTGTGCTGGTCTCTGCCCCAGAACTGGTGGTTGGTGAGATTTCCACCCTTGATACATCAGGGGAGACAGTTGGGGTTGGAACACTTAAATTGGTCTGTGTCCCAGGATGGGTAATCAAGGAGACTGTTGTTTCTGGCTTACCAGGGGAAACAGCCAGAGTTTGATCAGCTGAGCTGGTCTCTGTCCCAGGACTAGAAACCAGTGAGGTCACCATCCCCAGTACTTCAGGGGAGATAGTTGGAGTTGGAACAGCTGTACTGACTTCTTTCCCAGAACTTGTAGTTGTTGGGGGTGTGCTGTCTGATTCACTAGGAGAAACATTCAAGATTGCCCTGGAAACAGCTGGACTGGTCTCTGCAGGATGGGTGACCCATGAGGTTGTGGTCTCTGGTTCATCTGAGGAAACAGTCAGAGTTGGAACAGCTGCACTGGTTTCTGCCCCAGAACTAGGGACCAGTGAGGTTGCAGTCTCTGGTCCTCTACTGAAAATAGATGAGGTTGTCATGGGAACCACAGTGCTGGTCTCTGCCCCAGAACTAGGGACCAGTGAGGTTGCAGTCTCTGGTCCTCTACTGAAAATAGATGAAGTTGTCATGGGAACTACAGTGCTGGTCTGTGCCCCAGAACTAGGGACCAGTGAGGGTGTAGTCTCTGGTCCTCTACTGAAAATAGATGAGGTTGTCATGGGAACCACAGTGCTGGTCTCTGCCCCAGAACTAGGGACCAGTGAGGTTGCAGTCTCTGGTCCTCTACTGAAAATAGATGAAGTTGTCATGGGAACTACAGTGCTGGTCTCTGCCCCAGAACTATGGACCAGTGAGGTTGCAGTCTCTGGTCCTCCACTGAAAATAGATGAGGTTGTCATGGGAACTACAGTGCTGGTCTCTGCCCCAGAACTAGGGACCAGTGAGGGTGTAGTCTCTGGTCCTCCACTGAAAATAGATGAGGTTGTCATGGGAACTACAGTGCTGGTCTCTGCCCCAGAACTATGGACCAGTGAGGTTGCAGTCTCTGGTCCTCCACTGAAAATAGATGAGGTTGTCATGGGAACTACAGTGCTGGTCTCTGCCCCAGAACTAGGGACCAGTGAGGTTGCAGTCTCTGGTCCTCTACTGAAAATAGATGAAGTTGTCATGTGAACTACAGTGCTGGTCTCTGCCCCAGAACTAGGGACCAGTGAGGGTGTAGTCTCTGGTCCTCCACTGAAAATAGATGAGGTTGTCATGGGAACTACAGTGCTGGTCTCTACCCCAGAACTAGGGACCAGTGAGGGTGTAGTCTCTGGTACTCTACTGAAAATAGATGGGGTTGTCATAGGAACTGCGGTGCTGGTCTCATCTCCGGATCTGGTGGTCAAAGAGGCTGTCATCTTTGGACTATCTGGGGTTGTGATGATCGTTCCTATTGTGCTTGTGCTGGCCTTCTTATCTGATGTCCTGAGGAGAGGCAGCATTCCTGAAGTGGGAGTAGACACTCTGGTAGTCACTGTGGTCTTCAGAGCTGTGGCAGTGGTCTCTGTCCTCTCTGTCCCTCTTGTTGATAATCCTGTGAAGTGTAGGATGGACACAAAATTGGGACAACATGATTACTCTTTACTGGGTTGGCAATTGCTTATTTGGTCTCCATGTCAGGAAAGGGAGAGAAATGTCTCTGCCTGGTATGTGCTGAGATCCTTCTGGAATGGGAAAATGCCCTCACCTTACCTGGGGTTTCCCAGGTGGTGCTAGTGGTAAAGAACCTGGCTGCCAATGCAGGAGATGTAAGAGATGCAGGTTTGATTCCTGGGTCCAGAAGATCCCCTGGAGGACAGCATGGCAACCCACTCCAGTATTCTTGCCTGGAGAATCCCTTGGACAGATGACCCTGGTGGGCTTCAGTCCATGGGGTCACAGAGTTGGTCATGACTGAGTCGACTTAGCATGCATGTTCCTTGCCTGACTCACCTTGGGCTGCACCTCCTCCATGAATTCTTTTTTTGTTGTTGTGGGTTTGTTTGAAAGTATTTATTTAAAATAGGAACAGAATTTTTAAAAATCAGTTTCTGAGTTAATTATAAATATTAAGGGTATGAAAATAAAAAAGAGAACAATGAAAAATTGAAAATGGAAACCAACAAAAGTTTTTTTTTTTCCCCACTCAGGTAGGAATCAGAAAAATAACAGAAACAAAATTTAAAAACATAATGAAGCAAAACTCTCCTTAACAAAGAACCATGCACATAAAATGAAAGAGCTCTCTGTAAGCCAAATAAATCAAATTGCTCTTTTTATTAAATATAGACAGAGGTGGCAGCTATGTTGCCCAAATTCCAGAGAGTATAAATAACTCAGGACCATATTGGAATAATCTCTAATTTAAAATGAGTGAAAGTAGAAAAAGGAAGAGAGGAAAGGTATGAAAATTAGATCACTGTTTTTTTCTTTTTTTGACTGGGCCCTGTAGCTGTGGTTAAGATGCTGCACTTCCAATGCTGGGGATGCAGGTTTGATCATTGGTTGGGAACTAAGATCCCACATGCTACATTGCACAGCCAAAATACTCCTAATGAGGACTTATTGTATAGCAGAGGGCACTCTAGTCAGTACTATATAATTGCCTTATGGAAAAAGAATCTGAAAAAGAGTGGATAGGGACTTCCCTGGTGGTCCAATGGTAAGATTCCATGCTCCCAATGCAGAGGACCTGGGTTTGATCCCTAGTCAGGAACTAGATCCCACATGCCACAACTAAGAGTTAGCATGCTGCAACTAAGACCCAACACAGATAAATAAATAGTTTTTTAAAGAGTGGATATATGTATATGATACATGAAACATTCACTTTGCTGTATGAAGCTAACACAACATTGTAAACCAACTATTCTCCAATAAAAGTTGTAAAAAGTTACATCATCATTATTTTGTTCCTTTGCTGTCTCCTCTCCTGGACTGAGAGAGCTCCACAGATGCAATGGCAAAGTGTTTTCATCTATGTATCCTTAGTTTATGTCACAGTCTCTAACACACAGTAAATTAATAATAAGCATTTTTAGAATTAAGTGAATATGTGAAGCTGACAAATTCAACCTTGAACTAAACTCACTCAGCCATGTTAGGAGGGAAGGAAAAGTAACACCTACCTGGTAACTACTTGACAAAGATCCAGCTGGGACAGGGAAGCCTATTACAACTCCATATAATTCTTTGTCCAAAGAAACAGGGCTTCCCTGGTGGCCCAGTGGTGAAGAGTCCACCTGTCAGTGCAGGAGACACAAGTTCCATCCCTGATCTGGGAAGATCCCACATGCTGTGGAGCAACGAAGCCTTTGTGCCACAACACTGAGCCTGTGCTCTAGAGCCCGGGAACCACAACTACTGAGCCTCTATGCCCCAACTACTGAAGCCTGCATGCCCTAAAGCCAGTACTCCATTATGAGAAGCCACTGCGATGAGAAGCCTGAGAACCACAACTAGAGAGTATCCCCTGCTCTCTGCAACTAGAGAAAAGCGTGCGCAGTAACAAAGACCCAACACAGCCAAAAATAAATGAATTAAAGAAAGAAAGAAAAAATTTTAATTTTTTAAAAAAGAAACATTTCATCCTTCTCAAGCAAGAAATAAAAGCATAAGTCAGATTATTGGGAAATAAAATGTTGAACCTACCTGTTAGACTAGCAGATGCAGATGCCTGGGGAATATGGATGGTGGTGCCTCCATGGGCTGCTTTATTGGGTATCTTTGTGATATGCTTCACAATGTCATCAGTCCCTGTAGGAGAAGGTAGGGGAGAAACCTAAGGTAACTCATCTCTTCCAGAAGGAGAACATGATCTAAATGGATCCACTTAATTTGACTACACAACTCAATTCTTCTCAACCATCTGTATGGACTGGAACCAGGGCTATATGTCTTGAGTGGCCACACCCATTCATAGATCCATCCATTCACCCAGAGATTCATCCATCCATTTACCCCTATATCTACCCATTTATTCTTTCATCCATTCATCCTTTTATCCTTTCCTCCTACCATGCATCTTTCTTTTCATATTTCTCTTTTCTTTCTTTGCAACTTTTCATCCCTATTTCTTCAATCTTTATTTCCTTTGATCCTTCCTTCCATCCATCTTCCTTATTTTCATCCTTCCCACTATTCATCCTTCCTTCTATACACCCATCTTTTCTTCAGTTGTCTCTCTCTTCATTCTCCCTTTCTTCCTTCCTCCCACCCAACCATAGTTCTACCTTTTTACCATTCTATTCATCACTTGCTTTCTGAACACCCATCACTCAACTACCAGGTAATGTTTTAAGGATGCATCAATCACATTCAATGTGTTTAACTTGGTTGTGAACTGTTAAAGCTAGTTTGAGAAATAAATCACCCTCCTGTACATATTGCCTAGTGAACAATTGCTGGAGTAGTTGGAGGGCCTCACTGGATTTGTGTCCAGAACAAAATCTGTGGTTGAACTCAACTTAACCATGGAATGAAATCCCCCTAAGTTCCCTCCCTCATCTGCTGCTCTTTTGAATGTGGTATTTCTCCTCCTAGGTCTTAAGGTCCTCCCATATCCACAGATACTTTTCCCCTCAGTTTTCATTCACTCCTTTTTCTTTCCCTTGCTGATTCTGTTGTCAATATAGAAACAGGCTCAGTTTAAAGAGGGAATCTTTCCTTTTATTTATGTATTATTTTACCTGTCATTTCAGTCCTCTAAAACTCAGCGATGCTCCTAGAATCTTTGAGGACCACATGTTGTCAAAGAACTCACTTTATTTCAACTTTGCTCTTCTGCAGCATTTGACAGAACTAAACATTACTTCTTAAAACTCTCCCTTCTGGCTTCTAGAAATCTCCTGCTTCTTCTACCTCTGACCATTCCCACCTAACTGAATGGTTAAGAGCATGGTTCCTAGTGCCATGCTTTTGCTTATATAGTCTGAATTCTTACTACTTACCAGCTTTAATGATTTTGAACAAATTACTCAACCTCTCTCTATATCTCTATAACTCATTTGTAAACCGAGTTTATAATAATTCCTTCTCAAACGGTGTTCCAATGGGAATTAAACAACTTACTAGAATAGCATTTGACACAGAAGAAGTGCTCTATAAACATTTGTTGCTGTTATTATTATTGCCGTCATTAGAATTAGCAGTAATGTTAGAACATCCATCATGGTACTCTTTACTCAACTGCTTGCTTACTTAGTTTTGTTTCCCCAATCCCCATCTCAGTGCCTGGAAATGAAAATAGATCAACATATAGCTTTTCTAAAGGAATTTCTGGTGCAGAAATTTCTAGGGCTTCCCTGGTGGCTCAATGGTAAAGAATCCGCCTGCCAATGCAGGAGGCATGGGTTCAATCCCTGGGTCGGGAAGATCCCTTGGAAAAGAAAATGGCAACCCACTTGAGTATTCTTGCCTGGGAAATCCCATGGACAGAGGAGCCTAGTGGGCTACAGTCCATGGGGTCACAAAAAAGTCAGACATGATTTAGCAACTAAACATCAACAAACAATCAGACTCCTAATTAATGCCATTTCCTTCTCCAGGGGATCTTCCTGACCAAGGAGTCGTACCTGGGTCTCCCACATTGCAGGCAGATTCCTTACCATCTGAGCCACCAGGGAAGCCCAACTCCTTTTTTACCTCTCAGGAAAGAAGCCAAGCCCCAAATAATGAGTGTAGGAGCTGTGGGTCCTTACTTGTTGACTGTGTTGAGTGTGGAATAACTCGAAAAGAACTTGTTACTGTTCCCAAACCAACACTCCCTGTCATTCTAGTGTCCACAGTGGGTGGCAAAGATGTCCTGTATGGCTGGGTCCAAGTCTGCAGAGTACTGGTTGTAACCAAGGGTAATTCACTCGTCCTTCTGCTCTCTGTGTCAAGGTTGGTGTCTACTGTGCTTGGGGTGGCTGCGGAGGAAGTAATCCAATGAGAAAGGGAGCTCATTGAATGATCAGTGGTATGTAAGGTTGAAGAGGGGAATGGTGTTGAAGCTGAAGAAGATAGACCGTTTGCAGTGGTAGACCTGATATCCTCCTTGGGGTCTGATTCTGTCCTAGAAAATGGACCATCTGAGGAGGTAGCTGAGATGGTACCTGGAACTCCAGATATGGCAAAGGAAGCCATGGCCTCTGACGTGGGAGATGTCAGTGTGTTAGTAAGAATGGTCTCAGCTGAAGACCGCATATCTGTGTGTAGGTGATGGTTACTTGTTGATACAGGCATAGAAAGACTGGATTCTGGGAGAGTTACGCCAGCAGATCCTATTACAGAGGGAGAAGCATAAAAGTGTGTGACTGTTTTCATTGGAACGTCAGTATCCTGTGTAGACAGAGACTGAACTGGGGCTGATGATGTCACAGAAGAGGTAACATCCATCTTGGGACTCTTCAAATCATGAGTGGACAGAGCCGATGCAGGTGTGTTCGTGAGTGTGCTGGAGCTGAAATGCAGGGTCACGCTTGTTTCCTTCAGTCCAGGCGTCAGATGGGAAAGTATCTTGGTCTCAAATGTTGTGGTCTCAAAGGAGGAAGGCTTTGATGTGGAAAGAGTGATTCCATCCATGGAGGAAGCAGGATATGTGATCCTCGAGGACTCAGAGAAATTTGAGCCAGAGGAACTAAGTTCATGGCCAGAACTGTTGGAACCCTCTGTGGTCATTGTGGTGTGCATGGAAGGAAGAATTTTCACTGTATCTGTGGAGAATTCAGAAGTGGAAAGTGTCTCCATGTTAGGACTACTCAAAGGTGGAGGTGAAGTGGTCACTGGTTTGAATATGGCATCCAATTTCTCTGTGGTATTCATGAGACCACTGGTGAGAAGTGAGGTTGCAGGGGTGGGAGAGGAGGGGCTCTTCCCTGGTACTATGGGGAACTGAGGCGAGGGTGACATCATGGCAGATGAATGCACTGAGGAAGATGGAGAGCTGGTTGATGTGTCCAAGGTAAGTGTGCCCTGTGATGTAGCCTCAGGGAGACCTGTCTGGCTGGTGATGGTCATTTCTGCAGATTCTGTGGTCATAGGGGATGCGGAGAGGTTGGTGATGATGCCTGCAGGGGTGTCTGGGGACACTGTGGATGGAGTGGGGCCAGGGATGAACGTGCTGCTGGAGGAGACGGGTTGTGTCTTAGAGAGCTCAGTAGTTGTATCAGTGGGAACTTTGGAAAGAAGAGTGATTTCCTCTGTGGTTGAACTGTTCTGCTGGATGGTGCTGGTTTCTCTAAGTTCAGGGCTCAGAGAGGATGTAGAGTCTGTCTCGATTGTCGTAGTTTCAGTAGAGTGGGGCATTGCTGTGGAAACAGCAGTCTCTCTAGAGGTGGAAACAGAAATGAATGGAGATGTGACATCGGATGGCTCTGAGTCAGCTGGGGTAGAGGAATGAACTTCAGGTCCAAAACTTGTGTTGACCCCATGGGTCCTGGCTGTGCTTTTGGAAGGCTGAATCGCCTCTGTACTTGTGGAGACTCCAGAAGTGGACAGTATCTCAATGGTGGAGCTGATGTTAATGGAAGGTGAACTGGTCACAGGTCCCAAGCCAGTGCCCAATGTGTCTGTGGTCTTCACCAGACCATGGGTAAGAAGTGAAGTCACAGGGGGAGGAGAGGAGGAGCTCCTCCCTGGTAATGTGGGAGACTCAGGGGAGGGTGATGTCACGGCAGATAAAGTCACTGGGGAAGATGGAGAGCTGGTTTCTTCCACAGAGGCAGGGCTTGTCCAAGACACATCCTGGGGACCCCTGCTCATGAGAGTATTCATCTCTGAATGTGTAAATCTCTGAGTCACAGCTGGGTGAGTCCCTGCCCCAGAGGCTTCGGTCACTGTGTTCAAGGTAAGTGTGCCCTGTGATGTAGCCTCAGGGAGACCTGTCTGGCTGGTGATGGTCATTTCTGCAGATTCTGTGGTCATAGGGGATGTGGAGAGGCTGGTGAGGATGCCTTTAGGAGTGTCTGGGGACACTGTGGATTGAATGGTGCCAGGGCTGGAGATGCTGGTGGAGGAGATGGGTTGTGTCTTAGAGAGCTCAGTAGTCATATCAGTGGGCACTTTGGAAAGAAGAGTGATTTTCTCTGTGGTCGAAATGTTCTGCTGGATGGTGCTGGTCTCTCTAAGTTCAGGGCTCAGAGAGGATGTGGAGTCTGTCTCAATCATCGTAGTTTCAGTAGAGCGAGGCACTGGTGTGGAAACAGGGTTCTCTCTAGAGCTGGAAGGAGTAACAATTTGAGATGTGACATCGGATGGCTCTGAGTCAGCTGGGGTAGAGGAATGAGCTTCAGGTCCAGAACTTGTGTTGACCCCATGGGTCTCAGCTGTGTTTTCTGAAGGCTGAATCATCTCTGTACTTGTGGAGATTCCAGAAGTGGACAGTGTCTCAGTGGTGGAACTGATCTCAATCGAAGGTGAACTGGTCACAGATGCCAAGCCAGTGCCCAATATATCTGTGGCTTTCACCAGACCATGGGTGAAAAGTGAAGTCACAGGGGAAGGAGAGGAGGGGCTCCTCCCTGGTAATGTGGGAGACTCAGGGGAGGGTGATGTCACGGCAGATAAAGTCACTGGGGAATATGGAGAGCTGGTTTCTTCCACAGAGGCAGGGCTTGTCCAAGACACATCCTGGGGACCCCTGCTCATGAGAGTGCTCATCTCTGAATGTGTAAAGCTCTGAGTCACAGCTGGGTGAGTCCCTGCCCCAGAGGCTTCGGTCACTGTGTTCAAGGTAAGTGTGCCCTGTGATGTAGCCTCAGAGGGACCTGTCTGGGTGGTGATGATCATCTCTGCAGATTCTGTGGTCACGGGGGAGGTAGAGAGGCTGGTGAGGATGCCTTTAGGAGTGTCTGGTGACAGGTTGGACTGAGTGGGGCCAGGGCTGGACGTGCTGGTGGAGGAAATGGGTTGTGTCTTAGAGATCTCAGTAGTTGTATCAGTGGGCACTTTGGAAAGAAGAATGATTTTCTCTGTGGTTGAACTGTTCTGTGGGATGGCACTTGTCTCTCTAAGTTCAGGGCTCAGAGAGGATGTGGAGTCTGTCTCAATCATCGTTGTTTCAGTTGAGTGAGTAACCGATGTGGAAACAGTGGTCTCTCTAGAGGTGGAAAGAGTAACAACTGGAGATGTGACATCGGATGGCTGTGAGTCAGCTGGGGTAGAGGAATGAGCTTCATGTCCAGAACTTGTGTTGGCTCCATGGGTCTCAGCTGTGTTTTTGGAAGGCTGAATCACTTCTGTAGTTGTGGAGACTCCAGAGGTGGACAGTATCTCAGTGGTGGAGCTGATCTCAATTGAAGGTGAACTGGTCACAGGTCCCAAGCCAGTACCCAATATGTCTGTGGTCTTCGCCACACCATGGGTGAAACGTGAAGTCACAGGGGGAGGGGAGGAGGGGCTCCTTCCTGGTAATGTGGGAGACTCAGGGGAGGGTGATGTCACGGCAGATAAAGTCACTGGGGAAGATGGAGAGCTGGTTTCTTCCACAGAGGCAGGGCTTGTCCAAGACATCTTTTCAGCACCTGTGCTGTCTTCCATCTTTGTCACCTCAGTAACAGAACTAGTGTTCATATCAGGGAGGATAGTAGTTTTCTCTGTGAATGAGCTTGTTTCCTTGGAGGTGCTGGTTTCCCTCATTTCAAATATCAAGGAGGAACTTGTCTCAGCTTCAGTTCTTGGAGTCTCAGAGAAGCTAGACATTGGGATGGAAACAGTGGTCTTCCCTATGGTGATGGCTGTATTCATTGGGAGTACAGTTTTGGATGGTTCTGAGTCAGCTGAGACAAAGGAACGTGATTTGTGTTCATCATTGGTGGTCCTCATATTGGTTACTGCTGTGTTTTTGGAAGGATCTCTACTTAAGCTTTCCTCCTGATGGGTGCTGGTATCCCTCAGTCCAGCAGTCAAGGAGGATGTTGGCTCTGTCTCAATCTGTGCAGTTTTGGAAGAGTCTGGAGTTGATGTGGAGACATTGGTATCTCTTATGGTAGAAGAGATAACCACTGCAGATGTGGCTTCAGGTGGCTCTGTGTTGGCTGAACTAGTGATCCCCATATCAGTTACTGCTGTGATTCTTGAAGAATGAGTTGTTTCTGTATCGCTGGTGGCTTCTGAAGAGGTTAGTATCTCCTGTGAGATGTTGTTCACACTTTCAGATGTACTGGTCACAGGTTCCAAGCTTGTGCCCAAAACTTCTGTGGTTTTTCCCAAGTCAGAGGTAAGAACTGAGGTTGTGGGCACAGGAGAGAAGGTACTGTTCCCTTCTGGTATAGACAAATGTCCTGGATCTGTAGCAGCGGTGGTGGAAAGCTGGGTAGAACTCTTCTCTGCTTCCTTGCTAGTAAGATCTGGCTTCCTCGATAAAGTGACTTTAGGGCTACTTACTATTGTAGCAAGAGTGATCCTACTTGTAATGTCCCCCGTGGAGGTTTCTGGCTGAGAGGTAGTTGTGCTGATCATGTTCTCCAAAGGGCGTTTGGAAGGAGTTGTGACCCCTTGATGAGCTGAGGTAGTGGTTATGGCTGATGACATGGAACTCCTGGTGACCCAGTCATGAGTGGACAGAGAATCAGGCAGAGGAGTGGATGGGAGGACCTTGGGGCTAATCTTTGTATCTGGATGGTCCATGGAAGCCACTGAGACATGCATGGCTTCCGTTTGTCTTCTACTGGGAGTCCAACTGGTGCTTAAAGTGCCAGCAAATGAGGTGCTCATCCTCTCAACAACAGAAGTTGAGATGGGCACAGATGCAGTCTCCTCTGAAGGACTCGATGTTCTTACACTTGTGCTGGCCTCTGTCTTTTCAGCTGAATAGGAGGAGGGAATGGTTAGGCTGGTCCTGAAGGCAGCCACAAGGTCATGGGGGGTAGCCTCAGAGCCTGACTCAGTGCTTGATGCTAAGGATGAAGTTGTACCCATTGCAGAAATTGCTGTAGGAGAACCTGTGGCTTCCAAGCTTGAAGTCATGTTTGGAATGGTCCAGGGACCAAACGTTGGGGCTGGTGAAGCTGTGGATGGCCACATGAGTGGGTGCTCAAGAGCAGATGTGCTGGTCTCTGTGGCCAGGGTGCTGTCCATGGTGCTCACACTCTCCTCTGGCTTGGGCTTGGTAGTCAAGACTGAGTTGGTTTCCATGGTGGTGATACTTGGAGTGAGGACTGTGGTTACCTCCGTGGTGCTCACTGCTGCAGGAGATGAGGTCTGTGATAGTTGCCCAAGATTAGAGGCCACATCACTGGTCACTATACTTGTAATGGCCGCCAGCATCTTAGACCCCATTGAGGGGAATGTGACAGGTGGTGAAGAGGTTGTTTTTCCTTCTGAGGCATTAGTGAGGCTGGTCATGGCTTGGCTTTCAGAGGTCAGAGTTGCTAATATGGTTGGTTCTATGGAGGTTTTAGGCAATATGTCTGTGGTCCCAGGAGATCCACCAAGAGTCAGGTCCCTCCCAGCTGTCTGCTCTGACCTCATTCCAGTTGTCCTTGGAATCTGAGTTGGGCTGCTTTGTGGACTAGTCCCTATGGTGACTTTAGGAGCTGAGCCTAGGGGGATAGAGGACACTGTGCCCGGTGACTTGTTGGTCCCTTCTGGAGTCCCAAGGTGAGTGTTGGTCCAGTCCTCAGATGGGGAGCCTGAGACCCATTCTGTAGTTGTTCCTCTTGCTGGTGACTTGGCTGCTGTCATGAATCCTGAGGGTGAGTGCGGGAGGCTGATGCGGCCACTCCCTGTGGCCATGGACTGAAGGGTGCCTGGTTCCACAGTGGTCACCATAGGGACAGCTGCTGTTGAAGTCTTCTGAGAATTTTCCAGAGTATACCTGATCTCTGGGCTGATGCTGGGCTCCTGGGAGCTTATAATTTTCAAGGCTGTAGCCATTTCTGGGCTTCTTGTGGACATACCTGTGATTAGAAAGCGAGTTGGTAGGCGATATGCAAGCAATACAGAAAGGGTGTCCTCCTGGTTGACAATATAATTTGTTCCTGTGATTTCAATTCAAAATATTTCCTTCTTCTCCAGAAAAGAAAATATTTACCCTTTCCTACCATACTTCCAGAGTCTGGACACCAGGGAACATACTGATCATCCCAAAGTTGGATCAAAGTGGGTTGGGATTAGGGTGAGTGGGGGGAGGGCTTTGACTCATGTTGTTTGCTCAGAAGAAATTGCTACCTGGAACCCAGTGTATTGCATACCCTAAAAAGAAAGACTCTACAAGGAAGGGCATGATGAATCTGGACTCTACCCATGCTAGAGACTTTCCTTACTCTGTTTTTACTTTCCTCCTTGGTGCCTGCTCTTGTTGAACCAGTTTCAACCTACAACTTGCAGCCTCCTCTAGATGTCCTAAATCTTAGTTCACTGAAAGGCCATGTAAGGATTTCTATTTGAGAAGCAAGAGACTAGAAGGGCGACAGAATTCTTTTTCTTTGCCTTCAACCTCTTTCAAATTCATCTGTCTCCCTGAACCCTTTTCCCATCCTTGAGGAGAAGGACATGTAACTGCCACAGGGGTGAGAAGCTCAACCTTCTAAGAGCACTCTTTCTGGGGACTACTTTTTTAGATTATTCTCACTATGGTGGCATGGCCAAGGACCATGATCCCTTCTTCTACTGCAACAAAAGAAACCTATATTACCTTAAGTCTGTCTGTGTCCTCCCTATCAACACAAGATTCCAGGGATGATCTCTGATTTAGAAACAAAGTGGGCAGAGAACTGGCCTTGTGACATTTTCTGTTGCTGAATTGATTGGCTATTATTAAGAACAATACAAATAACTAGGGTGAAGCAATAAACGTGTTCCATGAATACAATCTCTAGGAAAAAAACAATCAACATCCTCAGAGGGGCAAAAAGCCAAAGAAATCAATTTCAAACCTTGTCATTTTACTTCCTTAAACAATCCAACTTTTGACCCCAGAGATGAGGGGAAAGGACCGACATGGGATAGCCTTGAAGGAAATAGAGATGATGGGCTTCCCTGGTGGCTCAGTGGATAAGAATCCATCTGCCAGTGCCAGAGACATGGGTTCAATCCCTGGTCTGGGAAGATCCCACACTCCTTGGAGTAACTAAGCCTGTGAGCCACAACTACTGAAGCCCTCACACTCCAGAGCCCATGCTCTGCAACAGGAGAAGCCACCTCAGTGAGAAGCCCACGTATCGCAAGTAGAGAGTAGCTCCTGCTCGCCACAACTCCAGAAAAGCCCATGTATCAACAAAGACCCAGCACATCCAAAAATAAATAAATAAAATTATAAAGAAGAGAGGTAGAGATGGTGCTCCTACTTACCCACACTGATCGTAGTCATAAGAGATGCAGGATTACTGGTTGGCTGAGCGGCACCTCCACGTTCTCCTTGACTTGGCTCCCTGGCGATAGTGGCCACAGACTCATTTGGCCCTGAAGTAGAAGACAGAGGTGTTACCTTTGATTGCCTAAGAATATGGATCTAGTGAGAGAATATGGATCTAGTCAGTCCTTCTCCTGGACTGACTAGACACTGGATTCTCACTAGACACTGGATTAGCAATGCCTTCATTTATCTCTCAGAAGGGATTTAAAGAATAACTGTCTCTTTTACATTAAATCTTATATTAAATCAAACCCTCAAGATGGTCATAAGGGATGAAAGGCTTTGTGTTAATTGTGGGGACTTCTCACCTGATTGGTTTCAATAAAATAATTTTCTGACAAAAAAAGAACATAATTTTTTCCTTTTTTAAAAAAAATTATTGACGTATGTTCGATTTACAATGTTGTATTAATTTCTATTATACAGCAAAGTTATACAGTTGTACATATTATGTATTCCTTTTCATATTCTTTTCCATTATGCTTTATCACAGGGTATTGAATATCGTTTCCTGTGCTGTACAGTAGGACCGTGTTGTTTATCCATCCTATATATAGTAGTTTGTATCTGCTAATCCCAAACTCTCAATCCTTCCCTCCCCACCCCTGGCCCGCTTGGCAACCATAGTCTGTTCTCTATGTCTTTAAGTCTGTTTCATAGGTATGCTCATTTGTGTTGTATTTTAGATTCCACATATAAGTTATATTATATGGTATTTGATAGCAAGTCTATGCACCGAAATGAAAAATCCCGCATGCCTCAGTGAAGATCCCACATGCTGCTACTAAGACCCAACACAGCTAAATACATAAATATTTTTTTAAGGTAGATTCTGCCTAGGAGGTATTAAAGCAGATCCCTGGCAGCCATCTTCTCCCATTCAGTCACATCCACAAAAGCTTAGAATTCCAATGCAAAGGAATTGAGGGTTCTTACTTGTAAATGGGGTAAAATTGTCAAGGACTGGAGCAGATCTGAACTCTGAACCAGAGGACCTCTCCTTGGTAAGTGTAGTCTCAGCTATGCCAGATATGGGGACCTTTGGTGGTTCATCCTTAGCCACTGAAGTGGTGATGTCCACAGTGGTCATCCCAGGGGTCCTGTCCTCTCCTGTAGCAGTGCTCAGGGCCCAGCAGGAATCTTTTGGGGATCCAGTACCTGGGAAAGTGTTGGTTTTCTGAGACTGAATGTTTGTGGATAATGTGACTGGTGTCAGTTCTGAAGCAGGAGGAAGTGACATGAGGACTGTGGGTTTCCGTGCTTCAGAGGAACTGGAGGAAGGTAAGATGAAGCTGGGAAAAGAGACTGGGGAAAAGAGGAATTTGGTTTCTTCTTTAGAGAAAAAGCTTCTCCATGATAGTGTCCCTGGACCTCTGCTCACAGGAGCAGTCATCTTAGTCATATCCAAGGGTATCCCTTCCCAGAAATCTGTGATTTTTTTGTCCAGAACAACTGCATCCCCAGGCTTCATCCTAGTGGGACCTGTTGATGTTGTAAAGGTAATATGTAAAGATTCCATTGTAAAACTGTTGGAAGAGGAGGTAGAACTGTTGGCATTGGTTCCTTTGAAGATATTGGATATCCCCAAGGACTGAGCAGGGCCTGGGCTACATATTCTGTCCTGAGATGTGAACTCAGTCCTGGTGACATCAGTAGCAGCAGCACCATCCACCTGAGAAGGGATCGTGCTTCTCTCTATGGCTGAGCAGGTCTCCCTTGGCCCAGAGGTTTCAGTGGAAACAGGTTCTTCCTGAGTCCCGGTAGATACAGGATAAGTGGAAAAAGTCTGAGACAGGTTGGTGGTCTCCACAGTGGATGTACTAACCACTGAAGAAATGGTCCTGTGAGACCCTGAGTGTGCAAGGGCAGAGGAACATGGCTCAGAACCAGAACTGATAGCCTGATGAGTTGTCACTGCTGCTTCTGTCAAATGATTCATCTCTGTGTCTGGGGTGGTCTTGGAGATGGCCAGTCTATCAGGTGAACTACTTATCAAAATTGGAGATTTCTTGATCCCAGATTCCATGCTTGTGCCCACAAGCTCTGTGGTCTTCAGTGGTCCAGCAAAGTGAGAGAACTCCTTGATTGTCTCCAGGGAGACGGAAGAGACTGATGCTATTTCTGTGGTCAGTTGTGTGGTCAAAATTGTCTGTACTTCACTTCGAGAGATGGATGGATCTGTCATCTCCAATATAGGAGCCCCTCGGCTCTGTCCCTGGGCACTTGAATTGAGGGTTAGGGTTCTCACTGGAGATGTGATCTCTCCAGGAAGAGTCATTGAAACTGTGGACTTCTGTCTCGAAGATATAGAAGTCATGATGGGCGAAAGCACGGAGCTCTGCTCTGGCTCTCCACTGGTGAGCACAAGCTCTCTGGTGATGGACACTTTGGTGCTACTGACTGTCTGAGGCAATGTGACCCCATCTGTCATGGTCCTTGGAGGGAATGGCAGCAATGAGATAGATGAGTTATCACTGGACCCTGAGGTGACTCCTTGAGATCTTGTGGTTCCAACATGAACGGAACATATTATAGACGTTGAAAACACAGATCTTCTAGGGGCCAAATCCAAAGTGGAGACATCAGGCATAAAGGCTGGAGGGGAGCCATTATGTCAGTCTGTGTGCTTGGCAGCTCAAGAGAAGTAATGAAAACAGGGAAGGCTGTTATTTCAGATCCTTGAGGAGTCGAGTTTGTACCTGAAATCTCAGAGCGCTCACTTCCTAGTCATCAGGAAAAATTGCAGTGGGAGCAGATGTGCTTATGTTCCTTGGACTTAAGGCCTCTAGTCTTGTGCTGAAGTCAGTGATTTTTATCTGAACAAGGGGACTATAGAGCTCCCAGAATCATTCCAGTGAAAATTGAAGAATGATGGGTAGATCCTGTTGCTGTGGCCGTTGCTAAGGACGATGATGTTCTTTCTGTATTATTGACCTCAGGAAAATCATATAAGTGGCCAGCTGTGCCTGTGGAAGTCCATGGAGAAGTCCCTGGTGCTTGGGTGCTGGGTGGGGTTTTGAGGCTTCCTCTGTAGGGTAGGCATTAAAGGTGAAACTGACCTCGCTCCCTTGGGGCTGGAGGTGATGACCTCCGGAGTGAGGTCCCCACCCTCAATTGTTAGCTCTGCAGGAAATGATGTCACAGAAAGGGCCCCAGGTGGAGATGTAGTTTCAGTGGTCTCCTGTCCTGTGATGGACTCAGACTTTGGCCCCATTGAAGAGAAGGTAGCCTGCAGTCTCTTGCAATACTGATAAGGCTGATAGTGGTTGAGTCTTATGGTCTACCAGAAGTCCAAGGCTGAAATAATGTAGGCTCTGGAGGTGGTAATAGCTATGTCTGTATCTACAGAGGAGACACTCAGTGTCAGGTCACTTCCAGCTGTCTGCTCTGACCTTGGGCTAGCAGAGGAATAAGCATCACCCACAGGTCTATGTATTATAGCTGCTATTTAGCTGTCATTGTCTTTTTACTCGGGGCAATGGAAGGAATGACTATGGAGCTGACCCATATCATGGTTCTGAGTTCAAATTTATCTGTCACTGAACCTTTGGTTACTTTTTTTTTTTTGGCCACACTGCTCAACGTGTGGGATCTTAATTTCCTGACCAGGAATCAAACCCATGACCCTTGCAGTGGAAGCGTGGAGTCTTAACCACTGGACTGCCAGGGAAGGCCCAATCTGGGGTTACTTTGGTGATCATAACAAAGCTGGTTGCAGAGTCTTGAAGGCTGGTGGGGCATGTGCTCAAAAGGGCATACATGTTCGTTATGGTCCTTCCTATGGAGCCAAGCCATGTGGATAAGTCATTTCAATTGTCTTAAGAATCAGAATTGAGCTGACTCACTGAATATTCCCTATGAAACAAGGGAGGATATTGATCGTCTTTTTTAAACTTTTATTTCCTTCCTTATACTTTGAGTTTATTCTGTTCTTTTTCTTTATTTAAATATTTTTTGGCTACAGTGGGTCTTCATTGCTGCGTGTAAGCATCCTCTAGTTGCAGCAAGCAGGGCCTGCTCTCTAGTTATGGTGCCTGGGAATCTCATTGCAGTGACTTCTCTTGTGGAACATGAGCTCTAGGGTGTGTGGGCTTCAGCAGTTGTGATGCACAGGCTTAATTGCCCCACAGTGTTTGAAATTTTCCCGGACCAGGGATTGAACTTGTGTCCCCTGCCTTAGCAGGTTGATTCCTAACCACTGTGTCCCCAAGAAGTCCCCTTCTTCCTATATATTTTTATATGCTTTCACTTCTCTCATCAAAAAAGAACAGAAACCTTTTATCTTCTAGCACAGAGGGACATGTCAAATTATTGTCATATATTTATACTTTTATTAGAATTCCTCAGAACTGTAAACAATTAGATAACATATCAGGAAAAAAACATGGACCATCAACATCCTTTAAACTTGTACCACTTATATATTTACACATAAAGTTACTGTATATATAAAAAATATTTTCAAAGACTCATGGGCTTGGGGATATTTAAAAGACACTATTGCCACATTTGAATATTTACTAAAAAAAATTCCACAAAATAATTTCAAACATTAAGCTACTGCAAAGAAGCAGCAGATGTAAAAAAAATGATAAAAGTATAAACTTTCAAGAATGTCCCAGACAAACTCGCAGTGAAGTTTTGCATCATTCTAAGCATTTAAAGTGAATACTTCCTCTCAACTACAAGCCATCGAAAGCTGTAACAGTGGACAAGAATTCTTTCACCTTCTGTTATAATCATCTTAGCAATGAATTGTCCTATAAAATAAACCTATGGCATCTCACTTTTATGTTTCCTGCTCATGGCAACCGCTGATCTATCTTAAGTGCCTGTTTTAGGAAAGCCCTTCATACTTGTCCGCTGACTTGTAGAGTCACTATATTTATTCCTAAGTGGATGCAGTTGGCTCTCGCAGATATAAATTACCAAACAGAAGCAATTCATGTTAGAAGTCAGATTAGAAATCTCCCAAAAAATGAGTATCAATGGCCTCTGAGCACAAAAGTAGAAAGTTGTGATTATCTACTAGAATCTGGAACACAGACAATCAATTATCTTACTTTAAAGTGAAACTGTTAGTCACTCAGTCACTTCTGACTCTTTGCGACCCCATGGACTGTAGCCCACTAAGCTCCTCTGTCCATGGAATTCTCTAGGCAAGAATACTGGAGTGGGTTGCCATTTCCTACTCCAGAGGATCTTCCTGACTGAGGGATCAAACCTGCATCTCCTACATTGGCAGGCAGATTCTTTACTGCTCAGCCACCAGGGAAGCTTCTTACTCCAAAGACCAGGAGAAAAGACTCAAGCATTATGTACCAAAATATGATCATACATACCCAGACTGATGGTCTTCAGAGATGTGAAGCTACCCTTTAGCTGCGTGGTGCCTACAGGTTCCTTCAGATCCATGGTGGTGGTTGCCACTGACCCTGAGGGAGAAGGGGACAGAAGTGTCAGTCTCCCATCCCCTTAAGATGCACATCCACAGGAAATGCTCTTGCTAGATCCTGGCTCAGTATCTGAGCCTCATCTGTCTCTGAGAAGGCACTCTGGAAGGAATAATTCTCTTATTGGCATGAAATCAAACCCACAACATGACCTGTGTCTTAATTGTGGAAAATAGTGGGATTGCTGAATGTATTGGCCTCAAGCAAAGACATTTGGTGATAGTATGTCTCCATCACTTAAAAAATATATATTGAGGGCTTCCCTGGTGGTGCAGTGGTTAAGAGTCTGCAATGCAATGCAGGGGGACACAAGTTTGATCCCTGGTCTGGGAATTTCCCACATGTCATGGAGTGATTAAGTCCATGCATCACAACTACAGAGCCTGTGCTCTAAAGCCTGGGAGCTGCAGCTACTGAAGCCTGCGTGCCTAGAGCCTGTGCTTCACAACAGGAGAAGCCACCACAATGAGAAGCCCATACACCGCCACTAGAGAGTAACCCCCACTTGCTGCAACTAGAGAAAGCCAGTACACAGCAAGGAAGACCCAGCACAGCCAAAAGTAAACAACTGAATAAGTAAAATAAAAACACTGGATTCTCCTTTATTTATTTATTTATGGCCACACATGTGGGATCCTAGTTTGCCAACCAGAGATTGAACCTGCACCCTTGGCTCAACTACTGGACAATCAGGGAAGTCCCTGCATCACTTATAATGTGTGAACTCACCATTGTTTAATTTTTCACTTCTATGGTTTGGACTCCACATAAGTAAAATCAGAATAATACCTGGAGTTATAATATCTGGTTAGTTAACATATACAATTATTTCTTGATTACTCATTTTGTCATTTTCTATCATTCTTTTATAATTATTATCACACACACTCTACCGCTGGGAAGGGAAAAGTTGGGCTCTGGCTGGAAGGACCTGAATCTGGGCTCAAGAATGTTAAAAGCGTCACTAGTTGCATACAGATAGTAGAATGACCCGATGAGATAAGTGGAAACTGAAAGGGGAGGTGAAGGATACTGCAGAGACTTTGTAAGTGAGAGCAGAAGGAGATGAGGGCAAAACATGGAGCTGGTTGCTTCTAGCAGAGCCGGGCGCAGGAGGTGAGGTGGTGGTTCTGGCATTCTCAGAACTGGTATGTGAAGGCTGAAGCTGGATGTGTTAGTTGATTAAAGGTGAGGTTCTGGGGGTGGGGATTTCTCTGGTGGTCCAGTGGCTAAGACTTAGAGCTCCCAATGCAGGGGTGCCTGGGTTTGATCCCTGCTCAGGGAACTAGATCCCACATGCTGCAACTAAGAGTTTGGATGCCATAACCAGGAGTTCGCATGCTGCAACTAAGACAGAGCTCAGCCAAAGTAATAAATAAATAAAATAAAAATAAGGTAGATGCTAGGGGCAGAGACTCTCCCTTCTGACAACTCCATTGAGGGAATGAGGTGGAATACCCAGGGGGACCAGAGGTGTGCTTCCATAAACCAACACTTGTGGCAATATGCCTTGGTGATAAGGAAGTCATAAAAGGTAACTTGAGCTGTTCGCATTTACTAGTTTCAGTTTTATCCCTTAACATGCTACTGAAAAATGTGGCCACTGTGACTTTGTAAATGAGAGCAGAAGGAGATGAGGACAAAACATGGAACTGGTTGCTTCTAGCAAAGCCAGGTGCGGGAGATGCTGCTGCTTCTGCTAAGTTGCTTCAGTCGTGTCTGACTCTGTGCGACCCCAGAGATGGCAGCCCACCAGGCTCCACCGTCCCTGGGATTCTCCAGGCAAGAACACTGGAGTGGGTTGCCATTTCCTTTTCCAGTGCGTGAAAGGGAAAAGTGAAAGTGAAGTCGCTCAGTCGTGTCTGACTTAGCGACCCGGTGGACTGTAGCCTACCGGGCTCTTCTGTCCATGGGATTTTCCAGGCAAGAGTACTGGTGGGGTGCCATTGCCTTCTCCGACAAGAGATGAGTGAATTGCAATTGTTTGTGGAGTCAGAGGTGGGCTGGTTTCAGCCCCAGAAAGTGTAATCCCACCAGGGGTCAAATGATAGAGTGCATCAGAAAATGTACCAACTGGGAATTCCCTGGTGGTCCAGTGGTTAGGATTCTCACTTTCACTGCCAGGGATTGGAGGCTGGATCCTTGGTTGGGGAACTAAGATCCTACAAGCCGGACCCATGGCGAAAAAAGGAAAGAAAGAAAAGAAAGAAAAAGATGGTGCATATATACAATGGAATATTACTCAGTCATTAAAAATAATTAAATAATGTCATTTGAAATATCACATGACATCCCTTATATGTGAAATCTAAAAAGAAATGATTCAAATAAACTTACAAAACAGAAAGAGACTCACAGACTTAGGAAATGAACTTATGGTTGCCAGGGGGAAGGGATAGTTAAGGACATTGGGAAAGTCATGTACACACTGCTATATTTAAAATGGATAACCAACAAAGAGCTATGGTACAGCATATGGAACTCTGCTCAACGTTATGTGGCAGCCTGGACGGGAGGGGAGTTTGGGGGAGAATGGATGCATGTATGTGTGTGGCTGAGTCCCTTTGCTGTTCACCTGAAACTATCACAACATTGTTTGTTAATCCAGCTATATCCCAATACAAAATGTTTTTGGTGTTAAAAAAATAAAAATTAAAAAATAAGTTAACAAAATGGATAACTAACAAGGACCTACTGTACAGCACAGAGAACTCTGCTCAGTGTTACATGGCAGCCAGGAGGGGAGGGGAGTTTAGGAGAGAATGGACACACGTATATGTATGGCTGAGTCCCTTCACTGTTCACCTGAAGCTATCACATTTTAGTTGGCTATATACCAATACAAAATGGGCTTCCCTGGTAACTCAGCTGGTAAAGAATCTGCCTGCAATGCGGGCCACCTGGGTTCGATCCCTGGGTTGGGAAGATTCCCTGGAGAAAGAAATGGCTACCCAGTCCAGTATTCTGGCATGGAGAATTCCACGGACTATTCCATGGGGTCACAAAGAGTCGGACATGACTGAGTGACTTTCACTTTCAATACAAAATAAAAAGTTCAAAAAATAAGTAAAATTAAAAAAAAAAAAGAAAATGTGCCAACCAATTGGCTTGAGGGCTGGAGCTAGAAGCACCCACTGACTGAAACGGAGACATTGAGTTTGGGACACTGCTCTTGGCCAAGAAAAATCTGTAGATGTCTCAGAGGAAGATGTGGTTCCAATGGGCCAGTGGGCTTGTTCCCATCTTTCTTTCACACTCAGAGCCCCTTGTAGATTTTACACTGGTGGGAGCTAGAGAATGAATAGTGACTGGGCCACTTGGGTCTCTGCTGTGAGTGTGGCTACGGGTGCTTCCCTAAGAGAAGTCCTTTCCATGGAGGTCGCTGTTGGAGAAATAAGTCTAGGGACCACCATGGAAGCAAGGAGAGAAAAGGCAGAGGCTGAAATAGTGGTTGGTGCAAAACATCATCTCGAAAGTGTTGAAATGAAATTGTTGAAATGAAATGGTTAGTCTCTCAGTCATATCTGACTCTTTGCAACACCATGGACTATAGCCTGCTAGAGTCCTCTGTCCATGGAATTCTCTGGGCAAGAATACTGGAGTGGGTTGCCATGCTCTTCTCCAGTGGATCATCCCAACTCAGGGATCGAACCTGCAAATCCTGAGCCAGATACTGCAACCCACACACACTAGAGCCTGTGCTCCAAAGAGAGAAGCCACAGCAATGAGACGCGCAGGCACTGCTACTAGAGAGTAGTGTCTGCTCTCCACAACCAGAGGAGTGCCCTTGCAGCAACGAAGACCCAGCACAGTGAAAAATACATACATAAATAAGAGTATTAAATGAAAAACTAAACTGGTCTCTGGGCAGATTCTGTTTAGACATACAGTGAAATAAATAAAAGTGCCATTGTTGGGTATCACTACTGCAGAAGCAAAGCAGAAGTCCTAGATGGTGAGAAGGGCTGTCCTGGTGGAGTTTGTGACTGAGGCGCTGCTTGCGTCTCTGAGCTAACTCCCTAGGTGGGATGAAGAAAACTGAGTGAATGTGTGCTGTGTGTTTCCATGGTGAGGAAGCTGTGGGTAGGGGGCAGAGGTGATGACCTAGGTGGTCATTAAACTGAAAGTAGAGGTCTCAGGTCGAGACATGGATAGATTCAAAATTTCCCTTGGTTTCCTCTCCAGTAGGTGCGGCTTCCCAGGTGGCCCAGTGGTAAAGAATCCTCTTGCTATTGTAGGACACACAGGTTCGATCCCTGGGTCAGAAAGATCATCTGAAGAAGGAACTGGCAACCCATTCCAGTATTCTTTCCTGGAGAATCCCATGGACAGAGGAGCCTGGTGGGTACAGTCCATGGGATCACAAAAGAGTCAGACATGACTCAGCGACTCAACAGTGTTAACAATAAATAGGTGGCTGTTGGTCTTTGCTGAGGAGGAAGGGGTGAAGAGAGAAAAGTGGATTTCTTTCGAGAGATATTGACAAGGTTGAGGGGATGAAGATCAGCTGACCCCTCTGAAGCCAAGGGGGTGAGTGTGGGGAGGGTGGGTGAACCTGTGATATCAAGAGAGATGCCAAGCCCGAGGACACATTTGTCCCTTTGCCTGATAGAGATGACACAAACAGAGTGAAGTCATACCTCTGACTCTTTCGGTACTTGTTTCTGCATTACTGAGTGTACTGGAGAGAGGGGAGGCCGAGCTGGGCTCTGTCTTTGCTGTGGTCTCAGAGGTCTCTGTGTGCACAGAGGAGGTGAACGTAAGATCTGAGGATGTGCCGAGCCCTGATGCTGTACCATCAGGAATTGAAGTGGACATCAGCAGAGGAGGGCTGGTGCTTTTCATGATGTCTCCTGCAGGGCCGGTTTCAGGAGAGAAAAAATGATGTCTGGAGGTTGATGGAGTCAGACCCCAGCTGCTTGGCTCTCCAGAACCAGGATTCCCTGTAGATAAGACTTCTGGAATTGCAGAAGAAACCTTGCTTGGTGTTGGGGTTGTCCCTGCTGGAGCACTTGAGCCAGGAGCCGCTGTGATCACCGCTGTAGCCATGGACACTGGGGCACTGCTGACGGCCGGGGTCAAGTGTGTAGTAGTTTCAGAGGAAGCTGTGTCTCTGGTAGTTGGGTAGGTCATATCCTGGCTGGTCCTTGTGTTGCTGTCACCTGTCTGAGAGATCTCAGTGGGAGACATAAACTCCTCCGTGGTTTGTCTGGTTGCGGCTTCTAGGGTGGGTGTGTCTGAAGATGTTTCTCCAGGTGATGCTGTTTCAGTGAAGCTTGTGCTTGGCTCAGTGGACTCAGACTCCACCCAGGTATCATAGGAGGTGTTGATACGGCCTGTCTCACTGGTCACTGTTTCCTCTCCAGAACTTGTCTCTGTCCCCCAGGTGGACTGGGGTTCAGTTGAGGGTTCACTTGTACCTGCATTGGTCCATGATGCTTCTCCTGGGGTGCTGGAATCAAGTGTCCTGGAGATGTCTGAGCTCTCAGGGGCAGTTGTGCTGGGGCTGTGTCTTTCAGAAGTGGTGTGTGGTGTTCTGAGCTCCCATCCTGGATGGGATTTTGAGACCTGAATTGAGCTTGTCCCCCTGCCGTCTGCAGAACTGAAGCCTGGGGAGGGGGCAGAAGTGGTGGCTGAATTATTCTCCCTTCCAGGAGCAGAGGTCACAGATGGGGCTACAGGTGCAGTCAAAGGTTCTCTGGTATGTTTCTCAATCATAGATGGATGAGTACTGGTCTCCTCTGAGACGGAGGTGGTGGAAGGGGATGCAGTTTTCACTCCTGGAACCTGGGTGATGCTGAGGGTGGCCAGACCAGCTGAAACTTCCAAAACCAAGGTGCTGGCTGTTGTGATGGGAGGTGAGTCTGTGGCATCAGGGGATGTACTAGGCATGAGGACAGTCCTTGCTGTCCCTTCCCCTGAGGGAGATGGGTGGTCCAGAGGGAAAGTCGTACCTCTGACTCTTTCAGCACTGGTTTCTGTATGACTTGATGTTCTGGAAAGAAGAAAAGCTGAGTTTGGCTCTGTCCTTTCTGTGCTCCCAGGAGTCTCTGTGTCCTTGGAGGAGGTGACCATGTGGTCTGAAGATGAGCTGGACTGTGATCCTGTAGGATCAGTAATGGAGGTGGACAAGAGCAGAGGAACGCTGGTGGGGGTCATGAGGTCTCCTGGTGGGCTGGTGTCAGGAGAGGAGAAGTGATGCTCAGCGTTGGATAGAGTCAGAACCTGGCTGGTTCCCTCCTTAGAATCTGGCTTCCCAGGCGTTTTGGAAGAAGTCTTGCTTGGTGTTGGGGTTGTCCCTCCTGGAGCACTGGAGCCAGGATCCAGCATGATCACTGCTGTCCGCATGGACACAGGGGCAGAACCGAAGGCCGGAGTCAAACCTACAGCTGTTTCAGATGGAGCTGTGGCTCCTGTAGGTAGGGGTGTTGTATCCTGACTGATACTTGTGTCACTGTCACCTGTCCGTGTGATCTCAGTGGAAGGTGTAATCTCCTCAGCGGTTGGGCCAGCGGTGGCTTCTAGGGTGGATGTGTCTGAAGATGTTTCTCCAGGTGATGCTGTTTCAGTGAAGCTTGTGCTTGGCTCAGTGGACTCAGAAACCACCGTGTGGATAGGGCCTGTGTCAGTGGTCACTGTTTCCTCTGTAGGACTTGTCTCTGTCCCCCAGGTGGACTGGAGTTCATTTGAGGGTTCACTTGTACCTGTGCCGGCCCACATTTCTTCGGATGAGGTGCTGGAATCTAGGGTCCTGGAGACGGCAGAGCTCCCGGGGGCAGTTGTGCTGGGGCTATACCCATCAGCAGTGGTGTCAGGACTTCTGAGCTCCCCTGCTGTGTGTGATGGAGAGACCTGAGTAGACCTTTCTTGCTGGCTGTCAACAGTGCTCAAATCTGAGGTGTTAGAGCTGGTACCCCAACTGTGTCTTCTTTCAGTAACAGAGGTCTCAGGTGGAGATATAGAGGCACTCAAAGTTCCCTTGGTCTCATTTTCAGCCATTGTTGAATGGCTGATGGTGTTCTCTGGGACAAAGATGGTAGAAGGAGAGGTAGTTGTCACTCCTGAAACGCTGGAAAGGTTGATGTTCTCAGGACTCCTTTGTTCTCCAGAAGTTAAAGTACTGGTTTTGCTGATGCTGGTTGAATCTGTGGTCCCTGTGGGTCTAGAATTCTCCAGTGTGATGTGGGTGTTGCTGTGTGGTCTTGTCAAGGACTGGGTAGATGCCGTTGATGCAGTGGGGCCTGTGGATTCAATTAGGGATGGGTCATTGTTATCTCTTGGTGTTCAAGTTTAAGACTAGTCCTCTGGAACTTCCCTGGTGGCTCAGTGGTAAAGAATCCACCTGCCAATGCAGGGGACACGAATTCGATCCTTGGTTCTGGGAAGATCCCACATGCCGAGGGGCAACTAAGCCTGTGTACTACAACTACTGAGCCTGTGCTCTAGAACCCGTGTTCCACAGTGAGAAGCCCAAGCACAGCAAAGAAGGGTAGCCTCACTTTCTCAACTAGAGGAAGCCCTCGGACAGCAACAAAGATCCAAATAAATTTTATTTATTTATTTATAAAATAAATAAATAAAATTTTAAAAGAAAAAAAAAAGTAGTCCTCTGAATGGAGTTGGCTGCTACAAACCTACTTTGCTTTGCATGCGTGCTCAGTCATATGAGACTCTTTGTAACTCCATGGACTGTAGCACTCCAGGCTCCTCTATCCATGGGACCTTCCAGGCAAGAATACTGGAATGAGTTGCCATTTCCTCCTCCAAGGAATCTTCCCGACCCAGGGATGGAACCCAGGTCTCCCACACTGCAGGTGGATTCTTTACCACTGTGCCATCTGGGAAGCCTACTACTGAGCTCCTGCAGTTTTATTTTCTGGTGTGAGAGTTAGGTAGAATCTCTGGGCTCTGTTGGACAAAGCTGGGTCTGTATGAACTGTTATACAGTGGGGGCTGGAGGAAACGTGGGCAACTCTTCTGATCAAGAATACATAAATTTGGGTGGAATGAACTGGGAGGTTGAGATTGATATATACACTGCTGCTGCTGCTAAGTCACCTCAGTCGTGTCCGACTCTGTGTGACCCCATAGTCGGCAGCCCACCAGGCTGCCCCGTCCCTGGGATTCTCCAGGCAAGAACACTGGAGTGGGTTGCCATTTCCTTCTCCAGTGCCTCAAAGTGAAAAGTGAAAGTGAAGTCGCTCAGTCGTGTCCGACTCTTAGAGGCCCCATGGACTGCAGCCTACCAGGCTCCTCTGTCCATGCGATTTTCCAGGCAAGAGTACTGGAGTGGGGTGCCATTGCCTTCTCCGGATATATACACTACTATGTATATATCTCTACTATGTATATACACTACTATGTATAAAACATGACTAAAAAGAACCTACATATAGGCCAGGGAACCCTACTCAGTGCTGTGTAGTGACCTAAATGGGAAAGAAATCCAAAAAAGAGGGGCTATATACATGAATTGTAGCCTCCAATCTGTTCTGGACTATCTTAGATTGGTTTGTGTGCTGTTATGTGAAAAATAGCTGATGATATGGTTAGATCTGGGCTTCCCTGTTGATGCAGTGGTAAAGAACCCACCTGCCAATGCAGGAAACACAGGTTTGATTCCTGGGTCAGAAGGATCCCCCCCAGAGGAGGAAATGGCAACCCACTCCAGTATTCTTGGCCTGGGAGAATCCCCATGGACAGAGGAGCCTGGCAGGCTACACAGTCCATGGGGTCTTGAAAAGGTTGGACACGACTGAGCGACTAAACAACAAATATATGTATGTATATGCATAGCTGATGCACTTTGCTGTAGAGAAGAAACTAACATAAATTGTAATGCAGCTATACTGCAATAAAAAAATGTTAAAGAAAAGTAAATATGGGCAGGAGAAACAGGAGGGTGTTGCAACCACAGAAATTTCTTGAAGATGAAAAGCTAACCATTTCTCAGTTCCCCTTCTGAAATCTTTCAATGGATCCTCACTGTCTACAGGATAGAGTTCCTTAGTGTGTTATGGTCCTTAATGATCCATCCCCTTGTGTCTCTAAAATGGTGCTTCTCAACCCGTTGTGATTGTTCTTCCAGAGAACAGGTATTATTTATGCACTTTTAATTGTCACAGCTAGTGATCTTCTACTTCCATCTAGTGGTCAGAAGCTAGGGATGCTCCTAACAACTATAATGCATAGCTCCTCCTGCAAAGAATTACCTGGTCTTAATCTCAATAGTGGGTCCCTGGTGGCTTAGAGGTAAAGAATCCTCCTGCCAATGCAGGAGATGCAGGAGACATGGATTCAAGCCCTGGGTCATTAAGATACTCTGGACAATGGCTTGGCAATCCATTCCAGTATTCGTGCCTGGAAAATCCCATGGACAGAGGAGCCTGGTGGGCTACAGTCCATGGGGGTCACAGAGTTGGACACAACTGAGTGACTAAACTCAACAACATCAATAGCGCTGAGGGTGAGACTCTCTGCTCTGTCCTTATATCCCACAGAGTCCATCCTCTCATCTTCTTTAAACCACAGCCACGTTCTCACAGTTCCCCAGCCCAACAGCATAATCCTTCACTCATCTTTCCAATGATCACCATGCCCTTTACACAAATGAACACCTATTCATTAATTCAGCTTCTGTTATTGTATTCACTCTCCTGTCTTTACTGAATTGTCTTTTTTCTTTCTTTTTTAAATTGGCCTCACCTGCAGCTTGTGGGATCTCAGTTCCCCAACTAGGAATGGAACCCATGACCCCTGCATGGAGAGGAGTTGGAAGTGTGGAGTCTTAACCACTATTATTGTTGTGTTTTGACCCTTTTGCAACCCTATGGACTGTAGCCCATGAGGCTCCTCTGTCCATGGGATTTCCCAGACAAGAGTACTATAACTGATTTAACTTTTATGCAGATTACATCATGCAAAATGCTGGGCTGGATGACTCACGAGGTAGAATCAAGATTCCTGGGAGAAACATCAACAACCTCAGATATGCAGATGATACCACTCTAATGGAAGAAAACTAAGAGGAACTAAAGAGCCTCTTGATGAGGATGAAAGAGGAGAGTGAAAAGCTGGCTTAAAACTCAACGTTCAAAAAACTAAGATTATGGCATCTGGTCCCATCACTTCATGGCAAAGAGATGGGGAAAAAATGGAAACAGTGACAGACTTTATTTTCTTGGGCTCCAAAATCACTGTGGATGGTGACTGCAGCCAAGAAATTAAAATATGCTTATTCCTTGGAAGAAAAGCTATGATAAACCTAGATAGCAAAGAGATCAAACCAGTGAATTCTAAAGGAAAAGCAGCCCTGAATATTCACATCAGGTGGCCAAAGTATTGGAGTTTCAGTTTCAGCATCGGTCCTTCCGATGAGTATTCAGGACTTATTCCCTTTAGGATGGATTGATTTGGATATCCTTGCGGTCCAAGGGACTCTCAAGAGTCTTCTCCAACACCACAGTTCAAAAGCATCTATTCTTCACCGCTCAGCTTTCTTTATAGTCCAACTCACATCCATACACGACTACTGGAAAAACCATAGCTCTGACTAAACGGACTTTTGTTGGCAAAAGGACTGATGCTGAAGCTGAAGTTCCAATACCACCTGGCCACCTGATGGGAAGAGTGGACTCATTGGAAAAGACCTTGATACTGGGAAAGATAGAGGGCAAAAGGAGAAGGGGGCAACAGGGGATGAGATGTTTGGATAGTATCACCGACTCAACAGACATGAGTTTGAGTAAACTTGGGGAGATGGTGATGGACAGGGAAGCTGGGTTTGCAAATGGACACAACTTTGTGACTGAACAACAAATAACTGATTCATGTTGCTGTACACCTGAAACTAATACAACATTGTACAGGGATGGCCAAAAAGTTCATCTGGTTTTTCTGTAACATCTCATGGAAAAATCTTAACAAACTTTGAGGGCAACCCAATAAATCAACTACGTGTGTGCTTAGTCACTCAGTTGTGTCCGACTCTTTTTGACCCCGTGGACTGGAGCCCGCCAGGTTCCTCTGTCCATGGGCTTTTCCAAGGAAGAATACTGGAGTGGGTTGCCATGCATCAACTATACTCCAATAATTTTTTTTTTTTTAAAGAAACAGTTCTTTGTCTCTGAAGCATCTTCCAAAGTTCATGTCCCAGATGAGCTATGCTTTCAGAGACACAACTGTGAAGAAAACAGGGACTCAAAAAAATAGGTTGAACATTGTCCCCAAGGATGTCCCCAAAGCAGGACTCATGACAGGACTGTAGACTGAACCCTGGGTGAAGAAGAGGTATCTGTGGGTACCATTTGACACAAACCCAGATGCTTCTTCAGAAGGTCCTGCGGCAATAGAGAAAGGGGTGCAGAGGGAGAGGTGGCAAGCTGAAAGCTTCTGTAAGAGCCTGGGGAGAGCTCAGCACTGAGCTAGTCCTGGGGCTCTCAGAGGAGCCGCAACTGTCGGAGATGTTTTGCTTGTCTTCCTGTCTGTGCTGCAGCACCTGAGCTTGGGTTCTGCTTTGGACAGAGCAGACGAACTAGCATCCCCTTAGGCTATCAGGACAGCTCTCATGACTAGGGAATGAGGGTGCAGACCAGTAAGTCTCATCAAGTGAGATTTTTTGCCTTTATTATTCATGCAACAAATATTTCCTGCATACCTACTATTTCCAGGTACTATGACAGGCTGCATTTGGCAATGTCTGGAGACACTTTGGGGATTCCCAGGTGGCTTCCCAGAGCAACTCAGCAGTACAGAATCTGCCTGCCAGTACAGGAGACACAGGAGACTTGGCTTTCATCTCTGGGTTGGGAAGAGCCCTGGGAGAAAGTAATGGCAACCCACTCCAGTATTTTTGCCTGGGAAATCCAATGGGCAGAGGAGCCTGGTGGGCTACAGTCGCAAAGTATCAGACCTGACTGAGCACGTACTCAAGGAGCATTTTTGGTTGTCATGATTCGAGGGTCAGTTGCTATTGGTATCTTGTGGGTAGAGACCAGGGATGCTGCTTAATATCTTCCAATGCACAGGACAGTGCTCCCACAACAAGGAATGATCCAGACCCAGATATACTGGCCTCTGTGCCCTCTGTGTGCGATTGGTCTAAGCCTATAGCTGTTCCATAGAAAAAGCAGATAGGAACCCAATTTAGTGGGTTGTCAACAGCACCAAAAATGTAAGAGGATAACAGAATAAGGCATCAGGGTACACTGGGTGCAGCAGGGGTAAATGATTTTACAAAAGTATTTTTAGATACACACACACCTAAGCACAGAGCTGGTCACAATGTAAAATGTATTTCTTTTTCATTCCCTCATAGCTCAGCTGGTAAAGAATCTGCCTGCAATGCAGGAGTTAAAGTGAGTCTCTCAGTCATGTCCAACTCTGTGATCCCGTGGACTATACAGTCCATGGAATTCTCCAGGCCAGAACACTGGAGTGGGTAGTTGTTCCCTTCTCCAGAGGATCTTCCCAACCTAGGGATCCAACCCAGGTCTCCCGCATTGCAGGTGGATTCTTTACCAGCTGAGCCACAAGGGAAGCAATGCAGGTGACCCTGGTTTGATCCCTGGGTTGGGAAGATCCGCTGGAGAAGGGAAAGGCTACCCACTCTAGTATTCTGGCCTGGAGGATTCCATGGGCAGAGGAGCCTAGTGGGTTATAGTCCATATATTCGCAAAGAGTCGGACACACAGAGCAACACACACACACACACACACACACACCCTCTCCCTCTTAGACTTCCCTCCCATCCCACCTCCCATCCACCTTTCTAGATCATCCCAGAGCACCGAGCTGAACCTCCTGTGCTATACAGCAGCTTTCTACTATCTAGCTATTTACACATGGTAGTATATATGTGGGTGCAGGCGTGCATGCTAAGTTGTTTCAGTAGTGTCTGACTCTTTGTGACCCCATGGACTGTAGCCTGCCAAGCTTCTCTGTCCATGGGGATTCTCCGGGCAAAACTACTGGAGTGGGTTGCCATGCCCTCCTCCAGAAGATCTTCCTGACCCAGGGATCAAACCCAGGTCTCGTCTTCTGCATGGGCAGGCAGGTTCTTTACCACTAGCGCCACCTGAGAAGCCCTAGTGTATATATGTCAGTTCTAATCTCTCAATTCATGCCCCCTTCCCTTCCCTCCAAAATGTCCATATGTCTCATCTCTATTTCTGCTTCTCTATTCCTGCCCTGCAAATAGATTCCTCACATTTTTTTTTTAAGATTCCACATATATGCATTAATATACAATATTTGTTTTTCTCTCTCTGACAGTTCACTCTGTCCTGCTGACTCTAGGTCCATCCACATCACTACAGATGTATTTCTTATTATGGATCCCAGTCAAAAAATCTGCCAGATGCTCCTGCATCAGCTCAACCTCTGCCATCTAGCTTCGCCTGGCTTCCTTCCCCATCCCATCTCTTCTCTCACACTGGTGTCACTGGGAAGGGAGCTGGTGTCAGCATCAGTGGGCATTTACAGAGCCAGCCTGCCTGGAGGAGAGCTCCAGCTCTCCCACGGACCAGTGGCATGACCTTGGGCAAGTCACATAAACTAACAGCGCCTCCATTTCAGTTTCCTTATCTGCAATGTGGAAGTGATAAGAGTGCTTCATCAGGCCACTAAGAGGATTAAATGAATTAATCTATGTAAAATAGTGTCTGGGACTTCCCTGGTGGTCCAGTGGTTAAGACTCTGCCTGCCAATGCCTGGGACGCGGGTTCGATCCCTGGTTGGGGAAGATTCCATATGCCGTTGGGCAACTAAACCCATGTGCCAGACCACTGAGCCCACACATCCTAGAGCTCGTGCTCCACAACAAGAGAGGCCACTGCAATGAAGCCCAGGCACCACAACTAGAGAGTAGCCCCCGCTTGCCGCAACCAGAGAAAGACTGTGCCCAGCTTTAAATAAATGCATTTATTAAATAAATAAAATAAAAAAATCCCATTGTCTGGCATATATTGCTTTTGATTGTTGTATGAATATAATTTGTCAAAATTCACCAAAGACAGTGGACTGGATGTCAATTAAAATTTAAAAACATAAAATAAAATAGAATAATAAAAATAATTGAAAAATATTATTATTACCTTGGCTCATTTTAGCATAGCACTGAATGCTGTTATTATTATTATTATTAGTTAGAAGGAGGATGTAAATGGGATCAGAGTACTGTTAGGGAGTACTTCTAATTCCCAGAGAAGTGGAAATCAGAATAAGAATCAATGATGGGGGGCTTCCCTGGTTGTCTGGTGATTAGGAATCCACCTGCCAATGCAGGGGACACAGGCGAGGAAGTTCCCACAGGCCTCAGAGCAACTAAGCCCGTGTGTCACAACTACTGAAGCCCACACATCTAGAGCCCATACTCTGCAACAAGAGAAGACACCGCAGTGAGAAGCCCGAGCACCTCAACTAGAGAAAGCCCTTGAGCAGCGACAAAGACCCAGTGCAGCCAAAAATAAATAAATAAAATTTAAAAAAAGAATCAGTGATGGGGAGCAGGGATCAGATTCACTGTATCTTGTTGCTTAGTTGCTAAGTCATGTCTGACTCTGGGACCCCATGGATTGCAGCACGCCAGGCTTCCCTGTCCTTCACCATCTCCTGGAGCTTGCTCACACTTATGTCCATTGAGTCAGTGATGCCATCCAACCATCTCATCCTCTGTCGCCCTCTTTTCCTCCTGCCCTCAATCTTTCCCAGCATCAGGGTCTTTTCCAATGAAATGGCTCTTCGCATCAGATGGCCAAAGCATTGGAACTTCAGCTTCAGCACCAGTCTTTCCAATGAATATTTAGTACTGATATCCTCTAGGATGGACTGGTTTGATCTCCTTGCTGTCCAAGGGACTCTCAAGAGTCTTCTCCGGCACCACGTTTCAAAAGCATGCATTCTTTGGCGCTCAGCCTTCTTTATGGCCCAGCTCTCCTGGGGAGTCCCAAAACTGGGTGCCCAAAGGACAGCTGTCCCAGAACAGACATTGCAAGTGGCTGGCTGGTCCAATGGAGATGAATGAGACTGGTCAGGATGGGTAGGGGACAGCCAGGCAGGATGCCCTCCTCAACTTCAGTGTCTGTTCCCTTGACTGTTGAGAGGTCTGGCTCCACGCATGTATGGGGCTGCACCAGCCAGGGCAGCTCCTGGGATGTCTCCTTCCAGGCAAGGACCCAAGGTGGGGGCACAAGGTGGTGAAGCCCAGCCCGGACAGCAGAGGAAATGCCAAGCCCAGCTCTACCCTCAGGAGGGGTCTCAGGTAGTGGACTGAGTCCCTTGGTCTTACCCTGCCTTGCTGGCCTACCCTGCACCCCCCAAGGGACTGCTGGTTGGGTAGGGGTCCTTTGGGGGTTTCAGCACCAACCGAAGTCCTACCTTCCCTGGGAGGAGAGATCTAAGGGCTCCTCTCCCTCCCTGAGAAAAGTGAGGACATGCTGTCGAAGAGAAAGAAGAGGACCCATCAGGGCTTTCACGGTGGCTCAGTGGTAAAGAATCCACTTGCCAATGTCAGGGACACAGGTTCAATCCCTGGTCTGGGAAGATCCCCAGGCCGGGGAGCAGCTAAGTCTGGGTAGCACAACCACTGAGCCTGTGCTCTAGAGCCCAGGAGCCATAACTACTAAAGCCCATGCTCCCTACAGCTTGTGCTCCACAACAAGAGAAGGCACTGCAATGAGAAGTCTGCACACCACAACCAGAGAAGAGCTCTCGCAGCAACAAAGACCCAGCATAGGCAAAAATAAAGAAATAATTTTTTTTTTTAAAAGGAGAGTACCCCTCATAAGAAAAAAGAGCTTGTTCTTCTCTCTCCCTGTTTCACACACACTGTCTCACATACATATGCACACTTACACAAGTGCACACACACAGCCAGAACTCAAGTCCTGGTGTCCCGGATTTCAAGCTGGTCCTGCCCCACTCACTCTATGGAGCCTCAGTTTCCCCATTTTAAAGCACAAATAACATCAGAGCCCACCTGCCTCTGGGTTGCACATGGTTTTACTGGGATGCATTAATTCATTGACCCACAGGAGGCTTCCCTCACCCTGCCTTGCTGATGAGAGCAATCCACCCCAACACACTCCAGCACCCCAGATTCTCTGTCCAAAATCTCTTCTCTTTATCACCATTTTAGTACTTATATGTGCCTAATTGCTCAGTCATGTCCAACTCTTTGCCACTCTTTGGACGGTAGGCTTCCAGGCTCTTCAGTCCATGGGATTCTCCAGGTAAGAATACTGGGGTGGGTTGCCATTTCCTTCTCCAGGGGATCTTCCTGACCCAGGAATCAAATCCTTATTTCCTGTGTGTCCTGCATAGCAGGTGGATTCTTTACTCACTGAGCCATCAGGGAAGCCCCTCTTAATACTTAAATGCATAATTTATTTACTGTTGATATGGGTTTTGATCTGTCTCCCCTGCCAGAATGTCAGCTCAGCAGGGATCTTTGTGTTGCTCACAGCTGTATCCCCATCGCCAGAACAGTGCCTGGCACACAGTAGGTGCTCAAGAAATTGTCACTGAACAAATGAATGAATGAATGAATCACTGTGTAATAGTGTTGAGTAAAGAGGTGAGGACTTCCCCAATAGACTGAAGATGCACAGGGACCCTTAATGTGAGGGGAAGGGGGACCCCTCCGACTGAGGAGAATGAAGACCCCCCTCTCCGGGGGAGACTGAGGACACCCCTAGAAACCAGACATGAAAGAGAAGGGTGAAAACTCCATCCAGGTGGGCTGGTGGGATGCAAAGTTGTTGCTTTTTAGTCACTAAGTTGTGTCTGACTCTTTGTGACCCCATGGACTGTAGCCCACTAGGCTCCTCTGTCCATGGGATTTCTCAAGCAAGAATATTGGAGTGGGTTGCCATGCCCTCCTCCAGGGGAACTTCCCGACCTAGGTATTGGACCCACATCTGTTGCATCTCCTGCATTGGCAGGTGGATTCTCTACCATCGTGCCACCAGGGAAGCCAGGATATTGGCCCCTAGACAGCTGAGGTGCATATGAAAGGAACAATTTCAGTGAATCCAGACTCTTTCATCTTCCCGTACTTAGAAAGGCACTAAATTCCTTAACTTGGGCTATCTGGTTTTCCTCCTGTATTTCTTTCTTTTTTTTTGGCTGTCCCTTGCAGCATGTGGGATCCTACTTCCCTGACCAGGGATGGATGGAACCCATACCCCCTGCACTGGGAGTGTGGGGTCTCAACCACTGGACCACCAGAGACCCTGGTTTTCTTTAATTAACATCATCTTTTGATGTTCAGACTACCTGCCCTTTGTTGCAAAACTTTTATATAACCTGGCTCCTCCCCTCGCCTCCTCGGAGCAGTTCTCTCAGGGTTACTTGAGATGCTGCCTCCTGGGCTTGAAGTCCTAAAAATTTCCACCAAATAAAACATAACTCTCAACTTTTAAGTTGTGAGTATTTTTTACATTGACAGAGGGGTGATGAAGGGCAGTTGCTGTCTACCCTGGGGGATGGGGGTACCCAAGGGCCAGGAAACAGCCAAGAGAGGAGAAACACTCCTCAACCCTCAGTCTTTTCCAGGCAGAGGGTGAAGTACAGGGCTTAGGAATCATCCAGAAATGGAGGTTCGGATCCCTTCCCTCACTTGTTAAAAAAATTTTTTTAACCTGATGCAAAGAGCCAACTTATTGGAAAGGCCCTGATGCTGGAAAATATTGAGGGTAATAGGAGAAGGGAGTGGCAGGGAACAGATGGTTGGATAGCATCATCGACTCAGTGAACATGAAATTGAGCAAACTCTGGAAGACTGAAGGACAGGAAAGCCTGGTGTGCTGCAGTCCACGGGGCCACAAAGAGTTGGGCACGACTTAGTGACAGAACAACAAAATAGTTGTTTTACCACACCATGCTAGTTACCTATGAGTCAGCTATACATATTCATATGTGTGCATGCATGCTAAGTTGCTTCCGTTGTGTCTGACTTTTAGCAACCCCATGGACTGTGGACTGCCAGGCTCCTCTGTCTAGGGGATTTTCCAGGAAGAATACTGGAGTGGGTTGCCATTCCCTTCTCCAGGGGATCTTCCGGACCCAGGGATCAAACCCAGGTCTCCTGGGTTTCCTGCATTGGCAGGCAGGTTCTTTACCACCAGCGCCACCTGGGAATCCCATACATATACATATATCTCCTCTTTTTTTGGATTTCCTTCCCATTTAGGTCACCACAGAGCCCTGAGTGCTTGCGGTGTGACTTTAAACAAAGGGCTCAATCTCTTTGAGCCTGTTTTCTCTTCGGTAAAATGGGAGGCAATGTACCCTTACTCTCACCCATGCAAGCTTAATCCAGGGGTGAAAGCTCTGGCACATAGTAGGTCCACAATAGGAAATGATGATTACTGTGGTCCTCTGGGCTCTTGTCAGGTTTCAGCCACACAGTCAGGGAGGGGAAAAGTACAGGACGCAGATGTAGAAGAAGATTCACCAGATGGGGTCTAGGGTGGAGGGAGAGGTGAGAGGGGAATGGATCTCCACCAGCTCTGGAATTTTAAAAATTACCCTTTAGTGAGATAGAAACTCAGAGAGGTTAGGCATCAGGCCCAAGGACACACAGCCCGTCAGTGCCGGATTTACATTTCTTTTAGTCTCTGACCAGGAATCGAGGAAGTCTTTTCCAGAAATAAAGTGAAGAGTCCAGAAAGGTGTCTGAATTGACCTGCCAGGGGAACCCTCCCTGACAGGCTTCCAGTCTATTGTGGAATTGATGGGCAATTGGGGAGGGATGTCAACCCTTAGTCCAGGCAACCAGCCCTCCTTGGGGCGGGAGCAAGAGCCCGCTCCGTTTACACGGCCCTGGGCATCTGACTCTGAGGAAGCCTCGGGGTCAAAAGCAGTTAAACAGCCTCTGTTTGTGGTGACGTGCTTTGGGGACAGCTCAGGGGGACACGCCCCATCAGAGGTGGTGGAATTGTCTGGTACAAACCCGCCCACCATTCAGGCCATTGTGTGGGTGCCTTTCAGTGGCGTCCAACCGCAAAGCTTTTCCGGGGCCCAGAGCTGTCCTGGGTGACTCAGGGCTGGGGGCTGGGGCACCCTCTCCACCTGTTCCAGGAGCTGCAGAGAGTGAGGCTTGAGTTGGGGAGGGACTAGGAGGTGGCCCACCCACCCTGGGTGGCTTCCAGCCTGCCAGTGTCCGTGGCCTGAGCCCCTGAGAATGGGGGAAAAAGAATGCCCTCACCCTCACTCCCCTTCAGGCTCTAGAAGCTTCTGTTTTGCAGCCAAGCATTAAGGACAGTCCTTTCTCCTGGGAGGAGTAAATTAACAGATATTTAAGCACCTGGCACAGTGCAGGAGACGTGGGTTTGATTCCTGGGTTGGGAAGATCCCCTGAAGAAGGAAATGGCAAACCACTCTGGTATTCTTGTCTGGTAAATCCCATGGACAGTGGGGCCTGGTGGGCTATAGTCCATGGGGTCACAAAAGAATCAGACACGACTTAGTGATTAACAAACAACAACAGTGTAGATGGCAGTTTTCAGGTTATTTTGCACACCAGAGGACTTCCCTGGTGGCTCAGACAATAAAGAATCTGCCTACAATGCAGGAGACCTGGGTTCAATCCCTGGGTTGGGAAGATCCCCTGGAGAAGGGAATGGCAACCACTCCAGTATCCTTGCCTGAAGAATTTGGACACCAGAGTGGTTTGGCTGGAGAGCCTTAATTTCCTACCCAAGGGGTAAAACTGTGCGGGGGGGTCTAGAAGCCCTAGAGCGACACATGGAGAGTCTTGGACCTTCTTTTGGTAGAGAAGAGAGCCTGGTTCCTCTCCCCAGCACCAAGCTGGAGTCCCACCTCTTCCTGAGGCTGGTGGGCTTTCTTTGGTTAGCCAGGCCCAAGCTGACCCCCCAAATGACTAACAGGCCTGTGAGGTCCTCTTTGGGGTCCAAGAACACACCTTCCTTAACCCTCACAAGCTGCCTTTCTGCTTCCACCCGTCCCCTCAGCATCCTCTGATTGTGCAGCCCAAATTCACTCACATCACATCAAAGGACCCAAATACACCTTGCAGCTTCCTGTCTCCTGGCCTTTGCCCCCTCGGTTCTCCCTGCCAGGAGTGTCCTTTTCCTTCTTCCACTGACCTCGTCTATAGAAATTCCAGCCAATCCAATACTGCCCTGTAGTTTTGGGGAAACTGCCCCCTCTCTGCACCCCTAAGGTGGCAAAGCTCTTGCTCAACTTTGTACCAAGAGAGACTGGGCACCCCTCTGTCTTGCCCACCAGCCTGGAGCTCCTGCAAGCCTGGGGCTGTGACTTGCTCATTTCCTATCTGAGAGCTGAGCACAGATACTGAAATCAGAGGTGTCAATAAAACAACAAAAAAACAAAAAAAATGGAACTTCCCTGGCTGCCCAGTGCTTAAGACTCCAGGTTCCCAATGCAGGGGGCATGGGTTCGATCCCTGATTGGGGAACTAAGATTCCCAAACACTATGTGGCTCTGTCAGAAAATATAAAATAAAATAAAACTCATCATAAAAAAGAAACCAAAACCCAGATGGATAACCAATAAGGACCTACTGTACAGCACATGGAACTCTACTCTATATTCTGTGATAACCTTTATGACAAAAATCTAAAAAAAGAAGGAATATATGTACATAAATTACTGAATCAGTTTGCTATACACCTGACACTAACACAACATTGCAAATCAACTATCTGCTTAGTCATTCAGTCATGTCTGACTTTTTGGGACCCCATGGACTGCAGCCAACCAGGCTCCTCTGTCCATGGGGATTCTCCAGGCAAGAATACTGAAGTGGGTTGCCATGCCCTCCTCCAGGGGATCTTCCCAATCCAGGGACTGATCCCAGGTCTCCCACATTGCAGGCAGATTCTTCACAATCTGAGCCACCAGGGAAGCCTGTAAATCAACTATACTCCAATTAAAAAAAAAAAAAAAGGCCTAGGAAATGAACATGTCAGTGAGCCAGTGAAGGGAGGAATCCTTGGCCATCTCTAGTCCCGCAATATTTTATTCCCACTGTAGCCATTCTGTGATGTCTCCTCCAGTCAGCGTGGAAAACCAGCCCCACCTGGCTGACTGTGATGGAGGCCTTTGCCAAAGAAAGCAGAAGCCCTCCGGACTGCCCCCGAGGGGGCTCGGGAAGCCTGAGGCACCTGTCACATCTGTCCCTCTCTCCTCCAGGTATGTATCTGCCTCCTCCACTGACCCCTACCCAGCCCAGCTTACCTGGCCAGCAGGTGAGGAAGAGGCTCATGGTCAGAGCCACCAGGTGCCCTCGCCGATGGCGCCCCGGGCGTGCAGGGTCTTTCCTGCCCATGTTCCTGCCCACCCTCCTGCCCACCTGCCTGGGCAGTGCTCCTCACACCCCGAACGAGCCCCAGTGACTGAGCCCAGCCCAGCCCGGCTGGGCTTCTGGGAGGGTGGTGAGGACACGCCTTGCTGAACTTCCCAAGAGGGGCAGGGCTTGCCCTAGGGGGAAGCACTGGTTCTGTGGCTGGTAAAGGTCAGCTGGCTTTATTCAGCGCCCTCGTGATGACTAACGCCTGCAGACTGATACTGATACTGTGCAGGGCCCTGTGGGGCTCCTGGGCGCAAGCCCTTTCTGTGTCCCACACCTCCATTTCTTTGATTATAGGAAACAAACCTTCATTCAGCCTTTAAGACCTTCCCTGAGTTCCAAGGGGCAGATTCAAGCAGTTGTTAATTAGGAAAGGGATGGGGTATAAGACCAGGGAGAAACTAACAGTCAAGAGCAGCCTTGGGGCAAGGTCCTGATTCCCCATCAATGGATACACACAACATCTTTGAGCTCTTTTGCAGAAACTGAAAGCCTCTTCAGGTGGGAGAAGTTAATGATTAATAATGGTATGCTGCCCACAAGCATGTAGACCCCAGACCCGTTGAACTTGAAGGTTGATGATGCTGAGTCCTACTTACCTCACCACTGACCCCTCAGAAGAATATCCACACGCTGATCATGCCCTCTTTGAACAATTACTATAAACCTCTCCCTCCTGGTGGCTCAGCAATAAAGAATCCACCAGCCAGTGCTGGAGATGCAGGCTCCATCTCTGGGTCATGAAGATTCCCTCGAGAAGGGCATGGCAACCCACTTCAGTATTCTTGCCTGGAGAATTCCATGGACAGAGGAGTCTGGTTGGCTATAGTCCATTGGGTTGCAAAACGTCAGACACAACTGACTAACACAGCACAATCTTTCCCAAGAGAAAACACATGGTTTTGAGGGCATGTGCCCGCCATGTCCCCCTTTGCTTGGCAAAGCAATAAAAATCTCCTTTTCTACTTCACCTGGAATTCGTCTCTGATATTTGATTCAGCACTGGTGTACAGAGAAACTGAGATTTTGGTATCAATATCCTCTGTGAAGAGGGGCACATGGGACCTCCACACACCAGATGAAACCTGGCTCCTGAAAAGCCTGCTGCCAGACCAAGAGATGCCCTGAAGTGGCCATCTGGCTGGGCTTAAAGGCAAACAGAGGTCTGGGCATAGATCTGTCCTAATCTTTCAAGCCCCCTGGTTTTACCTGGCTGACAACTTCCTGCTCAGGAGCTGGCACTACCAGACTGAGCCGGGTGGACCCTCCCCGGGGGAGGCACAGCTGGCTCAAATGGTTTTGGAATGTGCGGGAGTGGACGGGAGATTGCATTCCCATGTGAGAACTCTCTGGCTGCTGGGGGAGTGGAGGGCTGGACTTGGTGTACCCTTGGGGAGCCCTGCAGAACTGCCCTCTGCCACCCCTGGAGCCCTCTAGGACTCACATGGCCAGCATGGAGGATGTAGCTAAGCCATTCAGCAGCCCCCAGGGGCAGAGAAGGCCAGGAGGGGCTGGCCTTGAGGGTTACTTATCACCCCAAGCCTGGATTGTTATAACAGCTGCCCCTTAAAAACTGCCTCTCCCCCACCATCTGCCAAACACAGACTCTGCCAGGGTGATCCTCTGTAGGTACATGATCCTCAGTGGCCCCCATGTGCCTGCCTCATCCAGAGGCTCAGGAGATCCCCATCCTCCTTCCTGGTCCACCCCTCAAGCCTCTCACAGCCAGACAGGTGGGTTTATCTTCTCATCCAGGGGATGACACAGGAAGGCACCTAGTGTGAAGGTGACAGGCAGGGGCTACCCCACAAAACCTCACATCTCTCCTGCATCTGGTTGCTGTTGTTATTTAGATGCCCTGGTACCCAGAGCCAAACTCCATGGATCTGTAGCCAAGGCGAGCTTATCAGAACACTCCCACACCCAGCTCCTTCATGCTCAATGCAACTTCCTGCTAACCTGTTCTCCTCCCTTCTTGCCCTGATGATCTCAGTTCACCCATTCTCAGCTCAGACACACTCTGAGCCCTGAATACCCTTCAGGCATGCAGCCTGGCCAAGATGCACAAGTGATCAAGATGGGCTGACAGAAGCACTGTAGTGGCCCAGTGGCTAAGATTCCGAGCTTCCAATGCAGGGGGCCCAAGTTAGAGATATCCGGTCAAGGAACTAGATCCCACATGCCGCAACTAAGACCTGACACAGTCAAATAAATAAATAACTGAGAAGTCAGTTGGAGATATCAGTCCCAGACTGGGAAGGGGCAGAGGATCAAGGAAGGCTTCCTGGAGGAGGTGCCACGTACACCAAGTCCTCAAGCTGGAGCCAGCTGGGCCAGGGTAGTTGGGGAGTGGAGAAAGGAGTGTTCTGGGGAGAAGACACAGCAATAGCAAAGACTGGAGGCAGCAGGAAGCCGGAAGTGAAGTCTGGTTTTTGTCCAAATCCTCTCCCTTGGTTGTCTGCCTGGGCACCCCCTCCCTTCCTTAAGAAAACAATCACAGAGAAACAGAGGCCAAGCCAGAGAGTCCAGTGGGAGATTACAGGGTTCGGTTCCCCCTGCCTCACAGAGGGGAAAATTGGGTACCAGAAAAACACCAGGACCAACAAGATCTGTGACAGAGGGGGACCAGACTCCAGACCCTGAGATTCTTCAAACTCTTCCTGATTTAGCAATTTGTTTATTTTCTTATTTATTTATTTTTGGCTGTGCTGGGTCTTCATTGCTCTGTGCCAGCCTTCTCTCGTTGCGGCAAGTGGGGTCTTCTCTTCGTTGCAGCCTGCAAGCTTCTCATTGCTGTGGCTTTTCTTGTTGTGGAGCAGTGGCTCTAGACACTCGGGTTTCAGTATTTGTGGTGCCTGGGCTTCGTTGCTGTGAGGCATGTGGACTCTTCCTGGACCAGGAATCAAACCCACGTCCCGTGCACTAGCAGGTGGATTCTCATCCACGGCACCAGCAGGGAAGTCCTGTTTAAACGATTTAAATCTTCTGTCTCTCCAGAACAGGACAACAAGCACTTCCGAGCACCATGTGGGAGTCCTCAGGGTCCTGGAGCTGCCCTGCTCTTCAAGGGGTGCACAAGGGTTTATAGGTTTAGGTTCACGGTGGGTAATCACAACTTTACTGTTTACTGAACACCTACTACATGCTGGGCGTGGCTTCCAGTCGTCATCGAGACCCTGAAGCTAGGTGTCACTCCCACAGCAGATCCCGAAAGTGGTTGCTACTCATTTGCCCCATTGCAGAGATGAGAATGCTGAGGCTTAGGGATTTGCCCCCAAATCATGCATCTAGCACACCACAAAGCTAGAGCTTGAACTCTGTTTTGATGAATAACAGTGCTTCTCACCTAAGGGCTATTCCCCTCCCCCCCACTCTCCACTCCCTCCACCTCCTCCCCGCCCCTCCCCACTTTCAAGGTAGCTCAGTGGTAAAGAAACTGCCTGCCAATGCAGGAGACGCGGATTCGATCCTTGGGTCAGGAAGATCCCCTGGAGAAGAAAATGACAACGCACTCCAGGATTCTTGCTTGGGAAATCCTATGGACAGAGGAGCCTGTCGGGCTACAGTCAAAGGGGTCGCAAAGAGACCAACATGACTGAGTGACTGAACAACAACAATAAATAGTCGTTTTTGGTTGTCATGAGGAAAAGAGGAGCTGCTACTGGTATCTAGTGGATGGAAAATACAAATGTTGGTTAATAGCCTATAGTGTGCACTGGACAATAAATTATCCAACCCCAAATGTCAACAGTCACACTGATTAAAAAACAACAACAGAACCAAAGCAGAAAGCAAAAAAGCTGATCTAAAGTCACACTGTTGTCCAGTGGAACTTTCTGGATAATGTTCATTTTCTATTTGTTGGACAACAGAGTCATTCACCAGGAGCCACACGTGGCCACCGAGCACTTGAAATGTGGCTAATGTGACTGAGGAACTGAGTTTTTAATTTTGTTCAATCTGAATTAAAAGCAATAATTCTCAGTTCAGTTGTCAGAAAATTTATGACTAGGTTGGAACAGTACAAATGTGTGCATTTTTCTTTTTTAAAATTTATTTTATTGAAATATAGTTGATGTACAATGTCTTCTTAATGTACTGTACAGCAAAGTGATTCAGATATATAGATAGTTAGATACACATATGTATACATAGAGAGCAGTATACACATATATAGAGAGGTATACATGGACTATATGGGTATGGTCCATGGAATTCTCTAGGTCAGAATACTGGAGTGGGTAGCCATTCCCTTCTTCAGGGGATCTTCCCAACCCAGGGATCAAACCGAAGTCTCCCACATTGCAGGATTCTTTACCAAGCTGAGCCACAAGGGAAGCCCAGGTATACATATACATATATATGTGTATATTCAGATATACATTCTTTTTAATGTTCCTTTCCATTATGGTTTATCCCAAGATACTGAATATAGTTCCCGATGCCATACAGCAGGAATTTGTTGTTTATCCATTCTATATACAATATAACAGTTTGCATCTGCTAATCCCAATCTCCCAATCCACCCCTCCCCCACCCCTTCCCCTTGACAACTTCAAGTCTGTTTTCTAGGTCTGTGTGTCTGTTTCTGTTTTGTAGATAAATTCATTTGTGTCATATTTTAGATTCCACATATAAGTGGTACATAGTATTTGTCTTTCTTTTTGATTTACTTCACTTAGTATGGTAATCTCTAGGTCTATCCATGTAGCTGCAAATTGCATTATTTCATCCTTTTTATGGGTGAGTAGTATTCCGTTGTATATGTGTACCACACCTTGGTCCAGTCAGCTGTTGATGGACCACTAAACTGTCTCCCCTAAGTTAGTGGTCCCTGCGCTTGTGACAGGATGGAGTGGGATCCATATTCCCCTCTCTGGCCCTGGTGATGTTTAACTATGTCAGCAGGACCACTTGGGAAAGGGGAAAGATGACGGCAGGTCTCTGGATGCTCTTCTCTCAGAGGTCTGCCTGCCCCTCTGTGGGCACGCACTGCAACGTGGAGCCCAGTGCTCTGGAGTCCATGTGCCATAAGTAGAACTGGTGCATCACAACAAAAGATCTCACACGATGCCACAAAGATCCTGTGTGCCGCAACTAAGATTCAACACAGCCAAATAAATAAATATTTTTTTAAAGTTCTATAACTCACACAAGACTGTGCAGTGATGCACTTTGAGTTTCCATTCATAATATGTTTAAGAACACGCAAGGCTAACAGATGGGGATGGAAGTCAACGATGTTCTGAGGATGGAGACACTGTTTGGAAAAGGAGCATGAAGGAAACTTCTAGAGCAGCAGTTCTTAATCTAGGGCAATTATGCCCCCCAGGGGACATTTGGCACCATCTGGGGTACATTCTGGGCTGTCCAAACTAAGACGCATTCTCAAAGAAGACATACAGATGGTCAACAGGTACATAAAGGTGCTGAACATCACTAATTATCAGGAAAGTGCAAATCAAAACCATAAGGAGATGTCACCTCAACCTCTTATGATGGCTGTTATTGAAAAGACAAGAGATAGTTCATAGTAACACTGTTCACAATAGCCAAGGCATGGAAGCAACCTAAACATCCATTGACAGAAGGATGGATAGAGAAGATGTGGTTCATGAATACAGTGGAATACTACTGAGCCATAAAAAAGAATGAGATAATGCCATTTGCAACAACATGGATAGACCTAGAGATTTATACTAAGTGAAGTAAGCTAGACAAAGACAAATATTATATGATATCCTTTTTATGTGGAATCTAAAAAAAATTACAAATGCACTTACATACAAAACAGAGACTCACAGAAAACAAACTTATGGCTATCATAGTGGAAAGGAAGAGGGGCAGGGATAAATTAGGAGGTTGGTATTAATGTATACACACTACTATATATAACACAGATAACTAACAAAGATCTACTGTTTAGCTCTGGGAACTATACTCAGCATTTTGTAATAACCTATAAGGGAAATAACCTACAAGGAAAAAATAGTTTCCCTGATAGCTCAGACTGTAAAGAATCTATCTCTGAGGCAGGAGACCTGGGTTCGATCCCTGGATGGGGAAGATCCCCTGGAGAAGGAAATGGCAACCCATTCCAGTATTCTTGCCTGGAAAATCCCCTGGACAGAGGAGCTGGCAGGCTACAGTCTATGGGGTCACAAAGAGTCAGATACGACTGAGCAACTTTCATAAGGGAAAATAATCTGAAAAAGAATACAAATATATATATATGAATCACTGTTCTGTATAACTGAAACTAACATGATATTGTAAAATGATTATATTTTGATAAAAAATAAAGTTTAGCACCTTAAGATAATCATATATGTAATATATATATACATGCATACACACACATATATATGTATATATCAGATCAGATTAGATCAGTCACTCAGTCGTGTCCGACTCTTTGCGACCCAATGAATCGCAGCACACCTGCTATAAAAAAGAAAAGAGATAAAAAATGCTAGTGTGAATGTGGAGAAAATGGAATCCTCATGCACTGTCAGTGAGAATGTAAATTGGTGCATTAAAATATTTAATTTAAAATATTAAAAATATTAAAAATACTTAATTTGAAATATTTAAAATAGAACTACCATAGAATCCAGCAATCTCACTTATGGGTATTTATCCAAAGGAAACAAAATCACTATCTCAGAGAAATATCTACACCTCCACTTTCATTGCACCATTATTCACAATAGCCAAGACATGGAAACAACTTAAGTGTCCATCAATGGATGGATGGATTTAAAAAAGCATCACACACACAGTGGAGTATCATTCAGTCATAAACAGGGCAAATCTTGTCATTTGTGATACCATGGGTGCACCTGAAGGGTATCATGTTAAATGAAATGTCAGGCAGAGAGAGACAAGCACTGTGTGATCTCACATGAAATCTAAGCAAACCATATTCAATAATACAGAGACCAGGACTTCCCTTGTGGTCCAGTGGTTAAGACTCTGCCCTTCCACTGCAGGGCACGTGGGTTCCATCCCTGGTCGGGGAAGTTCTACATGCTGTGTGGTGTGGTCAAAAACAACAACGACAAACAACTGCAACAAAACCAAGCAAAAAAAAATAGAGAATAGATTGGTAGTTGTAAGAGATGGGGAATGTGGTGTGAAGGAAATGGGTGAACACAGCCAAAATGTGCAAACATCCAAGAAACAAAGGACAAGTGAGAGGCGATGTGTGGGTGGTGGCTGGGGTCAAGGTTAACACCCTGCAATGCACAAGAGAGCCCCTCCCAACAAAGAAACATCCCGCTCCAAATGTCAGTGCAGTAGAGACTGAGAAACCATGTCCTTGCAGAAAGGAATGTTCTATACCTTGTGCGGGGCGAAGGTTACACGTAAGTAAAAACTCATTGAGTCATGCACTTATGACCAGGGCATTGTGCACTTTACAGGGTAGCTGTTATACCTCAACAAAAAGTCTTTTTTAGGGACTTCCCTGGTGGTTCAGTGGTTGACACTTAGCTTTCTTATTCAGGGGGTGTGGGTTTGATACCTGGTAGGGGAGCGAAGATCCCACATGCCTCGAGGTGAAAAAAAAAACAAAATATTAAGAAAAAGACAAATAATGTTGTAACAAATTCAATAAAGACTTTTAAAAAAGCTTTTTTAACTTTAAAATTTAACTTTTATTTTCTATTGGAGTACAGTTGATCTGGGCTTCCCAGGTGGCACTAGTGGTAAGAACCCACCTGCCAATGCAGGAGATGTAAGAGACCTGGGTTCAATCCCTGGGCTGGGAAGATCCCCTGGAGGAGGGCATGGCAATCCACTCCAGTATTCTTGCCTGGAAAATCCCGGGATCAGAGGAGCCTGGTGGGCTACAGTCCATAGGGTTGCAAAGATTTGGACAGGACTGAAGGAATTTAGCACACATGTGCAATTGATTTACAATGTTGTGTTAGTTTCACGTGTACAGCAAAGTGATTCAGTTATACATATACATATACCTATTTTTTCAGGATTTGAAACAGCTTAACTGGAATTCCATCACTTCCACTAGCTTTGTTCATAGTGATGCTTTCTAAGGCCCACTTGACTTCACATTCCAGGATGTCTGGCTCTAGGTCAGTGATCACACCATTGTGATTATCTTGGTCGTGAAGCTTTTTTTGTGTACAGTTCTTCTGTGTATTCTTGCCACTTCTTAATATCTTCTGCTTCTGTTAGGTCCATACCATTTCTGTCCTTTATCGAGCCCATCTTTGCATGAAATGTTCCCTTCGTATCTCTAATTTTCTTGAAGAGATCTCTAGTCTTTCCCATTCTGTTGTTTTCCTCTATTTCTTTGCACTGATCGCTGAGGAAGGCTTTCATATCTCTTCTTGCTATTCTTTGGAACTCTGCATTCAGATGCTTATATCTTTCTTTTTCTCCTTTGCTTTTTGCTTCTCTTCTTTACACAGCTATTTGTAAGGCCTCCCCAGACAGCCATTTTGCTTTTTTGCATTTCTTTTCCATGGGGATGGTCTTGATCCCTGTCTCCTGTACAATGTCATGAACCTCAGTTCATCAGGCACTCTATCAGATCTAGTCCCTTAAATCTATTTCTCACTTCCACTGTATAATCATAAGGGATTTGATTTAGGTCAATGATGCTGTAAAAGTGCTGCACTCAATATGCCAGCAAATTTGGAAAACTCAGCAGTGGCCACAGGACTGGAAAAGGTCAGTTTTCATTCCAATCCCAAAGAAAGGCAATTGCCAAAGAATGCTCAAACTACTGCACAATTGCACTCATCTCACACGCTAGTAAAATAATGCTCAAAATTTTCCAAGCCAGGCTTCAGCAATATGTGAACTGTGAACTTCCAGATGTTCAAGCTGGTTTTAGAAAAGGCAGAGGGACCAGAGATCAAATTGCCAACATCCGCTGGATCATGGAAAAAGCAAGAGAGTTCCAGAAAAACATCTATTTCTGCTTTATTGACTATGCCAAAGCCTTTGACTGTGTGGATCACAATAAACTGTGGAAAATTCTGAAAGAGATGGGAATACCAGATCACCTGACCTGCCTCTTGAGAAACCTATATGCAGGTCAGGAAGCAAGAGTTAGAACTGGACATAGAACAACAGACTGGTTCCAAATAGGAAAAGGAGTACGTCAAGGCTGTATATTGTCACCCTGCTTATTTAACTTATATGCAGAGTACATCATGAGAAATGCTGGGCTGGAAGAAGCACAAGCTGGAATCAAGATTGCTGGTAGAAATATCAATAACCTCAAATATGCAGATGACACCACCCTTATGGCAGAAAGTGAAGAGGAACTCAAAAGCCTCTTGATGAAGGTGAAAGAGGAGAGTCAAAAAGTTGGCTTAAAGCTCAACATTCAGAAAACAAAGATCATGGCATCTGGTCCCATCATTTCATAGCAAATAGATGGGGAAACAGTGGAAACAATGGCAGAGTTTATTTTTTGGGCTCCAAAATCACTGCAGATGGTGATTGCAGCCATGAAATTAAAAGACGCTTACTCCTTGGAAGGAAAGTTATGACCAACCTAGACAGCATATTGAAAAGCAGAGGCATTACTTTGCCAACAAAGGTCCATCTAGTCAAGGCTATGGTTTTTCCAGTGGTCATGTATGGATGTGAGAGTTGGACTGTGAAGAAAGCTGAGTACCAAAGTATTGATGCTTTTGAACTGTGGTGTTGGAGAAGACTCTTGAGAGTCCCTTGGACTGCAAGGAGATCCAACCAGTCTATTCTAAAGGAGATCAGTCCTGGGTGTTCTTTGGAAGGAATGATGCTAAAGCTGAAACTCCAGTACTTTGGCCACCTCATGTGAAGAGAGTTGACTCACTGGAAAAGACTCTGATGCTGGGAGGGATTGGAGGCAGGAGGAGAAGGGGACGACAGAGGATGAGATGGCTGGATGGTATCACCGACTCGATGGACATGTGTTTGATTGAACTCCGGTAGTTGGTGATGGACAGGGAGGCCTGGCGTGCTGCAATTCGTGAGGTAGCAAAGAGTCAGACATGACTGAGGGACTGAACTGAACTGAGGATACCTATTCTTTTTTCAGATTCTTTTCCGTTATATGGTTATTATAGAATATAGTGGAGTTCCCTGTTCTATACAGTAGGGTCTTGTTGATAATCTATTTTAAGTATAGTAGCCTGTATACATTAATCCCAAATTTCTAATTTATTCCTCCCCACTTTTCCCCTCTGGTTTTTGAAATCTGTTTTGTTTTTGAAATCTGTTTCCGCTTAGCAAATAAGTTCATTTGTATCATTATTTTTTAGATTCCCCATATAAGTGATATCACATAATATTTAAAATATTTTATATGCAATTGGCAGAGGGCAATGTTGAACCAAAGCCTGTCTGAATAATATTGGGTTGGCCAAAACGCTAGTTCTGGTTTTTCCATTAATACCTGAACGAACTTTTTGGCCAACCCACAGTTTTTCACCTGAACAGCAGTGACACGTTGCTCATCGACTCCCTGCTTGCCTTCCTGCTCTACTCCAAATCATTCTCTATGGCACCTCTGTTCAAACTCTCCAGTGTCTTCCATGTACCACACTTGGAGCAGTCTCAATTCCTCATCAAGACCTCCACAGCCCTCAGGTCTGACTTCAGCCATCTCTTAAGTCTTTTTCTGCCCCCCTCTTCTCTCCACCCTCTCTCTCTCTCTGATCTACCACACTGGTTTCTTTGCTGGGAATTGCACATGTGAAAGCTATGCAACCTCAGGGCCTTTGCACATGCTCTTTCACCTGCCTGACTCTCTACATAACTGGCACCTGCCCATCCCTTTAGCCTCCACTGAGATATCACCTCCCCAGAGAGGTTTACTAGTCACCGTCCCCACCCCCCACACCCAACTGTTCTGCCTTATCCATCACTTGCCATCTCATCCTCCTCTTTTTTCTCCCCGCCCCATTCCAGGGATTCCCTGATGGCTCAGACAGTAAAGAATCGGCCTGCAATGTAGGAGACCTGGGTTCAATTCCTGGGTCGGGAAGATCCCCTGGAGGAGGAAATGGCTACCCATTCTGGTATTCTTGCCTGGAGTATTTCATGGACAGAAGAGCCTGGCAGGCTACAGTCCATGGGGTCGCAAAGAGTGGGACAGGCTGAAGAACTATCACATCACCCCCACTCCAATTTTATAAATTATATTATCCATTTGTTTGCTTGTCTATTGTCTCCATTTGCTCCTGGTGGGCAGGGCTGAGTCTACCTTAGATATGGCTGTATCCACCCCGCTAAACCCTGGGTGGGACAAAATAGGCCCTCAAATATTTGTTGAATAAAAAAATAAAGTCCTAGGATTTCCTCAGTGGATTTGAGAAGGAAACTCTGTTCTATTTACTGTATGAGGGCCTAGTAGCCTAGAAATCAGCCTTCTAGGGATGCCCCATGTGAAACCCAGTTCTGGACCACCCTTCACTTCCATCCTCAGAATATTCTATGTTATTCTTTTTTTACTATTATTATTTTTTAATTTTTTTGGGCCGTGCTGCCACAGCATGCAAGGGCTCTTAGTTCAGTTCCCCAGCAAGGGATCGAACCTACACTCCTCGCAGTGGAAGCGCAGAGTCTTAATCACTGGACCGCCCCTTCTACCTCATTCTTGCCTCTCTGCCCCCAGCCCCACCTGAGTTCAAGCCTTCGTCATCTCTGACTTTTTGAGATTTGGCCTCTTTACTCACGCTCTTCCTCCAGCTCCACTCACCCTGTTCCCCTCCACCCAGCCGACAGAATGACTTTCCAAAAATGCAAAATGGCCCATGCCCCACCCCTGGGCTGAATTCTTCAGTGGCTTCTCATTGCCCTCAAGTCCAAACTCTCCAGCCTGGCCCTTAAGGCTACTTCTGATCTGGGGCCAGCCCCCCACACCTGCCACCCCGTTCCCCTCCCTCCGCCCGTCTGCATCCGCTTGAGCACTGTTTCCCCATGAAGCAGCGCTTTAGTCACGCTCAGAGCATCCACCCCCCCACTACCCCAGCGTTTGGCCTGATCGCTCCCCTTCAAGCCTCTGCCCTGACTATTCCCTCTGCCTAGGACTCCCCTCCCCGCTTTTACCTGATACATTCCTTCAAAGGCTTTGTTTTTAGGTCCTGTGATTCATGAAGGGCTCCTCCCACCTCTCCCCCACCTCCGCCTCTCCTCAATGTTTAGCTCCCCTCCTGGTTATCAGAGATTCCTCCCTGAAAGAGCTTGACTCCATGAGCACACATCTGTGTTTGCATCTCTGACAGTCCCAAGATCAGTGAATACTACAGAGGGTATCTGACACACAAAAAGTGTGCAAAAAAATAAAAATAAAATAAAGGAATTTGCTGACTGATTCATTCATTTACTTACCTATCACCAGGCACCAAGCGCTGGACATAAATAAAGAGATGAATGAAACAGACCCACTGCACCTCCTCTGTGTTTTCTGTACCTCTCTGGTGCTTCATTCCCCTCCCCCCACCCTTTTAAAGACATTTATTATTATTATTATTTTTTGGCATTAGGGATCTTAGTTACCCAACCAGGGATTGAATAGGCACCCCCCTACAGTGGAAGGGAGGAATCAACCACGGGGCCACCACCCACTTGCCTGCTGAATTGCTTAGTCATGTCCCACTCTTTGCGAACCCATGGACTGTAGCCCACCAGGCTCCTCTGTACATGGGATTCTCCAGGCAAGAACACTGGAGAGGGTTGCCCTCCTCCAGGGGATCTTCCCAACCCAGGGATCGAACCGAAGTCTCTTACATCTCCTGAATTGGCAGGCTGTTTCTTTACCACTAGGTCCACTTGGGAAGCCCATTGATGTTTAGAATCAGATAATCCTTTGCTGTGGCAGGGGGGCTGTCCTGTGGGGGTGTTTATAGGGTGTTTGTAGGTTTGTAGGGTGTTTAGCAGCATCCTTGATCCTTACCTACAAAATGCCAGCAGCCCCTCCCCAGTACTGACAATCAAAATGGCTCCAGATATCACCAACTGTCCCCTAGGGGCAAAGTGAAAGTGAAAGTTGCTCAGTCGTGTCTAACTCTTTGTGACCCCATGGATTATAGAGTCTGTGAAATTCTCCAGGCCAGAATACTGGAGTGGGTAGCCTTTCCCTTCTCCAGGGGATCTTCCCAATCCAGGGATCGAACCCAGGTCTCCCATATTGCAGGCAGATTCTTTACCAGTTGAGCCACCATGAAAGCCCTAGGGGGTAAAATCACTCCTAATGGAGAACCTAATTGATTTATAGTAATATCAAAGAATCCAGCCCGAAGACAAAATCCAGTTATGAGGAAGAAAAGTAATTCCAAGTCCAGCCCAGTGGTTAAAGCTTAGAGTCCACATAAAAATTCACTGAGTGATACACTTAGGATTTGTGGATTTTACTGAGCATAAATTATACTTCCATAAAAAGCATAACGGAGAAGGCAATGGCAACCCACTCCAGTACTCTTGCCTGGAAAATCCCATGGACGGAGGAGCCTGGAAGGCTGCAGTCCATGGGGTCACTAAGAGTCCAACATGACTGAGCATCTTCACTTTCACTTTTCACTTTCATGTATTGGAGAAGGAAATGGCAACCCACTCCAGTGTTCTTGCCTGGAGAATCCCGGGGCAGGGGAGCCTGGTGGGCTGCCATCTATGGGGTCGCACAGAGTTGGACACGATTGAAGCGACTTAGCAGCAGCAGCAGCAAGAAGAATAAAAGGGAGGATAATGTGCTGTATCTCTGGGATGAGGCTGGTGATATTTTATAGCTCAATAGAAATTTGGGTTATACCAATGTATGTATTTGTTCAAAGTTAGCAAATTACACCTGAAGAAGGTGAAAGTGAAGTCGCTCAGTCGTGTCTGACTCTTTGTGACCCTGTGGACTGTGCCCATGGGATTTTCCAGGCAAGAGTACTGGAGTGGGGTGCCATTTCCTTCTCCAGGGGATCTTCCTGATCCAGGGATCGAACCCCGGTCTCCCACATTGTAGGCAGATGCTTTACCATCTGAGCCACCACACCTGAGATCTATGCATTTCACTAAATGTAAATTAGATCTCAAAAGATAAAAATCTACACACAAATACCGAGCTCTAGTTAATGCTCCACATGATGAACTACTTGGAGGGTACTGATAATTCAACTTCTTTGGGATGTATCAAAATTAAGATGGTTAGATAAGATGGATAGAGGGATGAAGGAATGAATGGATGGATGGATGGATGCTGGATAGATGGATGGATGGATAGATGGACAGATAGACAGATGTGTGATAAAGCAAGTATGCCAAAACGTGAAAGTAGAAACCAGTTGGTAGGTATATGAGAGTTCAAAGCAGGATTCTTTCAACTTTACTGTATGCTTGAAGTTTTCCAAAATAAGCTGTTGGAAAACAGTGCCTTGAGCTATGTATGTTTTTGTGCATAAGTTTTCATTCCTTAAATAAGGAAAATATAATAGCCTCTATGGCTGTAGGTTCAGATCCACCTCTGACCAACCTGTGCCCTTTCTTCCTCTGAACCTGCTTTCTCTCCCATCAACTAGGGGTCGTGATTTACTGAGGCAGGGTTACAGGCACAAGCCCTGGAGTCAGACACACGGGGTTCACATCAGGACTTTACCACATCAAAAATAAGTAGCCTTGGACAACGATCTCACACTCTGTGCATCTCAAACTGGACAATGGCGTTTGCAGCAACATGAATGGACTTAGAGGTTGTCATACTAAGTGAAGTAAGCCAGAGAAAGACAAATAAATGGTCTTTCTTATATGGGGAATCTAAAAAGAAGGATTCAAATTAGCTTATTTCCAAAACAGGAAGAGACTCACAGACATAGGAAACAAACTTACGGAGAGTAGCACTGACATATATACGCTACCATGTGTAAAGCAGACAGTGGGAAGCTGCTGCATAGCGCAGCAGGCTCAGCTTAGTGCTCTGTGACGACCCAACGGGGTGGGATCGAAGGGTGGGAGGGAGGCTCAAGAAGGAGGGGATATATGTATACATACGGCTTTTTCACAATGTTGTACAACAGAAATTAACACAACCTTGCAAAGCAACTATACTCCAGTAATAAAATTAAAAAAAAAAGAAAACAAGTTATGGTTAGGAAAGGGGGTAGGGGTAAAATAGGAGGTTGGGATTAACATATACACGTTACTATATATAAAATGGGCTTCCTAGGCGGTGCAGTGGTAAAGAATCTGCCTGCAAATGCAAGAGATGTAAGAGACTCAAGTTCGATTCCTGGGTCGGGCAGATTCCTGGAAGGAGTAAATGGCAACCCATTCCAGTATTCTGGCCTGGAGAATCCCCATGGACAGAGGAGCCTGGCGGGCTACAGTCCATGGGGCAGCAAAGAGTTGGACACGACTGAGCTACTGAGCATGAACACATATGTAAAATAGATAACCAACAAGGACCTACTGTATAGCATAGGGAACTACAGTCAATATAGTAACCGATATTATATTTGAAATCACCTATAAGTGATGGACAGGGAGGCCTGGCGTGCTGCGATTCATGGGGTCGCCAAGAGTCAGACACACTGAGCGACTGAATTGAACTGACAAGGGAAAAATGTAAAAAAGAATTATATAACTGAATCACTGTGATGTACATCTGAAACCAACACAACATTGTAAAAAAACTATAAGTCAATTAAAAAAAATGAATCAAGGGGTGAGGGAAAACGCTGGGCAATAGCCGTACCTCCCTATTTTGCAACACTGCCAATGCAGCTGAGACGAGACACCTGGTACGTGTGTAGCAGAACTAGCGGTGACAAGAGGTGGCAGGGAGCACACTAACCCGGGAGTGCGGGTGAGACGCCTCACTGCCATCCACCTGGGGGAGACCTTGAGAGACCTTAGAAAAGTAGAAGAGGATGGCAGGGAAGGGCATAGCCAAAAAACAACAACAACAACAAAAAAAAAAAAACAAAAAAAAGGAAGGGCAAAGCCAAGAGAATATTTTCTTGTAATTATTTGCAATAAATAAATAATAAAATCTATTCATTCTCCTTCCCACTGGTGATGCAGCCTGAGAAATAGAGATTCCAAGGCACATTTGCTCTTCTTCACTTGCAGATCTTGAAAGCAGGATTAAGATGCCTTCCAGGGACTTCCCTGGTGGCCCAGTGGTTACGACTCCATGCTTCCATTGCAGGGGGCATGAGTTCCATCCCTGGTCAGGGAACTAAGATCCCGAATGTCATGGAATAAGGTTAAAAAAAAAAGACACCTTCTAGGACTTGCCATGGAGTCTCCAGCCCTCAGCTTAAGGGTTTATTTTACTAAGTCCCTCTACCCATATTTCCTGAATTATGTGAAAGTGGAGGCAAAGATGATTGAGGTTTCAAGTGTGGGTGACTCTGCGGGCAGAAGCCTCATGTTTATGGGTTAAATTGTGTCCTCCCCCCACAAAAGATATTAAAGTCCTCACCCCCCAGTGCCTGTGCATGGAACCTTATTTGGAATACGATCTTTCCGGATGATCAAGTTAAAATGAGATCATAAGGGTGGTCTCTAATCCAATATGACTGTGTCCTTATAAAAGGGGGAAACTTGGATACAGATAGACATGCACAGGGAGAAGGCACGTGAAGATGAAGGCAGAGGTCAGGGTGATGTATCTGTAAGACAAACAATGCCATAAATTACCAGCAGGGACTTCTCTGGTGGTCAAGGGGTTAAGAATCCACCTGTTAATGCAGGAGATACAGGCTCCATCCCTGGTCTGGGAATATCCCACGTGCCGTGGGGCAACTAAGCCCGTGTGCCACAACTACTGAGCCCACGTGCTGCAAGTACTGAAGCCTGCAAGTAGAGCCCGTGCTCTGCAACGAGAGAAGCCACCGCAGTGAGAAGCCGGCGTACCACAACCAGAGAGTCACAGCTAGAGAAAACCCCAGGCAGCAGGGAAGACCCAGTGTAGGCAAAAAAAATAAAATAAAATAATACATAGATAAATAAATTTAAAAACAAGATTTCCAGCAAACCACCATGATCTAGGAGAGAGGAATGGCCCAAACTCTGCCCTAAAGCCATCAAATGAAGCCAACCCTGACAACACGGTGATCATGGACTTTCATTCTCCAGAACTCAGAGGTAATCCATTTCTGTTGTTGAAGCCACTCAGCTTGTGATGTTCTGTTACAGCAGCCCTAGGAAACAGATACACCTGTATCCAGTAACAAGGAAGCCAGCCCTGGCTTGAGTCAGGGGGCAATGAGTCAGATCAAGCTGACTAGGTGTTTCCAGGGGCCGCTGCATGACAAGTACTGTGCCAGGTATGAGGATGTAGCCGTGTGCAAGGGTCACAGCCTCTGCCTGGAGGGAGCTTTAGAGTGAACCAAAGGTTGGGAAGATATTCTAGAGGAGGAAACGCCAACCCACTCCAGTATTCTTGTCTGGAAAATTCCATGGACAGCGGAGCCTGGTGGGCTACAGTCCATGCGGTTGCAAAAGAATCAGACACGACTGAGTGCACACACACACACACACACACACACACACGGAGCCAAGCAGTAAGGAATAGTCCACAGCCACTGTGACTGCAGGTGATTTACAAGGTGGGGATTTAATCTAATCTGGGAAGTTGGGGAAATGGGGTTGGGGAGGGTGGTATGGAGACATGAAGTGTGAGTAATACCAGAGGAGCATTTAGACAGATGGGACAGCATGCCCCAAATCCAGAGACTAGAGTGAGCTGGGGCAGAAATTTGAGGAATGATAACCAGAGAGAACCTGGAGAGACAGGTGGTGGGACCAGAAGACAGTGGACACAGATGTGGCTGGCAAAATCATGCCCTCCCAAAGATGTCCATGCTCTCATCCCCAGCATGTGCAAATGGGACTTTCCATGGCAAAAGGAGGGTACCCTGATGCTGGGAAAGATTGAGGGCAGGAGGAGAAGGGGCCAGTAGAGGATGAGATGGTTGGAGGGCATCAGCAACTCAATGGACATGAATTTGAGCAAACTCTGGGAGATAGTGAAGGACAGGAAAGCCTGGCGTGCTGCAGTCCATGGGACTGCAGAGTTAGACATGACTTAGCAACTGAACAACAATGACAAAAGGGACTTTGTAAATGTGTTTAAGGATCTCCAGATGGAGAGATGATCTTGGATTACCCAGGTGGCTCACAAGGGTCCTTATAAAAGGGAAGCAGAGGATTCCCTGGTGGCTCAGTGGCAAAGAATCCACTTGCCAATGCAGGAGACAAAGGTTCGATCCCCGGTCCAGAAAGATCTCACATACTGTGGAGCAATTAAGCCTGTGTGCCACAACTACTGAGCCTGTGTTCTAGAGCCTGGGAGCTGCAACTACTAAAGCCCGCATGCCCTAGAGCCTGTGCTCCTCAACAAGAGAAGTCACTGAAATGAGAAGCCTGCACACGGTACCTAGAGAGTAGTCCGGCTTCCACAACCAGAGAAAGGTCCTTGCAGCAACAAAAACCCAGCACAACCAAAAATAAATAAACGAAATAAAACTTCTTTAAAAAAAAAATGAGAGAGAGAGAGAGAGGCAGGAGGATCAAAGTCAGAGAAGGAGATGTGAGGAGGCAAGCAGATGTTGGCAAGTCAGAGAGAGATTTGAAGATGCTGCGCTGCTGTTTTTTTGTTTTTGTTTTTGTTTTTTTTTTTCTTTTTTGCTGTTCTGTGAGGCATGTGGGATCTTACTTCCCCCAACCAGGGATCAAACTCGTGCCCCCTGCAGTGGATGCTCGGAGTCTTAACCACTGGACCTCCAGAGAAGCCCCACACTGCTGGTTTTGGAGACAGAGGTAGGAGCCATTAGCCAAGGAATGTGGACAATGTTCTTGAAACTGGAAAAAGCAAGGAAGAGATTCTCGCTGAGAGCCTCCAAAAGAAATGCTACCCTGCTATCTTTTTAAAAAAATGTATTTATTTATTTAATTGGAGGATAATTACTTTACAATATTGTGATGGTTTTTGCCATACATCAGTATGAATCCACTATAGGTATACATGTGTCCCCCACATCCTGAACCCCCCTCCCACCTCCCTCCCCACCCCATCTCTCCAGGTAGCCTTCATCACACACCAAACTCCCACTGGCTGTTTTACATATGGTGATGTATCTGTTTCACTGCTATTCTCTCAAATCATCCCACCCTCTCCTTCTCCCACTGAGTCCAAAAGTCTGTTCTTTGTGTCTATGTCTCCTTTGCTGACCTGCATGTAGGATCGTCAGTACCATCTTTCTAGACTCCATATATACGCGTTTAATATATGATATTTGCCTTTCTCTATCGGACTTACTTCACTCTGTTATAATAGACTACAGGTTCATCCACCTCATTAGAACTAACTCAAATGCATTCCTTTTTATAGATGAGTGATATTCCATCGTATATGTGTACCACAACTTCCTTATCCATTCATCTGCTGATAGACATCTAGGTTGCTTCCATGTTCTAGCTATCGTAAACAGTGCTGCAATGAACATTGGGGTACATGTGTCCTTTTCAATTCTGGTTTTCTCAGAGTATATACCCAGTATACGCTGGATATACCCCCAGTTTATACAGTTTTATTCCTAGTTTTTAAAGCAATCTCCATACTGTTCTCCGCAGTGGTTGTGTCAGTTCCCATTCCCACCAACAGTGTAAGAGGGTTCCCTTTCCTCCACACTCTCTCCAGCATTTATTGTTTGCAAACTCTTTGATGATGGCCATTCTGACCAGTGGGAGATAATACCTCATTGTGGTTTTGATTTGCATTTCTCTAATAATGAGTTTGATAATATTTTGATGTTAACACAATGAGACCCATTTTCAGACCTTTGACCTCAGAACTCTAAGATAGCAAACTGGTTTTGTTTGAAGGCATTACTGTTTGTGGTGATTTGGGACAGCAGCCTTAGGAAACTAATACACCAAGGGACCAATCAGGAGGGACTTCACTGGGGAGGTTCAGAGAAGTAAGGCTGGTTCCCCTCAGGCAGCACGGGGGGATGTCAACACCCAGGCTCCAAGAAATGGTTGCCAAATGACCATGTGAATAGGTGAATCAACAAACAATTTGGCATTCCTCATCACTACCATCACCACTTACTCTTTTTCTTGAGCGCTTACAGTATATGTAGGCGCTTCCCGGCAGGATCTTGTTTTATTTCTTTAACCCCCACAACAAACTTAACAGTTATGCAATATTTCCCCCTTTGTACAGAGGTGGAAACTATGGCTCTGAGGAATCGCCTCACTCGATCAATCATCAATGGAGGAGAGACAAAAGCAGGGTTTGAACTCAGGCAGGTCGGAGTCCGCAGCCTGCACGTGTGTACTTCAGTGTGCATTGTTTCCAAGTCGTTTTGTTTTAGCTTTTTATTGGAGTCTAGCCGATGACCAATGTTGTGGTAGTTTCAGGTGAACAGCGAAGGGACTCAACCATACATATACCCGTGTCCATTATCCCCCCAAACTCCCTTTCCATCTAGGCTGCCACATAACATTGAGCAGAGTTCCCTGGGCTGTACAGTAGGTCCTTGTTGCTGATCTATTTTAAATAGAGCAGTGTGTGATAGATGAATATACTCACAAAACCATTCACAGCCCTGCAGCTGAGATGTCCTTCTCTTGGGACACCTCCTCAAGGAGGTGATGGCACTGACATCTCTGGGAAGAAATCTTTGGGGAGTTCTTGGGCCCTGCAGGCAGGAATGGGGGGCAAAGGATCCACTCTGGAGAGGCTGGGACCTCTCGTAAGATCACTGAGGGATTCAGGAAAATTTAGTTTTAAAAGAACTTCCCAAGAGGGGTCTTTACAATGGTGCCACAGCCACAGATTTTTAATTACATGCTTGGGTCTTGACCAGCCTATAAGGACCTGATGTAACATTCCCCAGGCAGAGTCTTTCAGCCTTCATTTGCATGCCTCTAGTGATGGGGAGCTCACTACCTTACTCAACTCTTATGATTAATCATATTAACATATCAAAACTCTCATGATTAATCATGATGGCATACCTCTATTGGTCCAAATTCTGACCTCTAGAGCTCCAACATCTTCTTCTTTCTTCCAGTGTGAGATCCTTTGGGTTCTTGTCAGAGGCAGACTGGCAAAATAATATATGTAAATGCCTACTTAGCTCTCTGCATTCATAATCACATTCAACATCACATGATGATTGAGCTAGTTGCAGTAGGCAACTTTCAAAGTTGGTCCTCCATAGAGAACAGAGGTTGTCAAGGAGGAGGGTGTTGGGAGAGGAATGGAGTGGGAGGTTGGGGTTAGCAAATGTAAGCTTTTATATATAGAATGGATAAATGACAAGGTCCTAGTGTACAACACAGGGAACTACATGCAATATCCTGTGACAATGGAAAAGAATATAAAAAAGAATGGGGCTTCCCAGATGGCACTAGTGGTAAAGAACCTGTCTGCCAGTGCAGGAGATGAAAGGGACGTGGGTTCGATCCCTGTGTCAGGACGATCCCCTGGAGGAGGGTATGGCAAACCACTCCATTATTCTTGCCTGGAGAATCCCATGAACCGAGGAGCCTGGTGGGCTATAGTCCATGGGGTCACAAAGAGTCAGACATGACTGAAGTGACTTAGCACACACGCATGCATGCATATATATGTATAACTGAACCACTCTGCTGTACAGCAGAAATTGACACTACATTGTAAATCAATTATATGTCAATAAGAAAAATAAAAAGCAAAGGTGGTCCTCAATGTTCCCTACTTTCCAACAATCACACCCTTGTGGAATCCCCTCATGTGTGAGCTGGACTTAATGAATCAGCTCAAATGAATAGAATATGGCAAAAGTGATGGTATGTCACTTCATGAGATGTTACAAAAGACTGATGCTGTCATCTTGTCAGAGGTCTGTTGCCTTCCGGGCTTGCATGCATTGAAGAAGCAAATAGCCACGTGGGAGAGGATCATGTGGCAAAGAATTGAGGGTGGTCTCTGGTCAAGAGCCAGCAAGAGGGATTTCCCTGGCAGTCCAGTGGTTAAGGCCTAGTCTCCAATGCAGGGGTTATGGGTTCGATCCCTGGTGGAGGAGCTAAGATCCCACATGCTTCTTGGCCAAAAACCCAAAATATGAGATAGAAAGAATATCATTACAAATTCAATAAAGACTTTAAAAATGGTCCACATCAAAAAAAGAAAAAAAAAAGAAAGAAAGAAACTCAGAAGAAACTGGGGGTCCTTAATCCAACAGCCTCTGGGAATTGAATCCTGCCAACAGTGCTCTTGGAAGGCAAGTTCTTCCCCAGCGGAGCTTTGAGATGACTGAAGCCACAAATGTCACCTGGACTGCAGCTTGAGAGAACTTGAGGCAAATGACCCAGTTAAGCCCACCCAGATGCCTCCCCACAGAAAGTGTGACATAGCAAATGTTGTTTTAAATTTTTACATTTTGGGGGGTAATTTGTTACACAGCAACAGATGACTAATACAAATGCCCCACCTAAGCTGGTGCCTGCCCACCCTCTTGACTTCATCTCCCAGAACTCTCTTCTTATTCACAATACTCCAGGCACTCCAGCCCTCTTAAAGCCCCCCAGTCCCTTGAGACACATTCTTTCCTTAGCGCATTCACAAAGGCTGCTCCATCTGCCTGAAATGCCTTTCTCTTTGCAGGATCTCTCTTACCACTGAAACTTGGCTCAAATGTCACCTCTTCAGAGAGGCTTTCCCTGATCACTTTGTCTGAGGTCACCACCAATGCCTTGTTCACCCAGTTCTATGTTCACTTTTTTTTTTTTTACACCCTTCTGGATTTTTTGCCTCCATGAGAGCAAGGGCCTTAATTGCTTTGCTTGCTGTGCATAGCTTCTGCTCGGCACCAGCTTAGCCACAAGGCTGGTGTGTTGGGCTATGCTCAGTCACGTCTGACTCTTTGTGACCCTAAGGACTGTAGCCCACGACACTCTTCTGTCCATGGGATTTCCAGGCAGGAATATCAGAGTGGGTTGCTATTTCCTCCTCCAGGGATCTTTCCAACCCAGGGATCAAACCCGCGTCTCCCGTGTCTCCTGCATTGGCAGGAAGATATTTTACCACTGAGCCACCTGGGAAGCCCATGAGAGCAGAGGCCTTGAGCATTTTGCTTTCTGTGCATCCCTTGTGCTCAGCACCAGCATGGCCACAAAGCAGGCGCTCAATCAATATTTGCCAAACCAGTGAGTGAATGAAGCATGCCAATGAGACACGTTGGCTTGATGCTCTGAGCTAGAAAACAAAGCAGGGGAAGGAACTGGTGCCGAATTCATCCCCAGATGTCCAGCACTACCTTGTGCCCAGCTCTTGCCGGCTGGCCATGCAGGGGTCAGCCTGCACTTCCTCCATCATTAGCAGAGGCTGTGTGGCATTTCCCAGCTGTCAAGAGGACTCGCTTTGGTTGCAAAATTGGTCTAGTGACCGTCACGCCCTACTGACCTCTGTGGTCTCCTGGCCACACCTGCGGGTGTCAGTCAGCTCAGGTAGAACCATGACGGTTGCTAACCACAAGTGTCCACAAAAGCAGCTGGGCGGGGCTGTAAGGAAGGGTTCAGTGGGGCCAGACCAGGAGACCCCTGGCTAAAGTGCGCTGGCTGTCCTGAAATATACAAAGAACACATTCAGTCCCAGGGAGTTGGTGACTTAGAGGGTCCCTGGCCAATGGATTTAAGGAGCTCTCCTTTTGCAGTTGATTTCCATGAGCCAGACACTGTGCTAAGCCTTTGTCATATGTTATTACATGTTTTCAGACACCCAGAGGAGAGGCGTTGCTCTTACACCCACATTAATAGATGAAGATGTTGAGGGTCAGTGGGTTAAGAAATGTGTCCAGGGCTTCCCTAGTGGCTCAGTGGTAACAAAATCCACCTGCCAATGCAGGAGGCTTGGGTTTGATCCCTAGTCCTATAAGATCCCACGTGCCATGGGGCAGTTAAGGTCATGCGCCACAACTACTGATCCTCTGCGCTAGAGCCTGGAAGCTGCAACTACTGAGCCCGTCTCCATAACAAGAGAAGCCACTGCATTGAGAAGCCTTCACACCGCAACTAGGGATTAGCCCTGGATCGCCTCAAATAGAGAAAGTTTGAGAACAGCAACGAAGACTCAACACAAATAAATAAATAAATGAAATATTAAAAAAAAAGAAGCAGGTGGAAATAAAATGAATAATATATTCCAGAGCTTGGCAAACTTTGTAAAGGGATCGAGTAAGTATTTTAGCTTTCATAAGCTGTGCTCTTGTGGGCTCTGTTGCATGTTCCTATTTGTTCTGAATTTTGGCAGTGAGAGGAGGGAGTAGGTTAGGATTGTTTTGTTTGTTTTGTCCCAGCCCTTTAAGCATGCAGAAACCATTCTGAGCTTGAGGTCTGCACAAAGGAAGAGCCATAGGGTCTTTGTCCATGACCTGAAGGACTCAAGAAGTAAATGGTAATCAGTTTTGAAATAATCAAAGGAGGAAGAAGAGGGGGAAAGAGGAGAAGGCAACTGAGGTGAGCAGAGAAGGAGTAGGTGGAAAGGGGAAGAAAGAAAGAGACTGGGGCTTCCCTGGTAGTTCAGGTGTTAGGAATCTACCTGCCAATGCAGGGGACATGGGTTCTATCCTGGTCTGGGAAGATCACACATGCCGCAGAGCAACTAAACCCATACTCCACAGCTACTGAGCCTATGCTTTAGAGCCCGCGAGCTGTAGCTGCTGAAGCCCACATACCCTAAAGCCCATGCTCTGCAACAAGAGAAGCCATAGAAATGAGAAGCCCTTGTACTGCAACTAGAGAGTAGCTTCTGCTCACCACAACTAGAGAAAAGCCTGAGCAGCAGCGAAGACCAAGCACAGCCAAAGATAAAAAATAAAGAAGAAGAAAGGAAGAGACTGTTAGGGGAAGCACAGTGACTGAAACCGCCCACTCTGCCCAGGCACCATAATAACCATCTGCATGAGTTGTTTTAAGACAAGAGGTCCTGGTAAGGAACATGGAACTAATAAGCCAGCACGAACTGGAAGAGCTCGGGAAAGGTCAAAAGGAGACACCACGTGTCCTAGCACCTCCCAGTATCCTCCTTGCTGGCATCCATCTTGGCTGAACAAGGCATGCGCCACCAGGAAGGACTCTGAGTCAGAATCATGGGCCAAAGACAACCCAGAAACTAATCCCATTACCAGAAAACCCGAGGCTGCGAGCAGTTCTCCTGGGTTCCCTTATCCTACTGCTCTCTGCCTGGGCGCCCCTTGCCAATAAAGTCTCTTGCTTTGTCAGCACATGTGTCTCCTCAGACAACTCATTTCTGAGTGTTAGACAAGAACCTACTTTCGGGCCCTGGAAGGGGTCCCCCTTCCTGCAATAAGACTAGGAGGAAGGAGAAGAGACATCAGTTAGATCTTTTTGTCTTTCCCTCTCCTCCCCATCTCTCACCTTGCGGGTGAGCCCCTTCTCCTCCAGGTTCAATTTCAGTGCCTGATGAAAGGAACCCAGATTCTCTAACCCAGGTTAGACCCCCTTGCCAGGATCCCAGGTCCTTCTCCTCACCTCCAGCACATCACACTCTATTCAGTTCAGTTGCTCAGTCGTGTCCGACTCTTTGCAATCCCATGGAGTACAGCATGCCAGGCTTCCCTGTTCTTCACCAACTCCTGGAGCTCATCACACTCTATTGGGACAACTTATTTGAAGTCTACCTTCACTGCTTGCCTCTGAGCTGTGTGATGCCTGGAAGGATCTGGCTGCAGTGACCTTGACCCTTGACATTAGGCACAACCTCAACATCTGTCAAACCAATGAACACAGGGACTTCCCTAGGGGTCCAGTGGCTAAGACTCTGAGCTCCCAATGCAGGGGTCCCAGGTTCGATCCCTGGTCAGAGAACTAGATCCCACATGCCGCAACTGAGAGTCCACATGCCGCGACTGAAAAAATGATCCTGCCTGCCGCAATGAAGATTGATGATCCTGAGTGCTACAACTAAGACCTGGCACAGCCAAATAAATGTATTTTTTTTTTAAAGAAAACAATGAATACAGAACCAAAGATGGTAAAACATTTGAATGACCAATGTCAACTTGGAAGATTAAAACAGCAAAAAGACTTACCATCTCTGATCTGTGAGTGGGAGGCTGGCAGGTGCTTCTGCTCTGAGTGAGGAGGGTGTGGCTGTTCAGGGGACCCTAGATTCACTGGGACCTTGGAGCCTCCCGGATCCCATCCTTGGTTTCTGGCGCCTGGCCGCTGGGAACTCAGAGAACCCAAGGAGACTAGGCTGGATGCTTCCCTTCTGATCAGCTTTCTCTCGTTCGTTTGTCTCTTGTCATTGGCGGAAGAATCACTCATGTTTGTGACTCTGGACAGTGAGCGTGTCCCTGGAGGTCTCCCAGGGGAGACAGGCACATCTGGGCACTGTCCCTCTGCAGAAGGCTGAGATGTGGGCACATGGTGATCACCTAGAATCCCTGTGGTTGCCTCTGGGCTAGGCGGTGCTCTGGTGCCCAGGTGAGTAATTCCTCCTGGAGAGAAGAGAGAGATGAAAAAGGACAAGTGTTACCTCTTGGGTAGTTTAGAAAATCCTGAACTGCAAATGCACTTTAAAAGAGGCATTTCTTGGGGGTGTGGAGAAAAGGGAACCCTCTTACACCATTGGTGGAAATGTAACTTGGTGCATCCACTATGGAGAAAAGTATGGAGGGTCATCAGAAAACTAAAAATAGAGTTGCCATGTGATTCAGTAATCCCACTCCTGGACATATACCGGCACAAAATATAATTCAAAAAGATGCATGCACCTTTATGCTCATACCAAGAGTATTCACAATAGTCAAGACAGAAACAACTTAGATGTCCATTGACAGAAAGATGAATAAAGAAGCTGTGGTACATAAATACAATGGGATACTACTTAGCCATTAAAAAATCCCAGAATGATGCCATTTGCAGCATTATTATGATGGACCTAGAGATTATCATAGTGAGTGAAGTAAGTCAGAAAGAGAAAGACAATTACCATATGATATCACTCACATGTGGAGTCTAAAATATGACACGAAATCTGTCTACAAAACAGAAACAGACTCACAGACAAAGAGAAGAGACTTGTGGTTGCTAAGAGGGAGGCCAGTGCGGAGGGAAGGACTGGGAGTTTGACGCTAGTAGATGCGAACTCTTATATGTAAAATGAATCAACAGCAAGATCCTACTGTACAGCACAGGGAACTGTATCCAATCTCCTGGGATAAACCATAATGGAAAAGAGTACAAAAAAAAAAAAAAAAAAGAATGTATATGGGTGAATAACCGAGTCCCTTTGCTGTACAGAAGAAATTAGCACAATATTGTTAATCAACTATACCTCAATTTAAAAAAAAATGTAAAAAAGAGGCATTCTGGGCTTCCCTGGTGGCTCAGTGGTATAGAATCTGCCTGCCAGTGCAGAGACATGGGTTTGATCCCTGGTCCGGGAAGATCCCACATGCCAAGAAGCAACTAGGCCTGTGCACCATAACTAAGATGTGCTCTAGAGCCTGAGCGCCACAACTACTGAGCCCATGTGCCCTAGAGGCCGTGCTCTGCAGCAGAGATGCCACCACAGCGAGAAGCCTGTGCACTCCAATTAGAGTAGCCCCTGCTCACCAAAACTAGAGTAAAGCCTGTGCAGCAACAAAGACCCAGCACAGCCAAAATATAAATATAAATTAAATAAATAGATAAAACATTTAAAATATATAATGTTACAATTATAATTATTATATTAATAATAATTATATTATTCTATATAAAATAATATAAATAAATATAAATTATTTTAAGGAAGAAATGCATTTTTTAAAAAGAGGCATTCCTCTATAGACATGCCCTGGATACCAAATACCCATCATTACCAATGAATTTTGCAAATAGCTACCCCAGAAGCAGCCAGAATTGCAGCCCAATTCTGGAAGCTGTAATAAGACAAATTTTTAAAATGGCAGCACTTTCTCAGTCTCCTCTTTGAAATTTAATCCACTTAGAAATCACATGTTTAGATGCAGATTCTGATACAGTAGGTCCTGCTGAGATTCTTCATGTCTAACAAGCCCCCACATGCTGCTGTTGCTTCTCAGTCCTTACAGAGATTTAAAACATGACTATTTGGGCAAAACTGATATTCAGTGACTTTGCTGGATGAATGAATGGATGAATGCCAAGGCAATCATTAGCTCTAAACAACTGCCAAGTCTCCTTTTTCTCTGTATCTGCTTTGCCCTCTACAACGCATCCTCCTTACAGGTATTTCTTAACTTTCCATTTTCAGGAATAGATCAAAATCTTGCCACAGTCAGCCAGGCTATATGATCTGGCTGCCTTCTATCTGGCACCCCACTCCAGTACTCTTGCCTGGAAAATCCCATGGACGGAGGAGCCTGGTAGGCTGCAGTCCATGGGATCGCGAAGAGTTGGACATGACTGAGCGACTTCACTTTCACTTTTCACTTTCATGCATTGGAGAAGGAAATGGCAACCCACTCCAGTGTTCTTGCCTGGAGAATCCCAGGGACGGGGGAGCCCGGTGGGCTGCCGTCTATGGGGTCGCACAGAGTCGAACACGACTGAAGTGACTTAGCAGCAGCAGCAGCAGCAGCCTTCTATCTGCTTAGTTTTTATACTGCTTACCTTCTCACTCTCAAGGCTCCCACAACTCTGGTAGCCAATGAGTCTTTCAAACTGCAGTGTTCCTTCTTACCCATGGACCTTTGCAAAGACCCTTCTCTCTGTGCCCAAGTAACTCTTTCTCTCTTAATTATACATTATGTAGCTCATTTAGTGTCTGTCTTCCTACTGGAGTGAAAGCTTCAAGATGGGGTCTGTATCCATTTTACTTACTGCTTGTCCCCAGAGCCCAAACAGTGGCTGGCAACAGACAGGCAAGCAGTAAATACTTTTTGATTGAACAAATACCTCGTATCTAAAAATTACAGTCATACTTCTGTCTGTTTCTTATACTTTAACCTTTGTATTCCATTGCTTTTGCTCTGAGTTAAGAATGCTGCCTATAGCCTGAAATATGTAGGATATACCATTCTCAAGGCTGTGACCATCAAGGGTAAAACACTTTCACATTCATATAGAGATAAAAAGTTTCAGAACAGAGAATAGCATTTGTCTTGTGGGTTTACCGGAACATCATGACCTGATCTATGAGGACAGCTGCAAAAACAAAGGATTCCTATGCCAAGAAGTTTGCGGCAACCAATCCTGCTCCTCCCTCACCTTGCCTTTAAAAATGCTTTGCTGAAACCCTTCCGGGAGTCTGGGAGATTTTCAGAACATGAGTTCCCTGACCAGCCCCACGCCCCAATCCAGTTCTCGTTGCTCAGCCCTGCAATAAACCTTTCTCTATTTCAAACTCAGACCTTCCACATTCAAGAGCCCAAGCTTAGGCTGATGCTGATTTTGAAAGAAATTTCTTAGATGGATCATTGCAGTTGGGTCAAATGGGGTGCTGAGTGATGCCCAACGGATCGTGTGCCCACAAAGACATTGGTACTATAAAAGCAACGTTGACTTCCAAGCTATTAATTCCTGTAACACCCCTGGCTACAAGCCAGGACTCAGGTTTCAACAGACGATGTCATTTAAGCTGGGTTTCTCAACCTTGCACCATGGATATTTTGAACATACTGAATAATTCCTTGTTGTGAGGGGTTGTCCTGTGCATTGTAAGATGATCAGCAGCATCTCTGGCTTCTCCCTATGAGATGCCATGGCATCCGCCCCTCTCCCCAGGTGTGTCAACCAGAAATGTCTCCAGCCGTTACCCAGTTTTCCCTGAGTCAGAATCACCCCAGCTTGACCCCAGTGGATTAAAGCTTGCTGATGGATGGTGGGCCTCTCCAATGAGAGATACAAGCTCCTTTCTTGTGGTCTGGCTTGATCCAGGAATTACATTTATACTACCCACAGCAGAGGGCTTCCCTGGTGGCTCAGTGGTAAAGAAACTGCCTGCCAGGAGACTCAGGTTTGACTCCTGGGTCAGGAAAATCCTCTAGAGAAGGAAATGGCAACCCTTTCCAGTATTCTTGCCTGGGGAATCCCATGGACAGAGGAGCCTGGAGGGCTTTAGTCCTTGGGGCTGCAGAGTTGGACTCACCTTAGCAACTAAGAACGCACACACAACAGAGGTGTATAATATTTGAGGGCTCATGAATCCATTTGAGAACCTGACGAAATCTATTATGCACAGATGCTCAAGCCCACTTCCTAAATATTCAGGAAGATTACTGAACATCTGAAGTCTACTAACGCCCTACTCAGGAGTTTATGGACTTCAGTCTAAAAAACCCTCATTAAAAAAAATTGGATAGCCAATGTATCTTTCAGGTATTTTTTCGTTCATATAGTATTTATGCATGAAGGGACCTTCTCTGGTGGCTCAGTCGGTTAAGAAATCGTCTGCAATGTGGGAGACCCAGGTTCGATCCCTGGGTCGGGAAGATCCCCTGGAGGAGAGCATGGCAACCTGCTCTAGGATTCTTGCCTGGAGAATCCCAAGAACTGAGGAGCCTGGCAGGTATGGTCCATAGGGTCACAAAGAGTCAGACAGGACTGAAGTGACTGAGTATTAACTATGCATTAGACTCCTCCACATTCCATGAAGAAAGAAATATAAAGCTACACACAGCAAATTAAGTTTTAAGTGAGGAGATCGGAGGGAAAGGAAAAATGAAGCAATGTCTAAAATCTTTGGTGCCTGTTTTTTAAATTAATAAAGTGCCTTATATTAAGTCAACACTGGGTATATAACTGACTCTGATTGGATGTAAAGGGAAAAACGTAACCAGATCACATGTTCCATTGTCGTAAGGGAATGCCCCAAGAGAGGGTCAATATTTTCCCTCTATTTTTTTTCTCTCTTCCTTTCTCTTTTTCTTCAGTAATGTCCTCAGAATACAAATAGGCTCACTAAGGACCCTGTGATTGAGCCCATAGAGAATTTGTTGAAATGGTTTTGTTACTGACTCTCTAACCAATAGAAACTGATGAGGCAAGTCAAGAAATTCAGGCAAGACTTCTCTGGTAGTCCAGTGGCTAAGACTCTGAGCTCCCAATGCAGGGGAACCACGTTCAACCCCTGGTCAGGGAACTAGATACAGCTAAGAGTTCAAATGCTGAAACTAAAGGCCCCGCATGCCACAGTGAAGATCAAAGACCTTGCGTGCTGTAACTAAGACCCAGTGCAAATAGACCCAAATAAATAAATAAAAATTAAAATTAAATATTAAAAAGCAGAGACATTACTTTGCTGACAAAAGTCCGTCTAGTCAAAGCTGTGGTTTTTCCAGTAGTCAAGTATGGATGTGAGAGTTGGACTACAAGGAAAGCTGAGAACCAAAGAATCTATGGTTTTGAACTGTGTTGTTGGAGAAGACTCTCAAGAGTCCCGTGGACTGCAAGAGATCCAACCAGTCCATCCTAAAGGAAATCAGTCCTGAATATTCATTGAAAGGACTGATGCTGAAGCTGAAACTCCAACCCAATCCAGGATTCTTGCTGGGAGAATCCCAAGAACTGAGGAGCCTGCCAGGCTATGGTCCATAGGGTCAAAGTCAAGAAATTCTTAACTGGTAAATATCCACCTGGTAAACAATTTCTTGACTGGCTCAGTTGGTAAAGGATCCGTCTGAATACTGGGCTTCCCTTGTGGTTCAGCTGGTAAAGAATCCATCTGCAATGCAGGAAACCTGGGTTCGATCCCTGGGTTGGGAAGATCCTGTGAAGAAAGGAAAGACTACCCACTCCAGTATTCTGGCCTGGAGAATTCCATGGACTGTGTAGTCCATGGGTTCACAAAGAGTCAGACACCACTGAGCAACTTTCACTTTCCAGGAAGATTCCACATGTGAAGAGGCAACTAAGCCCTCAGGCCCTAGAGTCCATGCTGTGCAACAAGCCACTACAGTGAGAAACCTGCTCAAAGCACAACTAGAGAGTGGCGGCCCCCACTTGCTGCAACTAGAGAAAGACTGCACACAGCTAGAGAAAGCCCACACACAGCAACAAAGACCCACCGCAATAAAAAATATAAATAAATGAAAATTAAAATACCTGTTTTAAAACAAACAAAAAATTAAAAAAAGAAATTCAGGCAAGACTTTACTGGGACTTATGCTACAGGTTGAGGGACAGGTTTCCTTGCTCAATCCTTGATGGGGGAGAGAGCTGGTCCCTTATATGGAGTGATGGTAGGGAGTGGGTCCAGAGATTGGGCCAGAGGGGTGGCTTGGGTGATCTGCCCACACTGCTGATGGTGTTGAATGCAGGGGGCATGCACAGGACCCTGCTTTTGCTCCCAGCTCCTCAGGAATGGCAGTTAGATTTTTTGGTCTTTTTGCATTTTGTTCATAACTTGCCCCAGCTGATCATGGGTGCAATTATTTCTAGTCCCTTATAGTCTGGGATTCCCTGGTGGCTCAGTGGTAAAGAATCCACCTGCAATGCAGGAGACTCTCTGTGTTTGATCCCTGGGTCAAGAAGATCCCCTGGAGAAGGAAATGGCAACCCTGTCCAGTATTCTTGCCTGGGAAATCCCATGGACAGAGGAACCTGGCAGCCTCAGTCCATGGGGTCACAGAAGAGTTGGTCACGACTTAGTGACTAAAACACCACCACCAGTTTCTTTGTATTCCATTGCTGGAGGACGCCTTTGTCCAGGCCCAAGCACTGTAGCAAAGGGTCCCAGGTTCCAAGTTTCAGGTCCCGCCCTGTCTCAGTTTCAGCCTAGTCAAAAAAGTTTTTTTTTTTTTTTTTTTTTTAGTACAGGAATTTCTAAAAGCTAGTTAGTAAATGCCAGCATGGATTTGAAAAGCTTTTTTGCCTGTTGCCTGCTACATAGCAGGATCTGTCTAAAGATCATTCTTATTATTTTATTATTATAATCGTCACAGCCATTTAGTAAGGTGGGTGTTCCCCTAAGACACCTTGTCATTGTTTAGTTGCTCAGTTGTGTCTGACTCTTTTCGACTCCATGGACTGTAGCCCACCAGGCTCCTCTGTCCATGGAATTCTCCAGGCAAGAATAATATAGTAGGTTGCCATTTCCTTCTCCAGGGGATCTAACCCAGGGATTGAATTCACATCTCCTGCATTAGCAGGAGCCTTCTTTACCGCTGAGGCATCAGGGAAGCCCCTTACAGGTAGGAAAACTGAGGCTCAAGGAGAAGTTGTGCTGGGGGCGGTGTTCACAGAGCTGGCAAATGTCAGGGTGCTGTTTGTAACATAGTAATATTCTCAGGCCACCTGATGTGAAGAACTGACTCATTTGAAAAGAATCTGATGCTGGAAAAGATTGAAGGCAGGAGGAGAAAGGGATGGCAGAGGATGAGATGGTTGGATGGCATCACCAACTCAACGGACATGAGTTTGAGCAGGCTCTGAAAGTTGGTGATGGACTGGGAAGCCTGGTGTGCTGCAGTCCATGGGGTCGCAAAGAGTTGGACACACCGATCAACTGAACTGAACTGAACTGAATATTCTCAGGAAAGTATGGTCATTGCAGATCAGTCTGGTACATTCCAGGAAACAAGACGACTCCAAACTGATGATACGTGAATATATGAAGAATAGATACAGTGTCCATCTCTCAGAGTTAGCTCGACTCATTTCCCTGCCACCAGAAGAAAATGTTTTTTTTTTAGACACGTAATCATAGACCTCACAAAGTTCTGGCATGACACCCAAGGGGGAGGAAACAACAGGTGTGAGAGCCGGAATAAAAGAACTTATTCTAGGACAAAGCATCTTGAGAGGGCTTGGCCCCTCTTGACGTGGGGCTGACTCACCACTTTTGTCTTCAGATGCGTGACCGGGGTCATGCACACATACCTGGGGAGGGGGGGGTAGTGGGCTCAGCAGACACGGAGAAGCCTGATGTGAAATGGAAAGCTTTGAAAAAGTTAAACATTGGAAGTACATTTCCAGGAAGACCATGCCCCCCACACACAGCCCCAGGTGCTTGAAAAAGTCATAGGGATGGGCCAGCTAATGTTCCCTGAAGGATAAGATCTGAAGTGAGCATCCTTGCCAATACTTGGGATCTCTGAGATCAGCCATTCTCAAGTGCGAAAGCGGAGGACTTTCCTGGTGGTCCAATGGTTAAGACTCCGTGCTTCCATTGCAGGGGGTACAGGTTCGATTTGTGGTAGGGAACTAAGGTCCCGAATGCTGTGAAGCCATAAATAAATAAAAATGAAAGTAAGTTTATTTAAAAATAACAAAATGTGAAGGGATATCTCGCTGTGTTTTTTTTTAATATGGCTGTTCCGGGTCTTAGTTGCAGCATATGGGATCTAGTTGGGATCTAGTTCCCCAACCAGGGATGGATCCCAGGCTCCCTGCATTGGAGCACGGAGTCCTAGCCACTAGACCACCAGGGAAATCCCTCACTTTGGCTTTGATTTGCATTTTCCCAATGATTAATGATGTCCAGCACCTGTCAGTCATTCATTTGTCTTCTTTGGGTAATGTCTATTCAGTTCCTCTTTTTTTTTTTTTTGGCTAGAGTTGAATCATTTTGGCTGAATGTTTTCAACACACACACACAAAGAAATTGTAATTATAAGATGTGATGGAGGTGTTAGCTAAACTCTGAGGGTGATCATTTTGCAATATATCAGTGTATCAAATCACTACATTGTACACCTTAAATGTACGCAGTGTTATATGTCCACTGTAACTCAAGAAGCTAGAGGGAAAAAAAGAAAGAAAAAGAAAAGAAAAAATCTCAGGTGTGCAACTGAGAAATGGGAAACTCCTGGGGGGTGGGGGTGGGGTGTATTTTTCTCTAGAGCAAACTGAGACATACAGCGTTGATCAAGTCTTTCTCCGGGGGCAGCTTGCAAGCCCCAGGCTGGGGTTACAGGTGACAGTGAGTGAAATCCCTCGAGTTATCTAGGAGGCCCTCAGAATGGTCCCTTCTGTAGAAGAAAATCTGCCTTTTTCTTCCTAGAAGCTGTGGGCAGATAGGCCATGGAGACAGGCAAATTTGGGCTTTAAAATCAGTCAAATCTGGGCTGAAATCCTGGTCTCTCTCCTCGCCGAAATTCTATAGTTTTTATCAGGTCACCTAAAATCTAAGACTCCGTTTCCTTATCTTTATTTTTTTTTAATTTTTTTTTTTTTTACTCCTTTCTCTTCATTGAAGGAAATGGCCTACCCTCAGTCAGTTCAGTTCAGTTCAGTCGCTCAGTTGTGTCCGACTCTTTGCGACCCCATGAATCGCAGCACATCAGGGCTCCCTGTCCATCACCAACTCCCGAAGTTCACCCAGACTTACGTCCATCGAGTCAGTGATGCCATCCAGCCATCTCATCCTCTGTTGTCCCCTTCTCCTCCTGCCCCCAATCCCTCCCAGCATCAGAGTCTTTTCCAGTGAGTCAGCTCTTCGCATGAGGTGGCCAAAGTACTGGAGTTTCAGCTTTAGCATCATTCCTTCCAAAGAAATCCCATACTGACAAACACTTTGGTTCAGTCCTCACTTTCTATCTTCTACTCTTTTTCTTTCCTTATCTTTAAAAAGAGGGGGACTTCCCTAGAAGTCCAGGGGTTAAGACTCTACGCTTCCAATGTAGGGGGCACAAATTCCACCCCTGGTCAGGGAACTAAGATCCCACATGCTGTGGGTCATGGCCAAAAATAAATAAATAAATAAAATTACCTATTCCCAAGCTCTCTTAAAAATATAAAAAGAATTAAAAACAGATAAAATGAGGATAGTAAAAAGTGGAAACATTAAATTGCCATTCTTGTGGTTGAAAACCAATATTGACATTTTCCTGTGATTTGAGGTGTCTGTGGGGATTGACAGAGATCATTCACAAGGTGTCTAGTCACTGCTCAATACAGCAAAATATTAGAATAGTTAGTTAATTACTTTTCAATGTTTTATTTATTGTATTTAAATGTAATTAAAAATATACATAGTGAATTTGCTATCTTAACCTTTTTTAAGTGTACAGTTTATTGGTATTAAGCATATCCATATTATTGCACAACCATATCCACCATCCATCTCCAGAACTCTCTTCATTTTGCAAAACTGAAACTGTCCCCATTAAACACGAACTCCCCATGCCCCCTGTACCCCTCATGCTACTTAGAAAAAAAAAATCTTTTCCCCATCTCCAGTTTCTGGTAACCACCCATCTATTCTCTGTTGCTATGAGTTCAGCTTTTGTTTTGCTTTTTAAAGATTATACAACTCAGGGAATTCCTGGTGGCCTGTGGTCAGGACTTCACACTTTTTTTTTTTTAGTTCTGGTCAGGGAACTAAGATCCTGAAAGCTGTACATTGAGTGAAACAGCCAAAAAAAAAAAAAAAAAATCCACAACTCAACGGTAAGAAAACCAAACATTTCAATTGAAAAAATGGGAAGAGGAACTGAATAGATGTTTTTAAAAAGAAGATATACAAATGGCCAACAAGTATATTTAATGGTGCTCAGGATCAGTAATCACCAGGGAAGTGCCAATCAAAACCAAAGCTGAGTTATGACTTCAAGCCTGGTAGATGGCTATTCTCAAACAGGCAAGCGATAACAAGTGTTAACGAAAATGTGGAGAAAAGGGAACCCTCTTGCACTGTTGGTGGGAATGTCAATTGATGCAGCCACTATGGAAAACAGTGTGGCAGTTCCTCAAAAATTAAGAACTATAACTACCATAAGATCCAACAATCCCACATTTTGGATACATAGCCAAAGGAAATAAAATCAGTATTTGCTCAATTATTCCAGCTCATGATAGATTGAATTTGCCTTCATTCAGGAGGAACTGGATGATCAGCAATCAGAGTAATTGAAGACTCACTGTCATTTATTTGGGGGGAGCAGGGAAAAAGGTCAAAGCTGCTAATTATTTTTTTTGCTAATTAATATTTTAATTGAAGTAGCTGTTTTACAATATTGTGTTAATTTCTACTGTACAGCAGAGAGATTCAGCTGTACAAATGTATAGTTTTTTAATATTCTTTTCCATTATGGTTTATCATAGATATTGAATATAGCTTCCTGTGCTATACAGTAAGACCTTGTTTTTTATTCTATGTACAATAATTTGCATCTGCTAACTTCAAATTCCTGCTCCATCCTCCCCTCACCTTCCCTTCCCATTGGCAACCATGGCTGTTTAATTTTTAGTTGGAAAGAACTAAAATTTACCTTACATCTCTGATGAGAAATTTGAAAAGTTGTGTCATGTAAATGGAAAATGTAAATGCAAGTGTCAATGTAAACAGAAAAAACACAAAATGATTTCTATCATAGGATCACAAGCATGTAAATGTTTTTGTAAAAAAAAATTGTAAAGATAAGACACTCTCAAATACCCAAAAGATATAAATTCCCACAAAAGAATAATATCAATAGGGAAGAACAGTCAATTGCATTTTTACGATGTGGTTATAATTTTTTTTCCTTTCTTTCAGCTTTTATTTATTTATTTTTTAATTTATTTTTTTCTTTTAGCTTTTAAATTTTCAGTTCCATAAACTCCTTGAAGGTGAGGATACCCTAGGTATAGATCAGAGTCTGGTGCTGTTTGCTAAATGAATAAATGAATCAGTTCACTCAGTATTCAATACCTGTTTGCTGAGTGAATAATTGAAAATACTTTTAGTGTTGTATAGTTGAACATAGACATATATTCTAGAGGTGAAGAAAAATAGTCCAGATGAGCCTGTGTGATTGACCCAGAAAACTTTTCTTCCTCTTCTGAATTATATCGGCCATTTGTATGGAGTGAAAAAGCTCCTTATCTGAGAGTCCTGGGTCTTCTAACCTGTGTGACTTTAGAGAAGTGAAGATATTGTAAAATAATAAGAAAGTGATGAGTTTTGAGTATTGATTACTTTTAATATAACAACTATAATGATTTTAAATAATGGCTGTTTATCAACTTGCTTCCAAGGTTATGGAGAATTTCACAACAGTCTCTTGCTATCTGGTACCAACACTGGAAGAATTTTAATCTCATCTTTTCTGAGTGAGGTAGAAGATAGACGGGCCTCTGGACTGAGCAGCTGGGGTTTGTCAAGTGGAGTAAATTGGAGCTTCCTTTTCCCTAGACACTCCAAGGACAAAGTTAATGGCATAAGCTGAGTTCTGCTAGGGTAAAGAGATAAGAAGACCACTTCTACCAATGCTGAGGTCAAAGAAAATTTCCCGACTGCAAATGGCAGGAAGGCTTCTTGGGGATCAAAAAGGTAGGGGTTGTCATCCCATAATAGGTGTTGTCAAACTTCCTGTTAGCCTCTGCACTGGAATTCATCATGGCAAAAAGATTGTGCACACAAATTGGGGACAGCCCTAGGACAGATCAGGTATAGGAAAAGAAGCAAGATAATTTGCCAGAGGAAAACAAAGACCTAGTAGAATTCCCCTATATAAATAATTTAACTGCCTCTTTACTGTGTTCTTCCTCATACGGGAGGACACCACACCCTTGCCTTGCTTCTGTCTTAAATAAATCAACTCCTTCTCTGTGTGTTGTGCTGGGATAATAATAATAACCAACTTTGTACCTGTTTTAACAGTCTTTGCCTCCTGGAAACATTCTTGCTTTCAAACCAGACAAGAGCCTGGGCAACTTTGCTTCTAGCCTCTGGCCCCTGGTGGATTAGCTGCCGAGATTCCTGGTTTTCATCCATCAGGGAACTAAGGTCTCTCTTCAAGCCTGCTCACTGCTGTGTCTCTGAGATGAAGATCATGTCACATCAGACACTCTCCCAGGGCTCATGGGATGCCCTCAATCACCACTCATTCACTCAGCATCCTCACATTCTAATGCCCATCCCGCTACCGCTGTTTAGTTGCTGAGTCGTGTCTGACTCTTTTGTGACCCCATGGACTGTAGCCCACTCAGCTCCTCTGTCCATGGGATTTTCCAGGCAAGAACCTACTGGAGTAGGTTGCCATTTCCCCCTCAAGCGGATCTTCCCAACCCAGAGATTGGACCTGGGTCTCCTGCATTGGCAGGTGGATTCTTTACCACTGCGCCACCAGGATGGATCTATGTATATGTATAACTGATTCACTTTGCTGCACAGCACCAACTAACAGAACATTGCAAATGAACTATACTCAGGTAGCGCTAGTGGTAAAGCATTGGCCTGCCAATGCAGAAGACATAAAAGATGCGGGTTCGATCCCTGGGTGGGGAAGATCCCCTGGAGGAGGGCACAGCAATCCACTCTAGTATTCTCACTGGGAGAATTCCATGGACAGAGAAGCTTGGCGGGCTACAGTCCACATGGTCGCAAAGAGTCGGACACAACTGAAGTAACTTAGCGCACACACACCAATAAAAATTAAAAAGAAAAAGGAAAGAACAGTTGGTTCCAAAGCCAGTGCACTTAGACACTCTCATGGCCCTCAAATTCCTCAGACATCAGTAGGGGGAAATCTATGGGAAAGGGGAGGGGATATCTGAGGCTCAGAGAACCCTAACCCCACCCACCCTAGGAGGGAGGCCTTGCACTAAGATTGTCTGAACTGGAGAAAGCCAAGAGTTGAACAACACGTTTGAACTTGTCTTTTCTCCCCGACAGATTGATGGCTAGGGCGGATCTTCTGCTTCCTCATGTGGAGTCCTGTCACATAGCAAGAGGGAAATATTTGCCAACAAGTAGAAGAAAAAGTGAGGTGTGGAACAATTGTGTTTCTGGATGATTGTAAATGAAACTCTCTCTCTCTCTGAGTGCAGTTGGCCCCAAAGACAGAGCTGAGGCCACCACCCTGCTTCTAATGGGTGACTAATAGACCCACCACCCACCACTACAGGGACACTTGTATCAGCGGAAGTGTCTACAGCTGGTTAGGCTGAAGAGACCTTCCCTGGGACTTCAGGGCTCAGCCCGTCAGGAAAATGAGAGAAGAGGAATGTCAGCTCTTTACCTGGGGAGTCTCCCTATTTAAAGTCACCCTCACCTTTCACTAAAGCCAAACTGACCTGCGATCAGAGATAGTCACACCCAGATTCACTCACCCCAAATCTGCACTACTTGCCCAGATACAGCTGCTCACAGGTCCTCACCCCCCAGTGGCATGCTACATTAGGGACACGTAGATATAGAAACATCCTTCCATGAGCTTTTCACTACGGGGATGGGTTTTCATCCCCTTAGAAACATATTAACTGTTATTTGTCTCTACTACTGCCTCTTTTCAAAGAAGCACATAACCAGAAAGGGTTCCCAGGTGGCTCAATGGTAAAGAATCCACCTGCCAAGGCAGGAGATATGGGTTCGATCCCTGGGTCAGGGAGATCTCTGGAGAAGGGGATGGCAACCCACTCCAGTACTCTTGCCTGGGAAATCCCATGGACAGAGGAGCCATGACTACAGTCCATGGGGTTGCAAAAGAGTCAGACATGACTTAGCAAATAAACAACACAACCAGAAACAGACCTGCAGGGCTCCTCTACAATTTTAAAATCTACCCTGCCAGACCACAAGATGTCTGCACCCCATGTTAATCATAGTATTATTTACAATAGCCAAAATGTGGAAGAAACCTAGGTGTCCATTGATGGATGATGGATCGAGTAAAAATATATGTACACAATGGAATATTATGTGGGTTAGTTGCTTGGTAGTGTCCAATTCTTTGCAACACCATAGACTGTAGCTCGCCAGGTTTCTCTGTCCATGGAATTCTCCAGGCAAGAATACTGGAGTGGGTAGCCATTCCCTTCACCAGGGGATCTTTCTGATCCAGGGATCAACCCCGGGTCTCCCACATTTTAGGAAGACTTTACTGTCTCAGCCACCAGGGAAGAAATGGAATATTATTCAGCCATAAGAAGAATAAAATCTTGCCATTTGCAACAACATGGATGGATTTTGAGGGCATTAGACTAAGTGCAATAAGTCGGACAAAGACAAATATCATATGATCTCACTTATACGTGGAACTTAAAAACAAAAAACAATAACTCAGAGATATAGAGAACAAACTGATAATTGCCAGAGGCAGGGGGTAGGAGATGGGCAAAATGGGTGAAAGGGATCAAAAGGTACAATCTTCCAGTTATAAAAAGTCCTGTGAATGTAATGTACAGCACAGCGACTGTAGTTAATAACACTAGATTGTATTTTGAAAGTTGTTAAGAGACTAGATCCTAGAACTTCTCATCACAAGAAAAAAATTGTAATTATGTGTAGTTATGGGTGTTAACTGGGCTTCCCTAGTGGCTCAGACCATAAAGAGTCTGCCTGCAATGCAGGAGATCTGGGTTGGGAAGATTCCCTGGAGGAGGACATGGCAACCCAGTCCAGTATTCTTGCCTGGAGAATCCCATGGACAGAGAAGACTGGTGGGCTACAGTTCATAGGGTCGCAAAGAGTCGGACACGACTGAGTGACTAAGCACAACACATGAGTGTTAACTATGCGTTAACTTCTCATGGTGATCCTTTGCAATATATGCAAATATTGAGCCATTATGTTGTACACCTGAAACAAAGATAATGTTATATGTCAACTAAGTTGCAATTAAAACTTTTTTTTAGAATGAGCAAGTTCTTATTCTCAAATATATTTACAGACATTCAGTCCCCTCAGCCAAACACACTTTTCTAACAGATTCTCCACACAGGCACCTAGAGCTCCCTGAATGTACACCCACAAATATGCAACACCAGGAGCTGACCCCCAGATGTTGAAAGACATTCAGCCAAACAGTAGAATCACTCACCAACTCAGCACACTTTAACCACAAAGGAAACAGAGGGGTGTATATTGACACATACCAGCTCAAGGACATACCCACACACACCCTTAACTCCCTACAGATACATCTAGAGGTTAGGGAGGAGACAAATATACATGAGACCAGGGCATTGACAGACGAGCAGGGAGTGTTCTGATACCTCTGAAGCCCTAGCAGTAACACTTAATTCATTTATTCATTCAACAAACATATATTGAGTGCTTACTGTGCGAAAGGCACTGTTTTAAGCATTTAGGAAAGGTCAATGAACAAAACAGATTTTACACTGTTTTAAACCTTTAGGAAAGATCAATGAACAAAGCAAATATTCCTGTTTGGGAAGGTGTCAAAATTAAAAAGTCCCGGGATATCTTGTACCAGAAAGTAAGCAAGGGTTCCAAGATTAATGGGGATAGGGACTTCCCCAGCTGCCCAGTGGTCAAGACTCCATGCTTGCAATGCAAGGGGCACGGGTTCAATCTCTTGTCAGGGAACTAAGAGGCCCCATGTCATGTGGCTTAACCAAGAAAAAAAAATTAATGGGGACATATTGATAAGACAAAGGAGGCAGCCTAGAAGAGCTCCCATTGGCCAAAGCTGAGATCATTTGAGCATCAGCAGAAGTGATGATAGTAAGCAATGATACTCCATTGAATGCAATAAGATCAAGAGTTTATGCCAACATAAATTAATAATGAATAATACCTAAATGAGGGAAAAGAGAAAGTTTCCTCATAGTAGAATGGCAACCAGCAAATGTAGAAGTGCAGAGCTAGAAAACCAACATTTTGCAACCATCGTAGGAATAACTGATTCAGCCAGAATCAAAAATGGAATCTGTGACAGTTAAGCACATGGGTCACTTTGACTTAAATCCAGGAATGCCCACACATTTGGCCAACTTTATTTGGATATTTGGATAGTATATTGAGTATTTCTGGATATTTCAGTGAGGGTGGGTTTTTTTTTTTTTTTTGATGATATCAAGACTTGAAATGGGCTTTCCAGATGTCTCAGTGGTAAAGAATCCACCTTCCAGTGCAGGAGACACAGTTCAATCCTTGGGTCAGGAAGATCCCCTGGAGGAGGAAATGGCAACTCACTCCAATATTCTTGTCTGGGAAATCCCATGGACAGAGGAGCCTGGCTGGCTACAGTCGCATCTCTTGCATTGCAGGTGGATTCTTTATTGCTGAACCACCTAGGAAGCCCTAAAATTCCTATATTGAGGCTCTAACACTCAGTGTGATGGTATTTTGAGATGAGACCATTGGGATCCAGTTAGGATTAGATTAGGTCATGAGAGTGGGGTCCTCATCCTGGGATTAAGGGCCTTAAAGGCAGAGATTCTCTCTTCTCTATGAAGGCACAGAGGAAAGGCCTTATGACACCTCAGTGAGAGGCCAGCCAAGAAGACAGTCACCTACAACCCAAGGAAAAGGCACCAAACCACCAGCACCTTGGTTTTGGACTTCAACCTCCAGGAGTACTGTTAATTGCTCAGTTGTGTCCGACTCTTTGTGACCCCATGGGCTGTAACCCACCAGGCTCCTCTGTCCATGGAATTCTCCAGGCGAGAATACTGGAGTGGGTTGCCATGGCCTGCTCCAGGGGATCTTCCAGACCCAGGGATCAAACCCAGGTCTCCCACATTACCGGCAGATTCTTTACTGTCTGAGACACCTGGGAAGCCCAACCTCCTGAGTTATGAGAAAATAAATTATAATTGTTTAAGCCACCCAGTCCATTTTGTTCTGGCAGTCTGAGAAAACGAAGGCATTCAGAGTCTCTATTGCCACTGAAAATTTCCTCTCCTCTCAGCCCCAAAGTCACAATTTTCTCCTGAGCACATGAAGCTATGCTGGGATACAGCCAAGTGCTTCTTCCAAGGAGTGGTGAAATCCCAGATCTCAGCGTAAAGCCTGGCAGATAGAAGGTCTTTTAGCATTCTGAGACTCATTTCCAGAGTGGTGGGGCTATGGGGTGGTGTACCCTCACTCCAAGAAGAGATTCTCAGGCACCAGGTTTCAACTTGGTTCAGCTCAGTTCTGACACTATCTCCGCAGAGGTAGCATCAGGTTGCTCGGGTTAAGAGTTCAGTCTTACAAGACTGCCCCACACTCACTCCACAAACACAGCTGTTTTCTGTGCTTCTGACCAACAGGCTATAAATCAGAGGTTCCCACAATTTTCTTTTGGTATTTGATTAATTTGGAAGAAATGACTCACAGAGATCAAAGAAACTATACTTATCGGATTACTGTTGTTGTTTAGTTATTAAGTCATGTCTGATTCTTTTGTGACCCTGTGGATTGTAGCCTACCAGGCTCCTCTGTCCCTGAGATTTCCCAGGCAAGAAAACTGGAGTGGGTTGCCATTTCCTTCTCCAGGGGATCTTCACAACCCAGGGATTGAACCCCTATCTCCTGCGTTGGTAGATACTTTATCATAGAGTCACCTGGGAAGCCCAACCAGATTATGAGTTTATTATAAAAAGATAAAATTCAGGGACAGCCAGATGGAAGAGATAGAGGGCAAGGCATTGGGAAAGGATCGAACCTTCATGCCCTCTCCAAACTTCTCATTCTTTCCAAATTTGCATTGACCTGGAAGCTCTCCAAACCCTGTCCTTTTGGGTTTTTATGGAGACTTCATTATATAGGCATGGTTGATTAAATCATTGACCATTGGAGATTGATTCAACCTCCAGCCTCTTTTCCTTCCCCTTCTAATGACAGGATTGGTTGGGTCTCCTAGCAACCAGCCCCCATCCTTAGATGAGGTCCAAAATTCACCTCATTAACGTAACAAAAGACAACTTGATCATTCTTGACATTCAGAAAATTCCAAGGGTTTTAGGAGCTCTGTGCCAGAAACTGGGCGAAGACCAAATATATACTTATTATAAATTATATATCACAGAAGGCTAGAGGGGTGATTGGCTGGTGACCAAGATTCTTTGCTTGATCAAACTTTATTTTTACTTTTCTAAAAAAATTTTTGGCCACCCCAACTGACTTTTGGGGATCTTAGTTTCCTGAGTAGGAATTGAATCTGTGCCCTTGGCTTTAAAGCACAGAGTTCTAACCACTTGGTCACTAGGGAATTCCCAAGCTAGACCAAACTCTAGTCAGATTTCAGAAACTTCTCCTAGCTGCATCTGTGCACTTCCTGGTAAAGTTAAACTTTAACAAGAACACTCCCGTACCCTGATCACTCTCAGTAACTCATATTTAATATAGTAATAAATAATATCAACTATCCAGTTGGGCTTCTTGGGTGGTGCAGCAGTAAAGACTCTGCCTGCCAATGCAAGAAATTCAAGAGACATTGCAGTGGGCAATAGATGGGCTCCAGGTTGGACATTTACAATCAGCCAGCCTCCTCTTTGCATTTCCTGAGGCAAGAGATAGGTGGGCTCCAGTTGAGGAATTTACAACCAGCCCCCTGTTTGGTCTCAGAAATGGAAGTAACAGCAGAAACAGGGTAAATAGCCAGGCTTTGTCTCTTCTAAACATCTCCAGTCAAATCCTAAAGGAAATCAATCCTGAATATTTATTGGAAGGACTGATGCTGAAGCTAAAGCTCTAATACTTTGGCCACCTGATGCGAAGAACCAACTCATTAGAAAAGACCCTGATGCTGGGAAAGATTGAAGGCAGGAGGAGAAGGGGATGACAGAGGACAAGATGGTTGGATGGCATCACCAACTCAATGGACATGAGTTTGAGCAAGCTCCGGGAGAAGCTGAAGGACAGGGAAGCCTGGGGTGCTGCAGTACATGGGGTTGCAAAGAGTCAGACAGGACTGAGTGACTGAAAAACAACAACAACAAACATCTCTACGGAATAATCATGGCAAGACAAAGAGAGGCAAAAACCCTGTCTGAGTAAAGGGTAAGGGAGATACTACACATGTGCACAAGGGCTCCTTGGAGTCAAAAGTCAGGGGATAATTCCAGGCCATAATGAGTCTTGCTCCTCCCAGAAGCCTTCACTTCAAGGTCCATCTTGGCTGAGGGGTACATGCACACCCCAGGGGAGGGTCCCAGGGTAGGTCAGGTGTGGAAAAAGAAACCAGATAATTGATCTGAAGGAAGATGGCCCAGAAGAACTGACCTATGTCAATGACTTATCTGCCTCTTTACTGTGCTCCTCCTCATGAGGGGGGATGCCCACACCTTTTCTCTGTGGGTGTGCATCTCTGCCTTGCTTCTGTCTCAACTAAAGAAACTGTTTCTCTATGTGCTGGCCCACTTGTTATTGTGCTATTTCTCTAATAATAAACTTTGTATCTCCATTTACTGTTTCTGCCTCCCTGATAAATGCGTTTTTCAGTGGGGGCAAAAATCCAGGGAAAATTGGCTAGGGTTCCTGGTTCTCATCCAGGCTATGCATGTTCAATTCCTGGGCAGGAAATTAAGATCTCACTTCATGCCACTGCTCACTGCTGCCTCACTGAGATCAACACGGGTTTGATCTCAGGGTTAGGAAGATCCCCTGGAGGAGAAAACGGCAACCTGCTCTAGTATTCTTGCCTGGGAAATCTCATGGACAGAGGAACCAGGTGGGCTACAGTTCATGGGGTCTCAAAGAGCCGGACATGGCTGAGCACCACCTCCCCCCTCCCTACCCGCCCCCACATTATCTAGTTGCTGCTGCTGCTGCTAAGTCGCTGCAGTCGTGTCCGACTCTGTGCGACCCCATAGATGGCAGCCCACCAGGCTGCCCCGTCCCTGGGATTCTCCAGGCAAGAACACTGGAGTGGGTTGCCATTTCCTTCTCCACTGCATGAAAGTGAAAAGTGAAAGTGAAGTCGCTCAGTCATGTCTGACTCTTAGCGACCCCATGGACTGCAGCCTACCAGGCTCCTCTGTCCTTGGGATTTTCCAGGCAAGAGTACTGGAGTAGGGTGCCATTGCCTTCTCCAATATAAGCTCGATTATCTAGTTAGTTTCACCAAAATCCTCCTTATCTTTGATACTTCTTAGTAATTTCTCATTCATTGATTCTCACCCTCCCAATCCTGCTTTTTAGCTATAGATTCCCACT